>NC_079873.1:50810699-51113729 GCF_023065955.2 Ursus arctos
CTTCAGTCTATGGCACTTTCCTTATGTTTTCTTATACCTCTGGCAAACGGTTTCATGTCCACGACCAAAGACGTGACCTGAAAGACGGCTGCGCTACAATGTTCTGTCTTAAAGTTTGGTTCATGGCCCTTTCCTTATGCTTCCATTCACAATGTGAAACAGGCTTTCATCATCAAGACAGACGATGCGACGGAAGACACTTTGCATTCCCTGTTATTACTGAGAGTTACATCTATTTCAGTTTCCTTAAGGTTCAATGCACTTGTTTGGAACCGCGTGTATATTCATGGGTCACGATGTTACAATGATGTTGCTCTTCTATCAAAAGTCTTGGTTCTCTCCATTACTTAGAATTAACCTCTCCTTATGTTTTCTCTCACACTTCTGCAATTACTTCCATCTTCCGTCTCGAAGCTGTGAGTTGGAAGACCATTCAAAAGGGTGTTCTTCTTTAAGCATACAGCACCTTCCTCAGGTTTGCATACACACTACTGGGAATTACACCATCTTCTTGAAGGTAGATGTGATTTGGAAGGTTGTCTCTAGATGGTGCTCTTTCTTCCTCTTAAGCGTAAGGCACTTCTCTTTCCGTTCAACACTGATATTTGAAAAAGCTTCTCTCTTCATGCATCAGGATGTCTGAAGTGGCATTCTCTCTACAGAGGCTTGGTGCTCATAATTTAGTAAACGGCACATCTTTACACGTTCCTTCACCCTGTAGCCCATGCTTCCATCTGCATGAGAGAAGATGTGAGTTTCAGATGCTTTTCGACGGAGATCTTTCCTAAGGTTAAGTGCACCATAAAAGCCTTATGCTGAGACACGCTCTTCTAAGAATGCTTCCAACTTCATGAAAGAAGACATGTTTTGAAGTATGGATTCGGTACACTACTTTCTTGAAGCTACGTCTCTGCCACTTTCCTTATGCCTTCAGCACAACGTTGCACATGTTTCCATCTTCATGACAGAAGTTGTGGGTTGTAACATGCTATCTATGCAGTGTTCTCACCTACTATTAAGTGAATGGCATGATCCTTAAGGTTCAGCGCACAAGGAAGAAAACCCAGGTTGATTCATTCTTCAGGAGGTGGGTTCGGTATTGTATGCTCTCTGCACAGATTCGGTTGTCAGAATTTAGGAGACGGCACTTTCGGTTCAGGCTCCCCAGCACTCTTCCCATAGCTTCCATCTTCACGACAGAAGTTGTGAGTTGAGACATGGTGTCGCAAAAGTGTTCTCCTATAGAGTTATGCAAAGCGCTTTCTGTTGATGTGTTCACACAGACTTTTGCACATGCTTCCGTTTTCAGGACAGAATCCTGTGAGATGCAAGATGCTTTCACTCTGGTGTTGTTTCTTTGAGTTCAGTCTATGGCACTTTCCTTATGTTTTCTTAGGCCTCTGGCAAACGCTTTCATCTTCACGACCAAAGACGTGACCTGAAAGGCAGCTTCTCTACAATGTTCTGTCTTAAAGATTGGTTCATGGCCTTTTCCTTATGCTTCCATTCACAATGTGAAACAGGCTTTCAGCATCAAGACAGACGATGCGATTTGGACGACACTTTGCATACCCTGTTCCTACTGAGAGTTACGTCTATTTCAGTTTCCTTAAGGTTCAATGCACTTGTTTGGAACCGCGTGTATATTCATGGGTTACGATGTGAGAATGATGTTGCTCTTCTATCAAAAGTCTTGGTTCTCTCCATTACTTAGAATTAACCTCTCCTTATGTTTTCTCTCACACTTCTGCAATTACTTCCATCTTCCGTCTCGAAGCTGTGAGTTGGAAGACCATTCAAAAGGGTGTTCTTCTTTAAGCATACAGCACCTTCCTCAGGTTTGCATACACACTACTGGGAATTACACCATCTTCTTGAAGGTAGATGTGATTTGGAAGGTTGTCTCTAGATGGTGCTCTTTCTTCCTCTTAAGCGTAAGGCACTTCTCTTTCCGTTCAACACTGATATTTGAAAAAGCTTCTCTCTTCATGCATCAGGATGTCTGAAGTGGCATTCTCTCTACAGAGGCTTGGTGCTCATAATTTAGTAAACGGCACATCTTTACACGTTCCTTCACCCTGTAGCCCATGCTTCCATCTGCATGAGAGAAGATGTGAGTTTCAGATGCTTTTCGACGGAGATCTTTCCTAAGGTTAAGTGCACCATAAAAGCCTTATGCTGAGACACGCTCTTCTAAGAATGCTTCCAACTTCATGAAAGAAGACATGTTTTGAAGTATGGATTCGGTACACTACTTTCTTGAAGCTACGTCTCTGCCACTTTCCTTATGCCTTCAGCACAACGTTGCACATGTTTCCATCTTCATGACAGAAGTTGTGGGTTGTAACATGCTATCTATGCAGTGTTCTCACCTACTATTAAGTGAATGGCATGATCCTTAAGGTTCAGCGCACAAGGAAGAAAACCCAGGTTGATTCATTCTTCAGGAGGTGGGTTCGGTATTGTATGCTCTCTGCACAGATTCGGTTGTCAGAATTTAGGAGACGGCACTTTCGGTTCAGGCTCCCCAGCACTCTTCCCATAGCTTCCATCTTCACGACAGAAGTTGTGAGTTGAGACATGGTGTCGCAAAAGTGTTCTCCTATAGAGTTATGCAAAGCGCTTTCTGTTGATGTGTTCACACAGACTTTTGCACATGCTTCCGTTTTCAGGACAGAATCCTGTGAGATGCAAGATGCTTTCACTCTGGTGTTGTTTCTTTGAGTTCAGTCTATGGCACTTTCCTTATGTTTTCTTAGGCCTCTGGCAAACGCTTTCATCTTCACGACCAAAGACGTGACCTGAAAGGCAGCTTCTCTACAATGTTCTGTCTTAAAGATTGGTTCATGGCCTTTTCCTTATGCTTCCATTCACAATGTGAAACAGGCTTTCAGCATCAAGACAGACGATGCGATTTGGACGACACTTTGCATACCCTGTTCCTACTGAGAGTTACGTCTATTTCAGTTTCCTTAAGGTTCAATGCACTTGTTTGGAACCGCGTGTATATTCATGGGTTACGATGTGAGAATGATGTTGCTCTTCTATCAAAAGTCTTGGTTCTCTCCATTACTTAGAATTAACCTCTCCTTATGTTTTCTCTCACACTTCTGCAATTACTTCCATCTTCCGTCCTGAAGCTGTGAGTTGGAAGACCTTTCAAAAGGGTGTTCTTCTTTAAGCATACAGCACGTTCCTTAGGTTTGCATACACACTACTGGGAATTACACCATCTTCTTGAAGGTAGATGTGATTTGGAAGATTGTCTCTAGATGGTGCTCTTTCTTCCTCTTAAGCGTAAGGCACTTCCCTTTCCCTTCAACACGGATATTTGAAAAAGCTTCTCTCTTCATGCATCAGGATGTGTGAAGTGGCATTCTCTCTACAGAGGCTTGGTGCTCATACTTTAGTAAATGGCACATCTTTACACGTTCCTTCACCCTGTAGCCCATGCGTCCATCTGCATGAGAGAAGATGTGAGTTTCAGATGCTTTTCGACGGAGGTCTTTCCTATGGTAAGTGCACCATAAATTCCTTATGCTGAGACACGCTCTTCTAAGAATGCTTCCAACTTCATGAAAGAAGACGTGTCTTGAAGGATGGATTCGGTACACTACTTTCTTGAAGCTACGTCTCTCCCACTTTCCTTATGCCTTCAGCACAACATTGCAAACGTTTCCGTCTTCATGACAGAAGTTGTGGATTGTAAGATGCTATCTGTCTAATGTTCTCACCTAGTATTAAGTGAATGGCATGATCTTTAAGGTTCAGCGCTCAAGGAAGAAAACCCAGGTTGATTCATTCCTTCGGAGGTGGGTTTCGTATTGTATGCTCTCTGCACAGATTCCGTTGTCAGAATTTAGGAGACGGCACTTTCGTTTCAGGCTCCCCCGCACTCTTCCCATAGCTTCCATCTTCACGACAGAAGTTGTGAGTTGAGACATGGTGTCTCAACAGTGTTCTTCTATAGAGTTAAGCAAAGCGCTTTCGGTTGATGTATTCACACAGACGTTTGCACATGCTTTCATTTTCAGGACAGAATCCTGTGAGATGCAAGATGCTTTCTCTCTGGTGTTCTTTCTTCGACTTCAGTCTAGGGCACTTTCCTTATGTTTCCTTATACCTCTGGCAAACGCTTTCATCTTCACGACCAAAGACGTGACCTGAAAGACGGCTTCGCTACAATGTTCAGTCTTAAAGATTGGTTCATGGCCCTTTCCTTATGCTTCCATTCACAATATGAAACAGGCTGTCATCATCAAGACAGTCGATGCGATTTGGACGACACTTTGCATACCCTGTTCCTACTGAGAGTTACGTCTATTTCAGTTTCCTCAGGTTCAATGCACTTGTTTGGAACCGCGTGTATATTCATGGGTCACGATGTGAGAATGATGTTGCTCTTCTCTCAAAAGTCTTGGTTCTCTCCATTACTTAGATTCAACCTCTCCTTATGTTTTCTCTCACACTTCTGCAATTACTTCCATCTTCTGTCCCGAAGATGTGAGTTGGAAGACCTTTCAAAAGGGTGTTCTTCTTTAAGCATACAGCACGTTCCTCAGGGTTGCATACACACTACTGGGAATTACACCATCTTCTTGAAGGTAGATATGATTTGGAAGATTGTCTCTAGATGGTGCTCTTTCTTCCTCTTAAGCGTAAGGCACTTCTCTTTCCCTTCAACACTGATATTTGAAAAAGCTTCTCTCTTCATGCATCAGGATGTTTGAAGTGGCATTCTCTCTACAGAGGCTTGGTGCTCATAATTTAGTAAACGGCACATCTTTACACGTTCCTTCACCCTGTAGCCCATGCCTCCATCTGCATGAGAGAAGATGTGAGTTTCAGATGCTTTTCCACGGAGGTCTTTCCTAAGGTTAAGTGCACCATAAATTCCTTATGCTGAGACACGCTCTTCTAAGAATGCTTCCAACTTCATGAAAGAAGACGTGTCTTGAAGGATGGATTCGGTACACTACTTTCTTGAAGCTACGTCTCTGCCACTTTCCTTATGCCTTCTGCACAACGTTGCAAACGTTTCTGTCTTCATGACAGAAGTTCTGGCTTGTAAGATGCTATCTATCCAATGTTCTCACCTACTATTACGTCGAAGGCACTTTCCTTAAAGTTCAGCGCACAAGGAAGAAAAGCCAGGTTGATTCATTCCTTAGGAGGTGGGTTCGGTATTGTATGCTCTCTGCACAGATTCGGATGTCAGAATTTAGGAGACGGCACTTTCTTTTCAGGCTTCCCGGCACTCTTCCCATAGCTTCCATCTTCACGACAGAAGTTGTGAGTTGAGACATGGTGTCTCAACTGTGTTCTTCTATAGAGTTAAGCAAAGCGCTTTCGGTTGATGTATTCACACAGACGTTTGCACATGCTTTCATTTTCAGGACAGAATCCTGTGAGATGCAAGATGCTTTCTCTCTGGTGTTCTTTCTTCGACTTCAGTCTATGGCACTTTCCTTATGTTTTCTTATACCTCTGGCAAACGGTTTCATGTCCACGACCAAAGACGTGATCTGAAAGACGGCTTCGCTACAATGTTCTTAAAGTTTGGTTCATGGCCCTTTCCTTATGCTTCCATTCACAATGTGAAACAGGCTTTCATCATCAAGACAGACGATGCGATTTGGAAGACACTTTGCATACCCTGTTATTACTGAGAGTTACATCTATTTCAGTTTCCTTAAGGTTCAATGCACTTGTTTGGAACTGCGTGTATATTCATGGGTCACGATGTTACAATGATGTTGCTCTTCTCTCAAAAGTCTTGGTTCTCTCCATTACTTAGATTCAACCTCTCCTTATGTTTTCTCTCACACTTCTGCAATTACTTCCATTTTCTGTCCCGAAGCTGTGAGTTGGAAGACTTTTCAAAAGGGTGTTCATCTTTAAGCATACAGCACGTTCCTTAGGTTTGCATACACACTACTGGGAATTACACCATCTTCTTGAAGGTAGATGTGATTTGGAAGGTTGTCTCTGGATGGTGCTCTTTCTTCCTCTTAAGCGTAAGGCAGTTCTCTTTCCGTTCAACACTGATATTTGAAAAAGCTTCTCTCTTCATGCATCAGGATGTTTGAAGTGGCATTCTCTCTACAGAGGCTTGGTGCTCATACTTTAGTAAATGGCACATCTTTATACGTTCCTTCACCCTGTAACCCATGCCTCCATCTGCATGAGAGAAGATGTGAGTTTCAGATGCTTTTCGATGAAGGACATTCCTACGGTTAAGTGCACCATAAATTCCTATTGCTTAGACACGAAATTCTAAGAATGCTTCCAACTTCATGAAAGAAGACGTGTCTTGAAGGATGGATTCGGTACACTACTTTCTTGAAGCTACGTCTCTGAAACTTTCCTTATGCCTTCAGCACAACGTTGCAAACGTTTCTGTCTTCATGACAGAAGTTCTGGGTTGTAAGATGCTATCTATCCAATGTTCTCACCTACTATTACGTCGAAGGCACTTTCCTTAAAGTTCAGCGCACAAGGAAGAAAACCCAGGTTGATTCATTCCTTAGGAGGTGGGTTCGGTATTGTATGCTCTCTGCACAGATTCGGTTGTCAGAATTTAGGAGACGGCACTTTCTTTTCAGGCTCCCCGGCACTCTTCCCATAGCTTCCATCTTCACGACAGAAGTTGTGAGTTGAGACATGGTGTCTCAACAGTGTTCTTCTATAGAGTTAAGCAAACCGCATTCTGTTGATGTGTTCACACAGACGTTTGCACATGCTTTCATTTTCAGGACAGAATCCTGTGAGATGCAAGATGCTTTCTCTCTGGTGTTCTTTCTTCGACTTCAGTCTATGGCACTTTCCTTATGTTTTCTTATACCTCTGGCAAACGGTTTCATGTCCACGACCAAAGACGTGACCTGAAAGACGGCTTCGCTACAATGTTCTGTCTTAAAGTTTGGTTCATGGCCCTTTCCTTATGCTTCCATTCACAATGTGAAACAGGCTTTCATCATCAAGACAGACGCGATTTGGAAGACACTTTGCATACCCTGTTATTACTGAGAGTTACATCTATTTCAGTTTCCTTAAGGTTCAATGCACTTGTTTGGAACCGCGTGTATATTCATGTGTCACGATGTTACAATGATGTTGCTCTTCTATCAAAAGTCTTGGTTCTCTCCATTACTTAGAATTAACCTCTCCTTATGTTTTCTCTCACACTTCTGCAATTACTTCCATCTTCCGTCTCGAAGCTGTGAGTTGGAAGACCTTTCAAAAGGGTGTTCTTCTTTAAGCATACAGCACGTTCCTCAGGTTTGCATACACACTACTGGGAATTACACCATCTTCTTGAAGGTAGATATGATTTGGAAGGTTGTCTCTAGATGGTGCTCTTTCTTCCTCTTAAGGTTAAGGCACTTCTCTTTCCGTTCAACACTGATATTTGAAAAAGCTTCTCCCTTCATGGATCAGGATGTTTTAAGTGGCCTTCTCTCTACAGAGCCTTGGTGCTCATAGTTTAGTAAATGGCACTTCTTTACACGTTCCTTCACCCTGTAGCCCATGCCTCCGTCTGCATGAGAGAAGATGTGAGTTTCAGATGCTTTTCGATGGAGATCTTTCCTAAGGTTAAGCGCACCATAAATTCCTATTGCTTAGACACGAAATTCTAAGAATGCTTCCAACTTCATGAAAGAAGGCGTGTCTTGAAGGATGGATTCGGTACACTGCTTTCCTGAAGCTACGTCTCTGCAACTTTCCTTATGCCTTCAGCACAACGTTGCAAACGTTTCCGTCTTCATGACAGAAGTTGTGGATTGTAAAATGCTATCTGTCTAATGTTCTCACCTAGTATTAAGTGAATGGCATGATCCTTAAGGTTCAGTGCTCAAGGAAGAAAACCCAGGTTGATTCATTCCTTAGGAGGTGGGTTTCGTATTGTATGCTCTCTGCACAGATTCCGTTGTCAGAATTTAGGAGACAGCACTTTCGTTTCAGGCTCCCCCGCACTCTTCCCATAGCTTCCATCTTCACGACAGAAGTTGTGAGTTGAGACATGGTGTCTCAACAGTGTTCTTCTATAGAGTTAAGCAAAGCGCTTTCGGTTGATGTATTCACACAGACGTTTGCACATGCTTTCATTTTCAGGACAGAATCCTGTGAGATGCAAGATGCTTTCTCTCTGGTGTTCTTTCTTCGCCTTCAGTCTAGGGCACTTTCCTTATGTTTTCTTATACCTCTGTCAATCGCTTTCATCTTCACGACCAAAGACGTGACCTGAAAGACGGCTTCGCTACAATGTTCAGTCTTAAAGATTGGTTCATGGCCCTTTCCTTATGCTTCCATTCACAATGTGAAACAGGCTTTCATCATCAAGACAGACGATGCGATTTGGACGACACTTTGCATACCCTGTTCCTACTGAGAGTTACGTCTATTTCAGTTTCCTCAAGGTTCAATGCACTTGTTTGGAACCGTGTGTATATTCATGGGTCACGATGTGAGAATGATGTTGCTCTTCTATCAAAAGTCTTGGTTCTCTCCATTACTTAGAATTAACCTCTCCTTATGTTTTCTCTCACACTTCTGCAATTACTTCCATCTTCCGTCCCGAAGCTGTGAGTTGGAAGACCTTTCAAAAGGGTGTTCTTCTTTAAGCATACAGCACGTTCCTTAGGTTTACATACACACTACTGAGAATTATACCATCGTTTTGAAGGTAGATGTGATTTGGAACTTTGTCTCTAGATGGTGCTCTTTCTTCCTCTTAAGGTTAAGGCACTTCTCTTTCCGTTCAACACTGATATTTGAAAAAGCCTCTCCCTTCATGGATCAGGATGTTTTAAGTGGCCTTCTCTCTACAGAGCCTTGGTGCTCATAGTTCAGTAAATGGCACATCTTTACACGTTCCTTCACCCTATAGCCCATGCGTTCATCTGCATGAGAGAAAATGTGAGTTTCAGATGCTTTTCGGTGGAGATCTTTCCTAAGGTTAAGCGCACCATAAATTCCTTATGCTGAGACATGCTCTTCTAAGAATGCTTCCAACTATATGGAAGAAGACGTGTCTTGAAGGATGGATTCGGTACACTACTTTCTTGAAGCTACGTCTCTGCCCCTTTCCTTGTGCTTTCAGCACAACGTTGCACATGTTTCCATCTTCATGACAGAAGTTGTGGGTTGTAACATGCTATCTATGCAGTGTTCTCACCTACTATTAAGTGGAGGGCACTTTCCCTAAGGTCAGCGCACAAGGAAGAAAACCCAGGTTGATTCATTCTTCAGGAGGTGGGTTCGGTATTGTAGGCTCTCTGTACAGATTCGGTTGTCAGAATTTAGGAGACGGCACTTTCGTTTCAGGCTCCCCAGCACTCTTCCCATAGCTTCCATCTTCATGACAGAAGTTGTGAGTTGAGACATGGTGTCGCAACAGTGTTCTCCTATAGAGTTATGCAAAGCGCTTTCTGTTGATGTGTTCACACAGACTTTTGCACATGCTTCCGTTTTCAGGACAGAATCCTGTGAGATGCAAGATGCTTTCACTCTGGTGTTGTTTCTTTGAGTTCAGTCTATGGCACTTTCCTTATGTTTTCTTATGCCTCTGGCAAACGCTTTCATCTTCACGACCAAAGACGTGACCTGAAAGGCAGCTTCTCTACAATGTTCTGTCTTAAAGATTGGTTCATGGCCCTTTCCTTATGCTTCCATTCACAATGTGAAACAGGATTTCACCATCAAGACAGACGATGCGATTTGGAAGACACTTTGCATACCCTGTTCTTACTGAGAGTTACGTCTATTTCAGTTTCCTTAAGGCTCAATGCACTTGTTTGGAACCGCGTGTATATTCATGGGTCATGATGTTAGAATGATGTTACTCTTCTCTCAAAAGTCTTGGTTCTCTCCATTACTTAGATTCAACCTCTCCTTATGTTTTCTCTCACACTTCTGCAATTACTTCCATCTTCTGTCCCGAAGCTGTGAGTTGGAAGACCTTTCAAAAGGGTGTTCTTCTTTAAGCATACAGCACGTTCCTTAGGATTGCATACACACTACTGGGAATTACACCATCTTCTTGAAGGTAGATGTGATTTGGAAGGTTGTCTCTAGATGGTGCTCTTTCTTCCTCTTAAGCGTAAAGCAATTCTCTTTCCGTTCAACACTGATATTTGAAAAAGCTTCTCTCTTCAAGCTCAGGATGTCTGAAGTGGCATTCTCTCTACAGAGGCTTGGTGCTCATAATTTAGTAAACGGCACATCTTTACACGTTCCTTCACCCTGTAGCCCATGCCTCCATCTGCATGAGAGAAGATGTGAGTTTCAGATGCTTTTCGACGGAGGTCTTTCCTAAGGTTAAGTGCACCATAAATTCCTTATGCTGAGACATGCTCTTCTAAGAATGCTTCCAACTTCATTAAAGAAGACGTGTCTTGAAGGATGGATTCGGTACACTACTTTCTTGAAGCTACGTCTCTGCCACTTTCCTTATGCCTTCAGCACAACGTTGCAAACGTTTCTGTCTTCATGACAGAAGTTCTGGGTTGTAAGATGCTATCTATCCAATGTTCTCACGTACTATTACGTCGAAGGCACTTTCCTTAAAGTTCAGCGCACAAGGAAGAAAACCCAGGTTGATTCATTCCTTAGGAGGTGGGTTCGGTATTGTATGCTCTCTGCACAGATTCGGTTGTCAGAATTTAGGAGACGGCACTTTCTTTTCAGGCTCCCCGGCACTCTTCCCATAGCTTCCATCTTCACGACAGAAGTTGTGAGTTGAGACATGGTGTCTCAACAGTGTTCTTCTATAGAGTTAAGCAAACCGCATTCTGTTGATGTGTTCACACAGACGTTTGCACATGCTTTCATTTTCAGGACAGAATCCTGTGAGATGCAAGATGCTTTCTCTCTGGTGTTCTTTCTTCGACTTCAGTCTATGGCACTTTCCTTATGTTTTCTTATACCTCTGGCAAACGGTTTCATGTCCACGACCAAAGACGTGACGTGAAAGACGGCTTCGCTACAATGTTCTGTCTTAAAGTTTGGTTCATGGCCCTTTCCTTATGCTTCCATTCACAATGTGAAACAGGCTTTCATCATCAAGACAGACGCGATTTGGAAGACACTTTGCATACCCTGTTATTACTGAGAGTTACATCTATTTCAGTTTCCTTAAGGTTCAATGCACTTGTTTGGAACCGCGTGTATATTCATGGGTCACGATGTTACAATGATGTTGCTCTTCTATCAAACTTCTTGGTTCTCTCCATTACTTAGAATTAACCTCTCCTTATGTTTTCTCTCACACTTCTGCAATTACTTCCATCTTCCGTCTCGAAGCTGTGAGTTGGAAGACCTTTCAAAAGGGTGTTCTTCTTTAAGCATACAGCACGTTCCTTAGGTTTGCATACACACTACTGGGAATTACACCATCTTCTTGAAGGTAGATGTGATTTGGAAGGTTGTCTCTAGATGGTGCTCTTTCTTCCTCTTAAGCGTAAGGCACTTCTCTTTCCGTTCAACACTGATATTTGAAAAAGCTTCTCTCTTCATGCATCAGGATGTCTGAAGTGGCATTCTCTCTACATAGGCTTGGTGCTCATAGTTTTGTAAACGGCACATCTTTACACGTTCCTTCACCCTGTAGCCCATGCCTCCATCTGCATGAGAGAAGATGTGAGTTTCAGATGCTTTTCGACGGAGGTCTTTCCTAAGGTTATGTGCACCATAAATTCCTTATGCTGAGACACGCTCTTCTAAGAATGCTTCCAACTTCACGAAAGAAGACGTGTCTTGAAGGATGGATTCGGTACACTACTTTCTTGAAGCTACGTCTCTGCCACTTTCCTTATGCCTTCAGCACAACGTTGCAAACGTTTCCGTCTTCATGACAGAAGTTGTGGATTGTAAGATGCTATCTGTCTAATGTTCTCACCTAGTATTAAGTGAATGACATGATCCTTAAGGTTCAGCGCTCAAGGAAGAAAACCCAGGTTGATTCATTCCTTCAGAGGTGGGTTTCGTATTGTATGCTCTCTGCTCAGATTCCGTTGTCAGAATTTAGGAGACGGCACTTTCGTTTCAGGCTCCCCCGCACTCTTCCCATAGCTTCCATCTTCACGACAGAAGTTGGGAGTTGAGACATGTTGTCTCAACAGTGTTCTTCTATAGAGTTAAGCAAAGCGCTTTCTGTTGATGTGTTCACAGACGTTTGCACATGGTTTCATTTTCAGGACAGAATCCTGTGAGATGCGAGATGCTTTCTCTCTGGTGTTCTTTCATCGACTTCAGTCTAGGGCACTTTCCTTATGTTTTCTTATACCTCTGGCAAACGCTTTCATCTTCACGACCAAAGACGTGACCTGAAAGACGGCTTCGCTACAATGTTCAGTCTTAAAGATTGGTTCATGGCCCTTTCCTTATGCTTCCATTCACAATGTGAAACAGACTTTCATCATCAAGACAGACGATGCGATTTGGACGACACTTTGCATACCCTGTTCCTACTGAGAGTTACGTCTATTTCAGTTTCCTCAAGGTTCAATGCACTTGTTTGGAACCGCGTGTATATTCATGGGTCACGATGTGAGAATGATGTTGCTCTTCTATCAAAAGTCTTGGTTCTCTCCATTACTTAGAATTAACCTCTCCTTATGTTTTCTCTCACACTTCTGCAATTACTTCCATCTTCCGTCTCGAAGCTGTGAGTTGGAAGACCATTCAAAAGGGTGTTCTTCTTTAAGCATACAGCACCTTCCTCAGGTTTGCATACACACTACTGGGAATTACACCATCTTCTTGAAGGTAGATGTGATTTGGAAGGTTGTCTCTAGATGGTGCTCTTTCTTCCTCTTAAGCGTAAGGCACTTCTCTTTCCGTTCAACACTGATATTTGAAAAAGCTTCTCTCTTCATGCATCAGGATGTCTGAAGTGGCATTCTCTCTACAGAGGCTTGGTGCTCATAATTTAGTAAACGGCACATCTTTACACGTTCCTTCACCCTGTAGCCCATGCTTCCATCTGCATGAGAGAAGATGTGAGTTTCAGATGCTTTTCGACGGAGATCTTTCCTAAGGTTAAGTGCACCATAAAAGCCTTATGCTGAGACACGCTCTTCTAAGAATGCTTCCAACTTAATGAAAGAAGACATGTTTTGAAGTATGGATTCGGTACACTACTTTCTTGAAGCTACGTCTCTGCCACTTTCCTTATGCCTTCAGCACAACGTTGCACATGTTTCCATCTTCATGACAGAAGTTGTGGGTTGTAACATGCTATCTATGCAGTGTTCTCACCTACTATTAAGTGAATGGCATGATCCTTAAGGTTCAGCGCACAAGGAAGAAAACCCAGGTTGATTCATTCTTCAGGAGGTGGGTTCGGTATTGTATGCTCTCTGCACAGATTCGGTTGTCAGAATTTAGGAGACGGCACTTTCGGTTCAGGCTCCCCAGCACTCTTCCCATAGCTTCCATCTTCACGACAGAAGTTGTGAGTTGAGACATGGTGTCGCAAAAGTGTTCTCCTATAGAGTTATGCAAAGCGCTTTCTGTTGATGTGTTCACACAGACTTTTGCACATGCTTCCGTTTTCAGGACAGAATCCTGTGAGATGCAAGATGCTTTCACTCTGGTGTTGTTTCTTTGAGTTCAGTCTATGGCACTTTCCTTATGTTTTCTTAGGCCTCTGGCAAACGCTTTCATCTTCACGACCAAAGACGTGACCTGAAAGGCAGCTTCTCTACAATGTTCTGTCTTAAAGATTGGTTCATGGCCTTTTCCTTATGCTTCCATTCACAATGTGAAACAGGCTTTCAGCATCAAGACAGACGATGCGATTTGGACGACACTTTGCATACCCTGTTCCTACTGAGAGTTACGTCTCTTTCAGTTTCCTTAAGGTTCAATGCACTTGTTTGGAACCGCGTGTATATTCATGGGTCACGATGTTACAATGATGTTGCTCTTCTATCAAAAGTCTTGGTTCTCTCCATTACTTAGAATTAACCTCTCCTTATGTTTTCTCTCACACTTCTGCAATTACTTCCATCTTCCGTTCTGAAGCTGTGAGTTGGAAGACCTTTCAAAAGGGTGTTCTTCTTTAAGCATACAGCACGTTCCTTAGGTTTGCATACACACTACTGGGAATTACACCATCTTCTTGAAGGTAGATGTGATTTGGAAGATTGTCTCTAGATGGTGCTCTTTCTTCCTCTTAAGCGTAAGGCACTTCCCTTTCCCTTCAACACGGATATTTGAAAAAGCTTCTCTCTTCATGCATCAGGATGTGTGAAGTGGCATTCTCTCTACAGAGGCTTGGTGCTCATACTTTAGTAAATGGCACATCTTTACACGTTCCTTCACCCTGTAGCCCATGCCTCCATCTGCATGAGAGAAGATGTGAGTTTCAGATGCTTTTCGACGGAGGTCTTTCCTATGGTAAGTGCACCATAAATTCCTTATGCTGAGACACGCTCTTCTAAGAATGCTTCCAACTTCATGAAAGAAGACGTGTCTTGAAGGATGGATTCGGTACACTACTTTCTTGAAGCTACGTCTCTCCCACTTTCCTTATGCCTTCAGCACAACATTGCAAACGTTTCCGTCTTCATGACAGAAGTTGTGGATTGTAAGATGCTATCTGTCTAATGTTCTCACCTAGTATTAAGTGAATGGCATGATCTTTAAGGTTCAGCGCTCAAGGAAGAAAACCCAGGTTGATTCATTCCTTCGGAGGTGGGTTTCGTATTGTATGCTCTCTGCACAGATTCCGTTGTCAGAATTTAGGAGACGGCACTTTCGTTTCAGGCTCCCCCGCACTCTTCCCATAGCTTCCATCTTCACGACAGAAGTTGTGAGTTGAGACATGGTGTCTCAACAGTGTTCTTCTATAGAGTTAAGCAAAGCGCTTTCGGTTGATGTATTCACACAGACGTTTGCACATGCTTTCATTTTCAGGACAGAATCCTGTGAGATGCAAGATGCTTTCTCTCTGGTGTTCTTTCTTCGACTTCAGTCTAGGGCACTTTCCTTATGTTTCCTTATACCTCTGGCAAACGCTTTCATCTTCACGACCAAAGACGTGACCTGAAAGACGGCTTCGCTACAATGTTCAGTCTTAAAGATTGGTTCATGGCCCTTTCCTTATGCTTCCATTCACAATATGAAACAGGCTGTCATCATCAAGACAGTCGATGCGATTTGGACGACACTTTGCATACCCTGTTCCTACTGAGAGTTACGTCTATTTCAGTTTCCTCAAGGTTCAATGCACTTGTTTGGAACCGCGTGTATATTCATGGGTCACGATGTGAGAATGATGTTGCTCTTCTCTCAAAAGTCTTGGTTCTCTCCATTACTTAGATTCAACCTCTCCTTATGTTTTCTCTCACACTTCTGCAATTACTTCCATCTTCTGTCCCGAAGATGTGAGTTGGAAGACCTTTCAAAAGGGTGTTCTTCTTTAAGCATACAGCACGTTCCTCAGGGTTGCATACACACTACTGGGAATTACACCATCTTCTTGAAGGTAGATATGATTTGGAAGATTGTCTCTAGATGGTGCTCTTTCTTCCTCTTAAGCGTAAGGCACTTCTCTTTCCCTTCAACACTGATATTTGAAAAAGCTTCTCTCTTCATGCATCAGGATGTTTGAAGTGGCATTCTCTCTACAGAGGCTTGGTGCTCATAATTTAGTAAACGGCACATCTTTACACGTTCCTTCACCCTGTAGCCCATGCCTCCATCTGCATGAGAGAAGATGTGAGTTTCAGATGCTTTTCCACGGAGGTCTTTCCTAAGGTTAAGTGCACCATAAATTCCTTATGCTGAGACACGCTCTTCTAAGAATGCTTCCAACTTCATGAAAGAAGACGTGTCTTGAAGGATGGATTCGGTACACTACTTTCTTGAAGCTACGTCTCTGCCACTTTCCTTATGCCTTCTGCACAACGTTGCAAACGTTTCTGTCTTCATGACAGAAGTTCTGGCTTGTAAGATGCTATCTATCCAATGTTCTCACCTACTATTACGTCGAAGGCACTTTCCTTAAAGTTCAGCGCACAAGGAAGAAAAGCCAGGTTGATTCATTCCTTAGGAGGTGGGTTCGGTATTGTATGCTCTCTGCACAGATTCGGATGTCAGAATTTAGGAGACGGCACTTTCTTTTCAGGCTTCCCGGCACTCTTCCCATAGCTTCCATCTTCACGACAGAAGTTGTGAGTTGAGACATGGTGTCTCAACTGTGTTCTTCTATAGAGTTAAGCAAAGCGCTTTCGGTTGATGTATTCACACAGACGTTTGCACATGCTTTCATTTTCAGGACAGAATCCTGTGAGATGCAAGATGCTTTCTCTCTGGTGTTCTTTCTTCGACTTCAGTCTATGGCACTTTCCTTATGTTTTCTTATACCTCTGGCAAACGGTTTCATGTCCACGACCAAAGACGTGATCTGAAAGACGGCTTCGCTACAATGTTCTTAAAGTTTGGTTCATGGCCCTTTCCTTATGCTTCCATTCACAATGTGAAACAGGCTTTCATCATCAAGACAGACGATGCGATTTGGAAGACACTTTGCATACCCTGTTATTACTGAGAGTTACATCTATTTCAGTTTCCTTAAGGTTCAATGCACTTGTTTGGAACTGCGTGTATATTCATGGGTCACGATGTTACAATGATGTTGCTCTTCTCTCAAAAGTCTTGGTTCTCTCCATTACTTAGATTCAACCTCTCCTTATGTTTTCTCTCACACTTCTGCAATTACTTCCATTTTCTGTCCCGAAGCTGTGAGTTGGAAGACTTTTCAAAAGGGTGTTCATCTTTAAGCATACAGCACGTTCCTTAGGTTTGCATACACACTACTGGGAATTACACCATCTTCTTGAAGGTAGATGTGATTTGGAAGGTTGTCTCTGGATGGTGCTCTTTCTTCCTCTTAAGCGTAAGGCAGTTCTCTTTCCGTTCAACACTGATATTTGAAAAAGCTTCTCTCTTCATGCATCAGGATGTTTGAAGTGGCATTCTCTCTACAGAGGCTTGGTGCTCATACTTTAGTAAATGGCACATCTTTATACGTTCCTTCACCCTGTAACCCATGCCTCCATCTGCATGAGAGAAGATGTGAGTTTCAGATGCTTTTCGATGAAGGACATTCCTACGGTTAAGTGCACCATAAATTCCTATTGCTTAGACACGAAATTCTAAGAATGCTTCCAACTTCATGAAAGAAGACGTGTCTTGAAGGATGGATTCGGTACACTACTTTCTTGAAGCTACGTCTCTGAAACTTTCCTTATGCCTTCAGCACAACGTTGCAAACGTTTCTGTCTTCATGACAGAAGTTCTGGGTTGTAAGATGCTATCTATCCAATGTTCTCACCTACTATTACGTCGAAGGCACTTTCCTTAAAGTTCAGCGCACAAGGAAGAAAACCCAGGTTGATTCATTCCTTAGGAGGTGGGTTCGGTATTGTATGCTCTCTGCACAGATTCGGTTGTCAGAATTTAGGAGACGGCACTTTCTTTTCAGGCTCCCCGGCACTCTTCCCATAGCTTCCATCTTCACGACAGAAGTTGTGAGTTGAGACATGGTGTCTCAACAGTGTTCTTCTATAGAGTTAAGCAAACCGCATTCTGTTGATGTGTTCACACAGACGTTTGCACATGCTTTCATTTTCAGGACAGAATCCTGTGAGATGCAAGATGCTTTCTCTCTGGTGTTCTTTCTTCGACTTCAGTCTATGGCACTTTCCTTATGTTTTCTTATACCTCTGGCAAACGGTTTCATGTCCATGACCAAAGACGTGACCTGAAAGACGGCTTCGCTACAATGTTCTGTCTTAAAGTTTGGTTCATGGCCCTTTCCTTATGCTTCCATTCACAATGTGAAACAGGCTTTCATCATCAAGACAGACGCGATTTGGAAGACACTTTGCATACCCTGTTATTACTGAGAGTTACATCTATTTCAGTTTCCTTAAGGTTCAATGCACTTGTTTGGAACCGCGTGTATATTCATGGGTCACGATGTTACAATGATGTTGCTCTTCTATCAAAAGTCTTTGTTCTCTCCATTACTTAGAATTAACCTCTCCTTATGTTTTCTCTCACACTTCTGCAATTACTTCCATCTTCCGTCTCGAAGCTGTGAGTTGGAAGACCTTTCAAAAGGGTGTTCTTCTTTAAGCATACAGCACGTTCCTTAGGTTTGCATACACACTACTGGGAATTACACCATCTTCTTGAAGGTAGATATGATTTGGAAGGTTGTCTCTAGATGGTGCTCTTTCTTCCTCTTAAGGTTAAGGCACTTCTCTTTCCGTTCAACACTGATATTTGAAAAAGCTTCTCCCTTCATGGATCAGGATGTTTTAAGTGGCCTTCTCTCTACAGAGCCTTGGTGCTCATAGTTTAGTAAATGGCACTTCTTTACACGTTCCTTCACCCTGTAGCCCATGCCTCCGTCTGCATGAGAGAAGATGTGAGTTTCAGATGCTTTTCGATGGAGATCTTTCCTAAGGTTAAGCGCACCATAAATTCCTATTGCTTAGACACGAAATTCTAAGAATGCTTCCAACTTCATGAAAGAAGGCGTGTCTTGAAGGATGGATTCGGTACACTGCTTTCCTGAAGCTACGTCTCTGCAACTTTCCTTATGCCTTCAGCACAACGTTGCAAACGTTTCCGTCTTCATGACAGAAGTTGTGGATTGTAAAATGCTATCTGTCTAATGTTCTCACCTAGTATTAAGTGAATGGCATGATCCTTAAGGTTCAGTGCTCAAGGAAGAAAACCCAGGTTGATTCATTCCTTAGGAGGTGGGTTTCGTATTGTATGCTCTCTGCACAGATTCCGTTGTCAGAATTTAGGAGACAGCACTTTCGTTTCAGGCTCCCCCGCACTCTTCCCATAGCTTCCATCTTCACGACAGAAGTTGTGAGTTGAGACATGGTGTCTCAACAGTGTTCTTCTATAGAGTTAAGCAAAGCGCTTTCGGTTGATGTATTCACACAGACGTTTGCACATGCTTTCATTTTCAGGACAGAATCCTGTGAGATGCAAGATGCTTTCTCTCTGGTGTTCTTTCTTCGCCTTCAGTCTAGGGCACTTTCCTTATGTTTTCTTATACCTCTGTCAATCGCTTTCATCTTCACGACCAAAGACGTGACCTGAAAGACGGCTTCGCTACAATGTTCAGTCTTAAAGATTGGTTCATGGCCCTTTCCTTATGCTTCCATTCACAATGTGAAACAGGCTTTCATCATCAAGACAGACGATGCGATTTGGACGACACTTTGCATACCCTGTTCCTACTGAGAGTTACGTCTATTTCAGTTTCCTCAAGGTTCAATGCACTTGTTTGGAACCGTGTGTATATTCATGGGTCACGATGTGAGAATGATGTTGCTCTTCTATCAAAAGTCTTGGTTCTCTCCATTACTTAGAATTAACCTCTCCTTATGTTTTCTCTCACACTTCTGCAATTACTTCCATCTTCCGTCCCGAAGCTGTGAGTTGGAAGACCTTTCAAAAGGGTGTTCTTCTTTAAGCATACAGCACGTTCCTTAGGTTTACATACACACTACTGAGAATTATACCATCGTTTTGAAGGTAGATGTGATTTGGAACTTTGTCTCTAGATGGTGCTCTTTCTTCCTCTTAAGGTTAAGGCACTTCTCTTTCCGTTCAACACTGATATTTGAAAAAGCCTCTCCCTTCATGGATCAGGATGTTTTAAGTGGCCTTCTCTCTACAGAGCCTTGGTGCTCATAGTTCAGTAAATGGCACATCTTTACACGTTCCTTCACCCTATAGCCCATGCGTTCATCTGCATGAGAGAAAATGTGAGTTTCAGATGCTTTTCGGTGGAGATCTTTCCTAAGGTTAAGCGCACCATAAATTCCTTATGCTGAGACATGCTCTTCTAAGAATGCTTCCAACTATATGGAAGAAGACGTGTCTTGAAGGATGGATTCGGTACACTACTTTCTTGAAGCTACGTCTCTGCCCCTTTCCTTGTGCTTTCAGCACAACGTTGCACATGTTTCCATCTTCATGACAGAAGTTGTGGGTTGTAACATGCTATCTATGCAGTGTTCTCACCTACTATTAAGTGGAGGGCACTTTCCCTAAGGTCAGCGCACAAGGAAGAAAACCCAGGTTGATTCATTCTTCAGGAGGTGGGTTCGGTATTGTAGACTCTCTGTACAGATTCGGTTGTCAGAATTTAGGAGACGGCACTTTCGTTTCAGGCTCCCCAGCACTCTTCCCATAGCTTCCATCTTCATGACAGAAGTTGTGAGTTGAGACATGGTGTCGCAACAGTGTTCTCCTATAGAGTTATGCAAAGCGCTTTCTGTTGATGTGTTCACACAGACTTTTGCACATGCTTCCGTTTTCAGGACAGAATCCTGTGAGATGCAAGATGCTTTCACTCTGGTGTTGTTTCTTTGAGTTCAGTCTATGGCACTTTCCTTATGTTTTCTTATGCCTCTGGCAAACGCTTTCATCTTCACGACCAAAGACGTGACCTGAAAGGCAGCTTCTCTACAATGTTCTGTCTTAAAGATTGGTTCATGGCCCTTTCCTTATGCTTCCATTCACAATGTGAAACAGGATTTCATCATCAAGACAGACGATGCGATTTGGAAGACACTTTGCATACCCTGTTCTTACTGAGAGTTACGTCTATTTCAGTTTCCTTAAGGCTCAATGCACTTGTTTGGAACCGCGTGTATATTCATGGGTCATGATGTTAGAATGATGTTACTCTTCTCTCAAAAGTCTTGGTTCTCTCCATTACTTAGATTCAACCTCTCCTTATGTTTTCTCTCACACTTCTGCAATTACTTCCATCTTCTGTCCCGAAGCTGTGAGTTGGAAGACCTTTCAAAAGGGTGTTCTTCTTTAAGCATACAGCACGTTCCTTAGGATTGCATACACACTACTGGGAATTACACCATCTTCTTGAAGGTAGATGTGATTTGGAAGGTTGTCTCTAGATGGTGCTCTTTCTTCCTCTTAAGCGTAAAGCAATTCTCTTTCCGTTCAACACTGATATTTGAAAAAGCTTCTCTCTTCAAGCTCAGGATGTCTGAAGTGGCATTCTCTCTACAGAGGCTTGGTGCTCATAATTTAGTAAACGGCACATCTTTACACGTTCCTTCACCCTGTAGCCCATGCCTCCATCTGCATGAGAGAAGATGTGAGTTTCAGATGCTTTTCGACGGAGGTCTTTCCTAAGGTTAAGTGCACCATAAATTCCTTATGCTGAGACATGCTCTTCTAAGAATGCTTCCAACTTCATTAAAGAAGACGTGTCTTGAAGGATGGATTCGGTACACTACTTTCTTGAAGCTACGTCTCTGCCACTTTCCTTATGCCTTCAGCACAACGTTGCAAACGTTTCTGTCTTCATGACAGAAGTTCTGGGTTGTAAGATGCTATCTATCCAATGTTCTCACGTACTATTACGTCGAAGGCACTTTCCTTAAAGTTCAGCGCACAAGGAAGAAAACCCAGGTTGATTCATTCCTTAGGAGGTGGGTTCGGTATTGTATGCTCTCTGCACAGATTCGGTTGTCAGAATTTAGGAGACGGCACTTTCTTTTCAGGCTCCCCGGCACTCTTCCCATAGCTTCCATCTTCACGACAGAAGTTGTGAGTTGAGACATGGTGTCTCAACAGTGTTCTTCTATAGAGTTAAGCAAACCGCATTCTGTTGATGTGTTCACACAGACGTTTGCACATGCTTTCATTTTCAGGAGAGAATCCTGTGAGATGCAAGATGCTTTCTCTCTGGTGTTCTTTCTTCGACTTCAGTCTATGGCACTTTCCTTATGTTTTCTTATACCTCTGGCAAACGGTTTCATGTCCACGACCAAAGACGTGACGTGAAAGACGGCTTCGCTACAATGTTCTGTCTTAAAGTTTGGTTCATGGCCCTTTCCTTATGCTTCCATTCACAATGTGAAACAGGCTTTCATCATCAAGACAGACGCGATTTGGAAGACACTTTGCATACCCTGTTATTACTGAGAGTTACATCTATTTCAGTTTCCTTAAGGTTCAATGCACTTGTTTGGAACCGCGTGTATATTCATGGGTCACGATGTTACAATGATGTTGCTCTTCTATCAAACTTCTTGGTTCTCTCCATTACTTAGAATTAACCTCTCCTTATGTTTTCTCTCACACTTCTGCAATTACTTCCATCTTCCGTCTCGAAGCTGTGAGTTGGAAGACCTTTCAAAAGGGTGTTCTTCTTTAAGCATACAGCACGTTCCTTAGGTTTGCATACACACCACTGGGAATTACACCATCTTCTTGAAGGTAGATGTGATTTGGAAGGTTGTCTCTAGATGGTGCTCTTTCTTCCTCTTAAGCGTAAGGCACTTCTCTTTCCGTTCAACACTGATATTTGAAAAAGCTTCTCTCTTCATGCATCAGGATGTCTGAAGTGGCATTCTCTCTACATAGGCTTGGTGCTCATAGTTTTGTAAACGGCACATCTTTACACGTTCCTTCACCCTGTAGCCCATGCCTCCATCTGCATGAGAGAAGATGTGAGTTTCAGATGCTTTTCGACGGAGGTCTTTCCTAAGGTTATGTGCACCATAAATTCCTTATGCTGAGACACGCTCTTCTAAGAATGCTTCCAACTTCATGAAAGAAGACGTGTCTTGAAGGATGGATTCGGTACACTACTTTCTTGAAGCTACGTCTCTGCCACTTTCCTTATGCCTTCAGCACAACGTTGCAAACGTTTCCGTCTTCATGACAGAAGTTGTGGATTGTAAGATGCTATCTGTCTAATGTTCTCACCTAGTATTAAGTGAATGACATGATCCTTAAGGTTCAGCGCTCAAGGAAGAAAACCCAGGTTGATTCATTCCTTCAGAGGTGGGTTTCGTATTGTATGCTCTCTGCTCAGATTCCGTTGTCAGAATTTAGGAGACGGCACTTTCGTTTCAGGCTCCCCCGCACTCTTCCCATAGCTTCCATCTTCACGACAGAAGTTGGGAGTTGAGACATGTTGTCTCAACAGTGTTCTTCTATAGAGTTAAGCAAAGCGCTTTCGGTTGATGTATTCACACAGACGTTTGCACATGCTTTCATTTTCAGGACAGAATCCTGTGAGATGCGAGATGCTTTCTCTCTGGTGTTCTTTCATCGACTTCAGTCTAGGGCACTTTCCTTATGTTTTCTTATACCTCTGGCAAACGCTTTCATCTTCACGACCAAAGACGTGACCTGAAAGACGGCTTCGCTACAATGTTCAGTCTTAAAGATTGGTTCATGGCCCTTTCCTTATGCTTCCATTCACAATGTGAAACAGACTTTCATCATCAAGACAGACGATGCGATTTGGACGACACTTTGCATACCCTGTTCCTACTGAGAGTTACGTCTATTTCAGTTTCCTCAAGGTTCAATGCACTTGTTTGGAACCGCGTGTATATTCATGGGTCACGATGTGAGAATGATGTTGCTCTTCTATCAAAAGTCTTGGTTGTCTCCATTACTTAGAATTAACCTCTCCTTATGTTTTCTCTCACACTTCTGCAATTACTTCCATCCTCCGTCCCGAAGCTGTGAGTTGGAAGACCTTTCAAAAGGGTGTTCTTCTTTAAGCATACAGCACGTTCCTTAGGTTTACATACACACTACTGAGAATTATACCATCGTTTTGAAGGTAGATGTGATTTGGAACTTTGTCTCTAGATGGTGCTCTTTCTTCCTCTTAAGGTTAAGGCACTTCTCTTTCCGTTCAACACTGATATTTGAAAAAGCTTCTCCCTTCATGGATCAGGATGTTTTAAGTGGCCTTCTCTCTACAGAGCCTTGGTGCTCATAGTTTAGTAAATGGCACATCTTTACACGTTCCTTCACCCTATAGTCCATGCGTTCATCTGCATGAGAGAAAATGTGAGTTTCAGATGCTTTTCGATGGAGATCTTTCCTAAGGTTAAGCGCACCATAAATTCCTTATGCTGAGACATGCTCTTCTAAGAATGCTTCCAACTATATGGAAGAAGACGTGTCTTGAAGGATGGATTCGGTACACTACTTTCTTGAAGCTACGTCTCTGCCCCTTTCCTTGTGCTTTCAGCACAACGTTGCACATGTTTCCATCTTCATGACAGAAGTTGTGGGTTGTAACATGCTATCTATGCAGTGTTCTCACCTACTATTAAGTGGAGGGCACTTTCCCTAAGGTTCAGCGCACAAGGAAGAAAACCCAGGTTGATTCATTCCTTAGGAGGTGGGTTCGGTATATTATGCTCTCTGCACAGATTCAGTTGTCAGAATTTAGGAGATGGCACTTTCTTTTCAGGCTACCCCGTACTCTTCCCATAGCTTCCATCTTCTCGACAGAAGTTGTGAGCTGAGACATGGTGTCTCAACAGTGTTCTTCTATAGAGTTAAGCAAAGCGCTTTCTGTTGATGTGTTCACAGACGTTACACATGGTTTCATTTTCAGGACAGAATCCTGTGAGATGCAAGATGCTTTCTCTCTGGTGTTCTTTCTTCGACTTCAGTCTAGGGCACTTTCCTTATGTTTTCTTATACCTCTGGCAAACGCTTTCATCTTCACGACCAAAGACGTGACCTGAAAGGCAGCTTCTCTACAATGTTCTGTCTTAAAGATTGGTTCATGGCCCTTTCCTTATGCTTCCATTCACAATGTGAAACAGGCTTTCATCATCAAGACAGACGATGCGATTTGGAAGACACTTTGCATACCCTGTTCTTACTGAGAGTTACGTCTATTTCAGTTTCCTTAAGGTTCAATGCACTTGTTTGGAACCACGTGTATATTCATGGGTCACGATGTTAGAATGATGTTGCTCTTCTCTCAAAAGTCTTGGTTCTCTCCATTACTTAGATTCAACCTCTCCTTATGTTTTCTCTCACACTTCTGCAATTACTTCCATCTTCTGTCCCGAAGCTGTGAGTTGGAAGACCTTTCAAAAGGGTGTTCATCTTTAAGCATACAGCACGTTCCTTAGGTTTGCATACACACTACTGGGAATTACACCATCTTCTTGAAGGTAGATGTGATTTGGAAGGTTGTCTCTAGATGGTGCTCTTTCTTCCTCTTAAGCGTAAGGCATTTCTCTTTCCGTTCAACACTGATATTTGAAAAAGCTTCTCTCTTCATGCATCAGGATGTCTGAAGTGGCTGTCTCTCTACAGAGGCTTGGTGCTCATAGTTTAGTAAACGGCACATCTTTACACGTTCCTTCACCCTGTAGCCCATGCTTCCATCTGCATGAGAGAAGATGTGAGTTTCAGATGTTTTTCGATGGAGATCTTTCCTAAGGTTAAGTGCACCATAAAAGCCTTATGCTGAGACACGCTCTTCTAAGAATGCTTCCAACTTCATGAAAGAAGACATGTCTTGAAGTATGGATTCGGTACACTACTTTCTTGAAGCTACGTCTCTGCCACTTTCCTTATGCCTTCAGCATAACGTTGCACATGTTTCCATCTTCATGACAGAAGTTGTGGGTTGTAACATGCTATATATCTAATGTTCTCACCTACTATTAAGTGAATGGCACGATCCGTAAGGTTCAGCGCACAAGGAAGAAAACCCAGGTTGATTCATTCCTTAGGAGGTGGGTTCGGTATTGTATGCTCTCTGCACAGATTCGGTTGTCAGAATTTAGGAGACGGCACTTTCTTTTCAGGCTCCCCCGCACTCTTCCCATAGCTTCCATCTTCACTACAGAAGTTGTGAGTTGAGACATGGTGTCTCAACAGTGTTCTTCTATAGAGTTTAGCAAAGCGCTTTCTGTTGATGTGTTCACCCACACGTTTGCACATGCTTTCATTTTCAGGACAGAATCCTGTGAGATGCAAGATGCTTTCTCTCTGGTGTTCTTTCTTCGACTTCAGTCTATGGTACTTTCCTTATGTTTTCTTATACCTCTGGCAAACGGTTTCATGTCCACGACCAAAGACGTGACCTGAAACACGGCTTCGCTACAATATTCTGTCTTAAAGATTGGTTCATGGCCCTTTCCTTATGCTTCCATTCACAATGTGAAACAGGCTTTCATCATCAAAACAGATGATGCGATTTGGAAGAAATTTTGCATACCCTGTTCTTACTGTGAGTTACGTCTATTTCAGTCTCCTTAAGGTTCAATACACTTATTGGGAACTGCGTGTATATTCATGGGTCACGATGTTAGAATGATGTTGATCTTCTCTCAAAAGTCTTGGATCTCTCCATTACTTAGATTCAACCTCTCCTTATGTTTTCTCTCACACTTCTGCAATTACTTCCATCTTCCGTCCCGAAGCTGTGAGTTGGAAGACCTTTCAAAAGGGTGTTCTTCGTTAAGCATACAGCACATTCCTTAGGTTTGCATACACACTACTGGGAATTACACCATCTTCTTGAAGGTAGATGTGATTTGGAAGATTGTCTCTAGATGGTGCTCTTTCTTCCTCTTAAGCATAAGGCACTTCTCTTTCCCTTCAACACTGATATTTGAAAAAGCTTCTCTCTTCATGCATCAGGATGTTTGAAGTGCATTCTCTCTACAGAGCCTTGGTGCTCATAATTTAGTAAACGGCACATCTTTACACGTTCCTTCACCCTGTAGCCCATGCCTCCATCTGCATGAGAGAAAATGTGAGTTTCAGATGCTTTTCGATGGAGGTCTTTCCTAAAGTTAAGCGCACCATAAATTCCTTATGCTGAGACATGCTCTTCTAAGAATGCTTCCAACTATATGGAAGAAGACGTGTCTTGAAGGATGGATTCGGTACACTAGTTTCTTGAAGCTACGTCTCTGCCCCTTTCCTTGTGCTTTCAGCACAACGTTGCACATGTTTCCATCTTTATGACAGAAGTTGTGGGTTGTAACATGCTATCTATGCAGTGTTCTCACCTACTATTAAGTGGAGGGCACTTTCCCTAAGGTTCAGCGCACAAGGAAGAAAACCCAGGTTGATTCATTCTTCAGGAGGTGGGTTCGGTATTGTATGCTCTCTGCACAGATTCGGTTGTCAGAATTTAGGAGACGGCACTTTCGTTTCAGGCTCCCCAGCACTCTTCCCATAGCTTCCATCTTCACGACAGAAGTTGTGAGTTGAGACATGGTGTCGCAACAGTGTTCTTCTATAGAGTTATGCAAAGCGATTTCTGTTGATGTGTTCACACAGACTTTTGCACATGCTTCCCTTTTCAGGACAGAATCCTGTGAGATGCAAGATGCTATCTCTCTGGTGTTCTTTCTTTGACTTCAGTCTATGGCACTTTCCTTATGTTTTCTTATACCTCTCGCAAACGCTTTCATCTTCACGACCAAAGACGTGACCTGAAAGGCAGCTTCTCTACAATGTTCTGTCTTAAAGATTGGTTCATGGCCCTTTCCTTATGCTTCCATTCACAATGTGAAACAGGCTTTCATCATCAAGACAGACGCGATTTGGAAGACACCTTGCATACCCTGTTCTTACTGAGAGTTACGTCTACTTCAGTTTCCTTAAGGTTCCATGCACTTGTTTGGAACCACGTGTATATTCATGGGTCACGATGTTAGAATGATGTTGCTCTTCTCTCAAAAGTCTTGGTTCTCTCCATTACTTAGATTCAACCTCTCCTTATGTTTTCTCTCACACTTCTGCAATTACTTCCATCTTCTGTCCCGAAGCTGTGAGTTGGAAGACCTTTCAAAAGGGTGTTCTTCTTTAAGCATACAGCACGTTCCTCAGGGTTGCATACACACTACTGGGAATTACACCATCTTCTTGAAGGTAGATGTGATTTGGAAGATTGTCTCTAGATGGTGCTCTTTCTTCCTCTTAAGCGTAAGGCACTTCTCTTTCCCTTCAACACTCATATTTGAAAAAGCTTCTCTCTTCATGCATCAGGATGTTTGAAGTGGCATTCTCTCTACAGAGGCTTGGTGCTCATAATTTAGTAAACGGCACATCTTTACACGTTCCTTCACCCTGTAGCCCATGCCTCCATCTGCATGAGAGAAGATGTGAGTTTCAGATGCTTTTCGACGGAGGTCTTTCCTAAGGTTAAGTGCACCATAAATTCCTTATGCTGAGACACGCTCTTCTAAGAATGCTTCCAACTTCATGAAAGAAGACGTGTCTTGAAGGATGGATTCGGTACACTACTTTCTTGAAGCTACGTCTCTGCTACTTTCCTTATGCCTTCAGCACAACGTTGCAAACGTTTCTGTCTTCATGACAGAAGTTCTGGGTTGTAAAATGCTATCTATCCAATGTTCTCACCTACTATTACGTCGAAGGCTCTTTCCTTAAAGTTCAGCGCACAAGGAAGAAAACCCAGGTTGATTCATTCCTTAGGAGGTGGGTTCGGTATTGTATGCTCTCTGCACAGATTCGGTTGTCAGAATTTAGGAGACGGCACTTTCTTTCAGGCTCCCCGGCACTCTTCCCATAGCTTCCATCTTCACGACAGAAGTTGTGAGTTGAGACATGTTGTCTCAACAGTGTTCTTCTATAGAGTTAAGCAAACCGCATTCTGTTGATGTGTTCACACAGACGTTTGCACATGCTTTCATTTTCAGGACAGAATCCTGTGAGATGCAAGATGCTTTCTCTCTGGTGTTCTTTCTTCGACTTCAGTCTATGGCACTTTCCTTATGTTTTCTTATACCTCTGGCAAACGGTTTCATGTCCATGACCAAAGACGTGACCTGAAAGACGGCTGCGCTACAATGTTCTGTCTTAAAGTTTGGTTCATGGCCCTTTCCTTATGCTTCCATTCACAATGTGAAACAGGCTTTCATCATCAAGACAGACGATTCGATTTGGACGACACTTTGCATAACCTGTTATTACTGAGAGTTACATCTATTTCAGTTTCCTTAAGGTTCAATGCACTTGTTTGGAACCGCGTGTATATTCATGGGTCACGATGTGAGAATGATGTTGCTCTTCTTTGAAAAGTCTTGGTTCTCTCCATTACTTAGAATTAACCTCTCCTTATGTTTTCTCTCACACTTCTGCAATTACTTCCATCTTCCGTCTCGAAGCTGTGAGTTGGAAGACCATTCAAAAGGGTGTTCTTCTTTAAGCATACAGCACCTTCCTCAGGTTTGCATACACACTACTGGGAATTACGCCATCTTCTTGAAGGTAGATGTGATTTGGAAGGTTGTCTCTAGATGGTGCTCTTTCTTCCTCTTAAGCGTAAGGCACTTCTCTTTCCCTTCAACACTGATATTTGAAAAAGCTTCTCTCTTCATGCATCAGGATTTTGAAGTGGCATTCTCTGTACAGAGCCTTGGTGCTCATAGTTTAGTAAATGGCACATCTTTACACGTTCCTTCACCCTGCAGCCCATGCCTCCATCTGCATGATAGAAGATGTGAGTTTCAGATGCTTTTCGACGGAGGTCTTTCCTAAGGTTAAGTGCACCATAAATTCCTTATGCTGAGACACGCTCTTCTAAGAATGCTTCCAACTTCATGAAAGAAGACGTGTCTTGAAGGATGGATTCGGTACACTACTTTCTTGAAGCTACGTCTCTGCCACTTTCCTTATGTCTTCAGCACAACGTTGCAAACGTTTCCGTCTTCATGACAGAAGTTGTGGATTGTAAGATGCTATCTGTCTAATGTTCTCACCTAGTATTAAGTGAATGGCATGATCCTTAAGGTTCAGCGCTCGAGGAAGAAAACCCAGGTTGATTCATTTCTTAGGAGGTGGGTTTCGTATTGTATGCTCTCTGCACAGATTCCGTTGTCAGAATTTAGGAGACGGCACTTTCGTTTCAGGCTCCCCCGCACTCTTCCCATAGCTTCCATCTTCACGACAGAAGTTGTGAGTTGAGACATGGTGTCTCAACAGTGTTCTTTTATAGAGTTAAGCAAAGCGCTTTCGGTTGATGTATTCACACAGACGTTTGCACATGCTTTCATTTTCAGGACAGAATCCTGTGAGATGCAAGATGCTTTCTCTCTGGTGTTCTTTCTTCGACGTCAGTCTAGGGCACTTTCCTTATGTTTTCTTATACCTCTGGCAAACGCTTTCATCTTCACGACCAAAGACGTGACCTGAAAGAGGGCTTCGCTACAATGTTCAGTCTTAAAGATTGGTTCATGGCCCTTTCCTTATGCTTCCATTCACAATGTGAAACAGGCTTTCATCATCAAGACAGACGATGCTATTTGGACGACACTTTGCATACCCTGTTCCTACTGAGAGTTACGTCTATTTCAGTTTCCTCAAGGTTCAATGCACTTGTTTGGAACCGCGTGTATATTCATGGGTCACGATGTGAGAATGATGTTGCTCTTCTATCAAAAGTCTTGGTTCTCTCCATTACTTAGAATTAACCTCTCCTTATGTTTTCTCTCACACTTCTGCAATTACTTCCATCTTCCGTCCCGAAGCTGTGAGTTGGAAGACCTTTCAAAAGGGTGTTCTTCTTTAAGCATACAGCACGTTCCTTAGGTTTACATACACACTACTGAGAATTATACCATCGTTTTGAAGGTAGATGTGATTTGGAACTTTGTCTCTAGATGGTGCTCTTTCTTCCTCTTAAGGTTAAGGCACTTCTCTTTCCGTTCAACACTGATATTTGAAAAAGCTTCTCCCTTCATGGATCAGGATGTTTTAAGTGGCCTTCTCTCTACAGAGCCTTGGTGCTCATAGTTTAGTAAATGGCACATCTTTACACGTTCCTTCACCCTATAGCCCATGCGTTCATCTGCATGAGAGAAAATGTGAGTTTCAGATGCTTTTCGATGGAGATCTTTCCTAAGGTTAAGCGCACCATAAATTCCTTATGCTGAGACATGCTCTTCTAAGAATGCTTCCAACTATATGGAAGAAGACGTGTCTTGAAGGATGGATTCGGTACACTACTTTCTTGAAGCTACGTCTCTGCCCCTTTCCTTGTGCTTTCAGCACAACGTTGCACATGTTTCCATCTTCATGACAGAAGTTGTGGGTTGTAACATGCTATCTATGCAGTGTTCTCACCTACTATTAAGTGGAGGGCACTTTCCCTAAGGTTCAGCGCACAAGGAAGAAAACCCAGGTTGATTCATTCTTCAGGAGGTGGGTTCGGTATTGTATGCTCTCTGCACAGATTCGGTTGTCAGAATTTAGGAGACGGCACTTTCGTTTCAGGCTCCCCAGCACTCTTCCCATAGCTTCCATCTTCATGACAGAAGTTGTGAGTTGAGACATGGTGTCGCAACAGTGTTCTTCCATAGAGTTATGCAAAGCGATTTCTGTTGATGTGTTCACACAGACTTTTGCACATGCTTCCGTTTTCAGGACAGAATCCTGTGATATGCAAGATGCTTTCACTCTGGTGTTCTTTCTTTGACTTCAGTCTATGACACTTTCCTTATGTTTTCTTATACCTCTGGCAAACGCTTTCATGTTCACGACCAAAGACGTGACCTAAAAGGCAGCTTCTCTACAAGGTTCTGTCTTAAAGATTGGTTCATGGCTCTTTCCTTATGTTTCCATTCACAATGTGAAACAGGCTTTCATCATCAAGACAGACGATGCGATTTGGAAGACACTTTACATACCCTGTTCTTACTGAGAGTTACGTCTATTTCAGTTTCCTTAAGGTTCAATGCACTTGTTTGGAACCGCGTGTATATTCATGGGTCACGATGTTACAATGATGTTGCTCTTCTATCAAAAGTCTTGGTTCCCTACATTACTTAGAATTAACCTCTCCTTATGTTTACTCTCACACTTCTGCAATTACTTCCATCTTCCGTCCCGAAGCTGTGAGTTGGAAGACCTTTCAAAAGGGTGTTCTTCTTTAAGCATACAGCACGGTCCTCAGGTTTGCATACACACTACTGGGAATTATACCATCTTCTTGAAGGTAGATGTGATTTGGAAGATTGTCTCTATATGGTGCTCTTTCTTCCTCTTAAGCGTAAGGCACTTCTCTTTCCCTTCAACACTGATATTTGAAAAAGCTTCTCTCTTCATGCATCAGGATGTTTGAAGTGGCATTCTCTCTACAGAGGCTTGGTGTTCATAATTTAGTAAACGGCACATCTTTACACGTTCCTTCACCCTGTAGCCCATGCCTCCATCTGCATGAGAGAAGATGTGAGTTTCAGATGCTTTTTGACGGAGGTCTTTCCTAAGGTTAAGTGCACCATAAATTCCTTATGCTGAGACACGCTCTTCTAAGAATGCTTCCAACTTCATGAAAGAAGACGTGTCTTGAAGGATGGATTCGGTACACTACTTTCTTGAAGCTACGTCTCTGCCACTTTCCTTATGCCTTCAGCACAACGTTGCAAACGTTTCTGTCTTCATGACAGAAGTTCTGGGTTGTAAGATGCTATCTATCCAATGTTCTCACCTACTATTACGTCGAAGGCACTTTCCTTAAAGTTCAGCGCACAAGGAAGAAAACCCAGGTTGATTCATTCCTTAGGAGGTGGGTTCGGTATTGTATGCTCTCTGCACAGATTCGGTTGTCAGAATTTAGGAGACGGCACTTTTTTTTCAGGCTCCCCGGCACTCTTCCCATAGCTTCCATCTTCACGACAGAAGTTGTGAGTTGAGACATGGTGTCTCAACAGTGTTCTTCTATAGAGTTAAGCAAACCGCATTCTGTTGATGTGTTCACACAGACGTTTGCACATGCTTTCATTTTCAGGACAGAATCCTGTGAGATGCAAGATGCTTTCTCTCTGGTGTTCTTTCTTCGACTTCAGTCTATGGCACTTTCCTTATGTTTTCTTATACCTCTGGCAAACGCTTTCATCTTCACGAGCAAAGACGTGACCTGAAAGGCAGCTTCTCTACCATGTTCTGTCTTAAAGATTGGTTTATGGCCCTTTCCTTATGCTTCCATTCACAATGTGAAACAGGCTTTCATCATCAAGACAGACGATGCGATTTGGACGACACTTTGCATACCCTGTTCTTACTGAGAGTTACGTCTATTTCAGTTTCCTTCAGGTTCAATGCACTTGTTTGGAACCGCGTGTATATTCATGGGTCACGATGTTAAAATGATGTTGTTCTTCTCTCAAAAGTCTTGGTTCTCTCCATTACTTAGATTCAACCTCTCCTTATGTTTTCTCTCACACTTCTGCAATTACTTCCATCTTCTGTCCCGAAGCTGTGAGTTGGAAGACCTTTCAAAAGGGTGTTCATCTTTAAGCATACAGCACGTTCCTTAGGTTTGCATACACACTACTGGGAATTACACCATCTTCTTAAAGGTAGATGTGATTTGGAAGATTGTCTCTAGATGGTGCTTTTTCTTCCTCTTAAGCGTAAGGCAGTTCTCTTTCCGTTCAACACTGATATTTGAAAAAGCTTCTCTCTTCATGCATCAGCATGTTTGAAGTGGCATTCTCTCTACAGAGGCTTGGTGCTCATACTTTAGTAAATGGCACATCTTTACACGTTCCTTCACCCTGTAACCCATGCCTCCATCTGCATGAGAGAAGATGTGAGTTTCAGATGCTGTTCGATGAAGGACATTCCTACGGTTAAGTGCACCATAAATTCCTATTGCTTAGACACGAAATTCTAAGAATGCTTCCAACTTCATGAAAGAAGGCGTGTCTTGAAGGATGGATTCGGTACACTACTTTCTTGAAGCTACGTCTCTGCCACTTTCCTTATGCCTTCAGCACAACGTTGCAAACGTTTCCGTCTTCATGACAGAAGTTGTGGATTGTAAGATGCTATCTGTCTAATGTTCTCACCTAGTATTAAGTGAATGGCATGATCCTTAAGGTTCAGCGCTCAAGGAAGAAAACCCAGGTTGATTCATTCCTTCGGAGGTGGGTTTCGTATTCTATGCTCTCTGTACAGATTCCGTTGTCAGAATTTAGGAGACGGGACTTTCGTTTCAGGCTCCCCCGCACTCTTCCCATAGCTTCCATCTTCACGACAGAAGTTGTGAGTTGAGACATGGTGTCTCAACAGTGTTCTTCTATAGAGTTATGCAAAGCGCTTTCGGTTGATGTATTCACACAGACGTTTGCACATGCTTTCATTTTCAGGATAGAATCCTGTGAGATGCAAGATGTTTTCTCCCTGGTGTTCTTTCTTCGACTTCAGTCTAGGGCACTTTCCTTATGTTTTCTTATACCTCTGGCAAACGCTTTCATCTTCACGACCAAAGACGTGACCTGAAAGATGGCTTCGCTACAATGTTCAGTCTTAAAGATTGGTTCATGGCCCTTTCCTTATGCTTCCATTCACAATGTGAAACAGGCTTTCATCATCAAGACAGACGATGCGATTTGGACGACACTTTGCATACCCTGTTCCTACTGAGAGTTACGTCTATTTCAGTTTCCTCAAGGTTCAATGCACTTGTTTGGAACCGCGTGTATATTCATGGGTCACGATGTGAGAATGATGTTGCTCTTCTATCAAAAGTCTTGGTTCTCTCCATTACTTAGAATTAACCTCTCCTTATGTTTTCTCTCACACTTCTGCAATTACTTCCATCTTCCGTCCCGAAGCTGTGAGTTGGAAGACCTTTCAAAAGGGTGTTCTTCTTTAAGCATACAGCACGTTCCTTAGGTTTACATACACACTACTGAGAATTATACCATCGTTTTGAAGGTAGATGTGATTTGGAACTTTGTCTCTAGATGGTGCTCTTTCTTCCTCTTAAGGTTAAGGCACTTCTCTTTCCGTTCAACACTGATATTTGAAAAAGCTTCTCCAAATGGATCAGGATGTTTTAAGTGGCCTTCTCTCTACAGAGCCTTGGTGCTCATAGTTTAGTAAATGGCACATCTTTACACGTTCCTTCACCCTATAGCCCATGCGTTCATCTGCATGAGAGAAAATGTGAGTTTCAGATGCTTTTCGATGGAGATCTTTCCTAAGGTTAAGCGCACCATAAATTCCTTATGCTGAGACATGCTCTTCTAAGAATGCTTCCAACTATATGGAAGAAGACGTGTCTTGAAGGATGGATTCGGTACACTACTTTCTTGAAGCTACGTCTCTGCCCCTTTCCTTATGCCTTCAGCACAACGTTGCAAACGTTTCTGTCTTCATGACAGAAGTTGTGGGTTGTAAGATGCTATCTATCCAATGTTGTCACCTACTATTACGTCGAAGGCACTTTCCTTAAAGTTCAGCGCACAAGGAAGAAAAGCCAGGTTGATTCATTCCTTAGGAGGTGGGTTCGGTATTGTAGGCTCTCTGTACAGATTCGGTTGTCAGAATTTAGGAGACGGCACTTTCGTTTCAGACTCCCCGGCACTCTTCCCATAGCTTCCATCTTCACGACAGAAGTTGTGAGTTGAGACATGGTGTCTCAACAGTGTTCTTCTATAGAGTTAAGCAAACCGCATTCTGTTGATGTGTTCACAGACTTTTGCACATGCTTCCGTTTTCAGGACAGAATCCTGTGAGATGCAAGATGCTTTCTCTCTGGTGTTCTTTCTTCGACTTCCGTCTATGGCACTTTCCTTATGTTTTCTTATACCTCTGGCAAACGGTTTCATGTCCACGACCAAAGACGTGACCTGAAAGACGGCTTCGCTACAATGTTCTGTCTTAAATTTTGGTTCATGGCCCTTTCCTTATGCTTCCATTCACAATGTGAAACAGGCTTTCATCATCAAGACAGACGCGATTTGGAAGACACTTTGCCTACCCTGTTCTTACTGAGAGTTACGTCTATTTCAGTTTCCTTAAGGTTCAATGCACTTGTTTGGAACCGCGTGTATATTCATGGGTCACGATGTTACAATGATGTTGCTCTTCTATCAAAAGTCTTGGTTCTCTCCATTACTTAGAATTAACCTCTCCTTATGTTTTCTCTCACACTTCTGCAATTACTTCCATCTTCCGTCTCGAAGCTGTGAGTTGGAAGACCTTTCAAAAGGGTGTTCTTCTTTAAGCATACAGCACCTTCCTTAGGTTTGCATACACACTACTGGGAATTACACCATCTTCTTGAAGGTAGATGTGATTTGGAAGGTTGTCTCTAGATGGTGCTCTTTCTTCCTCTTAAGGTTAAGGCACTTCTCTTTCCGTTCAACACTGATATTTGAAAAAGCTTCTCTCTTCATGCATCAGGATGTCTGAAGTGGCATTCTCTCTACAGAGGCTTGGTGCTCATAGTTTAGTAAACGGCACATCTTTACACGTTCCTTCACCCTGTAGCCCATGCTTCCATCTGCATGAGAGAAGATGTGAGTTTCAGATGCTTTTCGATGGAGATCTTTCCTAAGGTTAAGTGCACCATAAAAGCCTTATGCTGAGACACGGTCTTCTAAGAATGCTTCCAACTTCATGAAAGAAGACATGTCTTGAAGTATGGATTAGGTACACTACTTTCTTGAAGCTACGTCTCTGCCACTTTCCTTATGCCTTCAGCACAACGTTGCAAACGTTTCCGTCTTCATGACAGAAGTTGTGTGTTGTAACATGCTATCTATCTAATGTTCTCACCTACTATTAAGTGAATGGCACGATCCTTAAGGTTCAGCACACAAGGAAGAAAACCCAGGTTGATTCATTCCTTAGGAGGTGGGTTTCGTATTGTATGCTCTCTGCACAGATTCGGTTGTCAGAATTTAGGAGACGGCACTTTCGTTTCAGGCTCCCCCGCACTCTTCCCATAGCTTCCATCTTCACGACAGAAGTTGTGAGTTGAGACATGGTGTCTCAACAGTATTCTTCTATAGAGTTAAGTAAAGCGCTGTCTGTTGATGTGTTCACACAGACGTTTGCACATACTTTCGTTTTCAGGACAGAATCCTGTGAGATGCAAGATGCTTTCTCTCTGGTGTTCTTTCTTCGACTTCAGTCTAGGGCACTTTCCTTATGTTTTCTTATACCTCTGGCAAACGCTTTCATCTTCATGACCAAAGACGTGACCTGAAAGACGGCTTCGCTACAATGTTCTGTCTTAAAGATTGGTTCATGGCCCTTTCCTTATGCTTCCATTCACAATGTGAAACAGGCTTTCATCATCAAGACAGACGCGATTTGGAAGACACTTTGCATACCCTGTTATTACTGAGAGTTACATCTATTTCAGTTTCCTTAAGGTTCAATGCACTTGTTTGGAACCGCGTGTATATTCATGGGTCACGACGTTACAATGATGTTGCTCTTCTTTCAAAAGTCTTGGTTCTCTCCATTACTTAGATTCAACCTCTCCTTATGTTTTCTCTCACACTTCTGCAATTACTTCCATCTTCTGTCCCGAAGCTGTGAGTTGGAAGACCTTTCAAAAGGGTGTTCTTCTTTAAGCATACAGCACGTTCCTTAGGTTTGCATACACACTACTGGGAATGACACCATCTTCTTGAAGGTAGATGTGATTTGGAAGATTGTCTCTAGATGGTGCTCTTTCTTCCTCTTAAGCGTAAGGCACTTCTCTTTCCCTTCAACACTGATATTTGAAAAAGCTTCTCTCTTCATGCATCAGGATGTTTGAAGTGACATTCTCTCTACAGAGGCTTGGTGCTCATAATTTAGTAAACGGCACATCTTTACACGTTCCTTCACCCTGTAGCCCATGCCTCCATCTGCATGAGAGAAGATGTGAGTTTCAGATGCTTTTCGACGGAGGTCTTTCCTAAGGTTAAGTGCACCATAAATTCCTTATGCTGAGACACGCTCTTCTAAGAATGCTTCCAACTTCATGAAAGAAGACGTGTCTTGAAGGATGGATTCGGTACACTACTTTCTTGAAGCTACGTCTCTGCCACTTTCCTTATGCCTTCAGCACAACGTTGCAAACGTTTCTGTCTTCATGACAGAAGTTCTGGGTTGTAAGATGCTATCTATCCAATGTTCTCACCTACTATTACGTCGAAGGCACTTTCCTTAAAGTTCAGCGCACAAGGAAGAAAACCCAGGTTGATTCATTCCTTAGGAGGTGGGTTCGGTATTGTATGCTCTCTGCACAGATTCGGTTGTCAGAATTTAGGAGACGGCACTTTCCTTTCAGGCTCCCCGGCACTCTTCCCATAGCTTCCATCTTCACGACAGAAGTTGTGAGTTGAGACATGGTGTCTCAACAGTGTTCTTCTATAGAGTTAAGCAAACCGCATTCTGTTGATGTGTTCACAGAGACGTTTGCACATGCTTTCATTTTCAGGACAGAATCCTGTGAGATGCAAGATGCTTTCTCTCTGGTGTTCTTTCTTCGACTTCAGTCTAGGGCACTTTCCTTATGTTTTCTTATACCTCTGGCAAACGCTTTCATCTTCACGACCAAAGACGTGACCTGAAAGACGGCTTCGCTACAATGTTCTGTCTTAAAGTTTGGTTCATGGCCCTTTCCTTATGCTTCCATTCACAATGTGAAACAGGCTTTCATCATCAAGACAGACGATGCGATTTGGAAGACACTTTGCATACCCTGTTCTTACTGAGAGTTACGTCTATTTCAGTTTCCTCAAGGTTCAATGCACTTGTTTGGAACCACGTGTATATTCATGGGTCACGATGTTAGAATGATGTTGCTCTTCTTTGAAAAGTCTTGGTTCTCTCCATTACTTAGAATTAACCTCTCCTTATGTTTTCTCTCACACTTCTGCAATTACTTCCATCTTCTGTCCCGAAGCTGTGAGTTGGAAGACCTTTCAAAAGGGTGTTCATCTTTAAGCATACAGCACGTTCCTTAGGTTTGCATACACACTACTGGGAATTACACCATCTTCTTAAAGGTAGATGTGATTTGGAAGGTTGTCTCTAGATGGTGCTCTTTCTTCCTCTTAAGCGTAAGGCACTTCTCTTTCCCTTCAACACTGATATTTGAAAAAGCTTCTCTCTTCATGCATCAGCATGTTTGAAGTGGCATTCTCTCTACAGAGGTTTGGTGCTCATACTTTAGTAAATGGCACATCTTTACACGTTCCTTCACCCTGTAGCCCATGCCTCCATCTGCATGAGAGAAGATGTGAGTTTCAGATGCTTTTCGATGAAGGACATTCCTACGGTTAAGTGCACCAGAAATTCCTATTGCTTAGACACGAAATTCTAAGAATGCTTCCAACTTCATGAAAGAAGGCGTGTCTTGAAGGATGGATTCGGTACACTACTTTCTTGAAGCTACGTCTCTGCCACTTTCCTTATGCCTTCAGCACAACGTTGCAAACGTTTCCGTCTTCATGACAGAAGTTGTGGATTGTAAGATGCTATCTGTCTAATGTTCTCACCTAGTATTAAGTGAATGGCATGATCCTTAAAGTTCAGCGCTCAAGGAAGAAAACCCAGGTTGATTCATTCCTTAGGAGGTGGGTTTCGTATTGTATGCTCTCTGCACAGATTCCGTTGTCAGAATTTAGGAGACGGCACTTTCGTTTCAGGCTCCCCCGCACTCTTCCCATAGCTTCCATCTTCACGACAGAAGTTCTGAGTTGAGACATGGTGTCTCAACAGTGTTCTTCTATAGAGTTAAGCAAAGCGCTTTCGGTTGATGTATTCACACAGACGTTTGCACATGCTTTCATTTTCAGGACAGAATCCTGTGAGATGCAAGATGCTTTCTCTCTGGTGTTCTTTCTTCGACTTCAGTCTAGGGCACTTTCCTTATGTTTTCTTATACCTCTGGCAAACGCTTTCATCTTCACGACCAAAGACGTGACCTGAAAGACGGCTTCGCTAAAATGTTCAGTCTTAAAGATTGGTTCATGGCCCTTTCCTTATGCTTCCATTCACAATGTGAAACAGGCTTTCATCATCAAGACAGACGATGCGATTTGGACGACACTTTGCATACCCTGTTCCTACTGAGAGTTACGTCTATTTCAGTTTCCTCAAGGTTCAATGCACTTGTTTGGAACCGCGTGTATATTCATGGGTCACGATGTGAGAATGATGTTACTCTTCTATCAAAAGTCTTGGTTCTCTCCATTACTTAGATTCAACCTCTCCTTATGTTTTCTCTCACACTTCTGCAATTACTTCCATCTTCCGTCCCGAAGCTGTGAGTTGGAAGACCTTTCAAAAGGGTGTTCTTCTTTAAGCATACAGCACGTTCCTTAGGTTTACATACACACTACTGAGAATTATACCATCGTTTTGAAGGTAGATGTGATTTGGAACTTTGTCTCTAGATGGTGCTCTTTCTTCCTCTTAAGGTTAAGGCACTTCTCTTTCCGTTCAACACTGATATTTGAAAAAGCTTCTCCCTTCATGGATCAGGATGTTTTAAGTGGCCTTCTCTCTACAGAGCCTTGGTGCTCATAGTTTAGTAAATGGCACATCTTTACACGTTCCTTTACCCTATAGCCCATGCGTTCATCTGCATGAGTGAAAATGTGAGTTTCAGATGCTTTTCGATGGAGATCTTTCCTAAGGTTAAGCGCAGCATAAATTCCTTATGCTGAGACATGCTCTTCTAAGAATGCTTCCAACTATATGGAAGAAGACGTGTCTTGAAGGATGGATTCGGTACACTACTTTCTTGAAGCTACGTCTCTGCCCCTTTCCTTGTGCTTTCAGCACAACGTTGCACATGTTTCCATCTTCATGACAGAAGTTGTGGGTTGTAACATGCTATCTATGCAGTGTTCTCACCTACTATTAAGTGGAGGGCACTTTCCCTAAGGTTCAGCGCACAAGGAAGAAAACCCAGGTTGATTCATTCTTCAGGAGGTGGGTTCGGTATTGTAGGCTCTCTGTACAGATTCGGTTGTCAGAATTTAGGAGACGGCACTTTCGTTTCAGGCTCCCCGGCACTCTTCCCGTAGCTTCCATCTTCACGACAGAAGTTGTGAGTTGAGAGATGGTGTCTCAACAGTGTTCTTCTATAGAGTTAAGCAAACCGCATTCTGTTGATGTGTTCACACAGACGTTTGCATATGCTTTCATTTTCAGGACAGAATCCTGTGAGATGCAAGATGCTTTCTCTCTGGTGTTCTTTCTTCGACTTCAGTCTAGGGCACTTTCCTTATGTTTTCTTATACCTCTGGCAAACGGTTTCATGTCCACGACCAAAGACGTGACCTGAAAGACGGCTTCGCTACAATGTTCTGTCTTAAAGTTTGGTTCATGGCCCTTTCCTTATGCTTCCATTCACAATGTGAAACAGGCTTTCATCATCAAGACAGACGCGATTTGGAAGACACTTTGCATACCCTGTTATTACTGAGAGTTACATCTATTTCAGTTTCCTTAAGGTTCAATGCACTTGTTTGGAACCGCGTGTATATTCATGGGTCACGATGTTACAATGATGTTGCTCTTCTTTGAAAAGTCTTGGTTCTCTCCATTACTTAGAATTAACAACTCCTTATGTTTTCTCTCACACTTCTGCAATTACTTCCATCTTCCGTCTCGAAGCTGTGAGTTGGAAGACCTTTCAAAAGGGTGTTCTTCTTTAAGCATACAGCACCTTCCTTAGGTTTGCATACACACTACTGGGAATTACACCATCTTCTTGAAGGTAGATGTGATTTGGAAGGTTGTCTCTAGATGGTGCTCTTTCTTCCTCTTAAGCGTAAGGCAATTCTCTTTCCCTTCAACACTGATATTTGAAAAAGCTTCTCTCTTCATGCATCAGGATGTCTGAAGTGGCATTCTCTCTACAGAGGCTTGGTGCTCATAGTTTAGTAAACGGCACATCTTTACACGTTCCTTCACCCTGTAGCCCATGCTTCCATCTGCATGAGAGAAAATGTGAGTTTCAGATGCTTTTCGATGGAGATCTTTCCTAAGGTTAAGTGCACCATAAAAGCCTTATGCTGAGACACGCTCTTCTAAGAATGCTTCCAACTTCATGAAAGAAGGCGTGTCTTGAAGGATGGATTCGGTACACTACTTTCTTGAAGCTACGTCTCTGCCACTTTCCTTATGCCTTCAGCACAACGTTGCAAACGTTTCCGTCTTCATGACAGAAGTTGTGTGGTGTAACATGCTATCTATCTAATGTTCTCACCTACTATTAAGTGAATGGCACGATCCTTAAGGTTCAGCGCACAAGGAAGAAAACCCAGGTTGATTCATTCCTTAGGAGGTGGCTTCGGTATTGTATGCTCTCTGCACAGATTCAGTTGTCAGAATTTAGGAGATGGCACTTTCTTTCCAGGCTCCCCCGTACTCTTCCCATAGCTTCCATCTGCTCGACAGAAGTTGTGAGTTGAGACATGGTGTCTCAACAGTGTTCTTCTATAGAGTTAAGCAAAGCGCTTTCTGTTGATGTGTTCACAGACGTTTGCACATGGTTTCATTTTCAGGACAGAATCCTGTGAGATGCAAGATGCTTTCTCTCTGGTGTTCTTTCTTCGACTTCAGTCTAGGGCACTTTCCTTATGTTTTCTTATACCTCTGGCAAACGCTTTCATCTTCACGACCAAAGACGTGACCTGAAAGGCAGCTTCTCTACCATGTTCTGTCTTAAAGATTGGTTCATGGCCCTTTCCTTATGCTTCCATTCACAATGTGAAACAGGCTTTCATCATCAAGACAGACGATGCGATTTGGACGACACTTTGCATACCCTGTTCTTACTGAGAGTTACGTCTATTTCAGTTTCCTTAAGGTTCAATGCACTTGTTTGGAACCACGTGTATATTCATGGGTCACGATGTTACAATGATGTTGCTCTTCTTTCAAAAGTCTTGGTTCTCTCCATTACTTAGATTCAACCTCTCCTTATGTTTTCTCTCACACTTCTGCAATTACTTCCATCTTCTGTCCCGAAGCTGTGAGTTGGAAGACCTTTCAAAAGGGTGTTTTTCTTTAAGCATACAGCACGTTCCTTAGGTTTGCATACACACTACTGGGAATTACACCATCTTCTTGAAGGTAGATGTGATTTGGAAGATTGTCTCTAGATGGTGCTCTTTCTTCCTCTTAAGCGTAAGGCACTTCTCTTTCCCTTCAACACTGATATTTGAAAAAGCTTCTCTCTTCATGCATCAGGATGTTTGAAGTGGCATTCTCTCTACAGAGGCTTGGTGCTCATAATTTAGTAAACGGCACATCTTTACACGTTTCTTCACCGTGTAGCCCATGCCTCCATCTGCATGAGAGAAGATGTGAGTTTCAGATGCTTTTCGACGGAGGTCTTTCCTAAGGTTAAGTGCACCATAAATTCCTTATGCTGAGACACGCTCTTCTAAGAATGCTTCCAACTTCATGAAAGAAGACGTGTCTTGAAGGATGGATTCGGTACACTACTTTCTTGAAGCTACGTCTCTGCCACTTTCCTTATGCCTTCAGCACAACGTTGCAAACGTTTCCGTCTTCATGACAGAAGTTGTGGATTGTAAGATGCTATCTGTCTAATATTCTCACCTAGTATTAAGTGAATGGCATGATCCTTAAGGTTCAGCGCTCAAGGAAGAAAACCCAGGTTGATTCATTCCTTAGGAGGTGGGTTTCGTATTGTATGCTCTCTGCACAGATTCCGTTGTCAGAATTTAAGAGACGGCACTTTCGTTTCAGGCTCCCCCGCACTCTTCCCATAGCTTCCATCTTCACGACAGAAGTTGTGAGTTGAGACATGGTGTCTCAACAGTGTTCTTCTATAGAGTTAAGCAAAGCGCTTTCGGTTGATGTATTCACACAGACGTTTGCACATGCTTTCATTTTCAGGACAGAATCCTGTGAGATGCAAGATGCTTTCACTCTGGTGTTCTTTCTTTGACTTCACTCTATGACACTTTCCTTATGTTTTCTTATACCTCTGGCAAACGCTTTCATCTTCACGACCAAAGACGTGACCTGAAAGGCTGCTTCTCTACAATGTTCTGTCTTAAAGATTGGTTCATGGCTCTTTCCTTATGCTTCCATTTACAATGTGAAATACCTTTCATCATCAAGACAGACGATGCGATTTGGAAGACACTGTACATACACTGTTCTTACTGAGAGTTACGTCTATTTCAGTTTCCTTAAAGTTCAATGCACTTGTTTGGAACCACGTGTATATTCATGGGTCACGATGTTACAATGATGTTGCTCTTCTATCAAAAGTCTTGGTTCTCTCCATTACCTAGATTCAACCTCTCCTTATGTTTTCTCTCACACTTCTGCAATTACTTCCATCTTCTGTCCCAAAGCTGTGAGTTGGAAGACCTTTCAAAAGGGTGTTCATCTTTAAGCATACAGCACGTTCCTTAGGTTTGCATACACACTACTGGGAATTACACCATCTTCTTGAAGGTAGATGTGATTTGGAAGGTTGTCTCTAGATGGTGCTCTTTCTTCCTCTTAAGCGTAAGGCAGTTCTCTTTCCGTTCAACACTGATATTTGAAAAAGCTTCTCCCTTCATGGATCAGGATGTTTTAAGTGGCCTTCTCTCTACAGAGCCTTGGTGCTCATAGTTTAGTAAATGGCACATCTTTACACGTTCCTTCACCCTATAGCCAATGCGTTCATCTGCATGAGAGAAAATGTGAGTTTCAGATGCTTTTCGATGGAGATCTTTCCTAAGGTTAAGCGCACCATAAATTCCTTATGCTGAGACATGCTCTTCTAAGAATGCTTCCAACTATATGGAAGAAGACGTGTCTTGAAGGATGGATTCGGTACACTACTTTCTTGAAGCTACGTCTCTGCCCCTTTCCTTGTGCTTTCAGCACAACGTTGCACATGTTTCCATCTTCATGACAGAAGTTGTGGGATGTTACATGCTATCTATGCAGTGTTCTCACCTACTATTAAGTGGAGGGCACTTTCCCTAAGGTTCAGCACACAAGGAAGAAAACCCAGGTTGATTCATTCTTCAGGAGGTGGGTTCGGTATTGTAGGCTCTCTGTACAGATTCGGTTGTCAGAATTTAGGAGACGGCACTTTCGTTTCAGGCTCCCCGGCACTTTTCCCATAGCGTCCATCTTCACGACAGAAGTTGTGAGTTGAGACATGGTGTCGCAACAGTGTTCTTCTATAGAGTTATGCAAAGCGATTTCTGTTGATGTGTTCACACAGACTTTTGCACATGCTTCCGTTTTCAGGACAGAATCCTGTGAGATGCAAGATGCTATCTCTCTGGTGTTCCTTCTTTGACTTCAGTCTATGGCACTTTCCTTATGTTTTCTTATACCTCTGGCAAACGCTTTCATGTTCACGACCAAAGACGTGACCTGAAAGGCAGCTTCTCTACAATGTTCTGTCTTAAAGATTGGTTCATGGCCCTTTCCTTACGCTTCCATTCACAATGTGAAACAGGCTTTCATCATCAAGACAGACGATGCGATTTGGACGACACTTTGCATACCCTGTTCCTACTGAGAGTTACGTCTATTTCAGTTTCCTCAAGGTTCAATGCACTTGTTTGGAACCGCGTGTATATTCATGGGTCACGATGTGAAAATGATGTTACTCTTCTATCAAAAGTCTTGGTTCTCTCCATTACTTAGAATTAACCTCTCCTTATGTTTTCTCTCACACTTCTGCAATTACTTCCATCTTCTGTCCCGAAGCTGTGAGTTGGAAGACCTTTCAAAAGGGTGTTCATCTTTAAGCATACAGCACGTTCCTTAGGTTTGCATACACACTCCTCGGAATTACACCATCTTCTTAAAGGTAGATGTGATTTGGAAGGTTGTCTCTAGATGGTGCTCTTTCTTCCTCTTAAGCGTAAGGCACTTCTCTTTCCCTTCAACACTGATATTTGAAAAAGCTTCTCTCTTCATGCATCAGCATGTTTGAAGTGGCATTCTCTCTACAGAGGCTTGGTGCTCATACTTTAGTAAATGGCACATCTTTACACGTTCCTTCACCCTGTAACCCATGCCTCCATCTGCATGAGAGAAGATGTGAGTTTCAGATGCTTTTCGATGAAGGACATTCCTACGGTTAAGTGCACCATAAATTCCTATTGCTTAGACACGAAATTCTAAGAATGCTTCCAACTTCATGAAAGAAGGCGTGTCTTGAAGGATGGATTCGGTACACTACTTTCTTGAAGCTACGTCTCTGCCACTTTCCTTATGCCTTCAGCACAACGTTGCAAACGTTTCCGTCTTCATGACAGAAGTTGTGGATTGTAAGATGCTATCTGTCTAATGTTCTCACCTAGTATTAAGTGAATGGCATGATCCTTAAGGTTCAGCGCTCAAGGAAGAAAACCCAGGTTGATTCATTCCTTAGGAGGTGGGTTTCGTATTGTATGCTCTCTGCACAGATTCCGTTGTCAGAATTTAGGAGACGGCACTTTCGTTTCAGGCTCCCCCGCACTCTTCCCATAGCTTCCATCTTCACGACAGAAGTTGTGAGTTGAGACATGGTGTCTCAACAGTGTTCTTCTATAGAGTTAAGCAAAGCGCTTTCGGTTGATGTATTCACACAGACGTTTGCACATGCTTTCATTTTCAGGACAGAATCCTGTGAGATGCAAGATGCTTTCTCTCTGGTGTTCTTTCTTCGACTTCAGTCTAGGGCACTTTCCTTATGTTTTCTTATACGTCTGGCAAACGCTTTCATCTTCACGACCAAAGACGTGACCTGAAAGACGGGTTCGCTACAATGTTCAGTCTTAAAGATTGGTTCATGGCCCTTTCCTTATGCTTCCATTCACAATGTGAAACAGGCTTTCATCATCAAGACAGACGATGCGATTTGGACGACACTTTGCATACCCTGTTCCTACTGAGAGTTACGTCTATTTCAGTTTCCTCAAGGTTCAATGCACTTGTTTGGAACCGCGTGTATATTCATGGGTCACGATGTGAGAATGATGTTACTCTTCTATCAAAAGTCTTGGTTCTCTCCATTACTTAGAATTAACCTCTCCTTATGTTTTCTCTCACACTTCTGCAATTACTTCCATCTTCCGTCCCGAAGCTGTGAGTTGGAAGACCTTTCAAAAGGGTGTTCTTCTTTAAGCATACAGCACGTTCCTTAGGTTTACATACACACTACTGAGAATTATACCATCGTTTTGAAGGTAGATGTGATTTGGAACTTTGTCTCTAGATGGTGCTCTTTCTTCCTCTTAAGGTTAAGGCACTTCTCTTTCCGTTCAACACTGATATTTGAAAAAGCTTCTCCCTTCATGGATCAGGATGTTTTAAGTGGCCTTCTCTCTACAGAGCCTTGGTGCTCATAGTTTAGTAAATGGCACATCTTTACACGTTCCTTCACCCTATAGCCCATGCGTTCATCTGCATGAGAGAAAATGTGAGTTTCAGATGCTTTTCGATGGAGATCTTTCCTAAGGTTAAGCGCACCATAAATTCCTTATGCTGAGACACGCTCTTCTAAGAATGCTTCCAACTATATGGAAGAAGACGTGTCTTGAAGGATGGATTCGGTACACTACTTTCTTGAAGCTACGTCTCTGCCCCTTTCCGTGTGCTTGCTGCAGAACGTTGCACATGTTTCCATCTTCATGACAGAAGTTGTGGGATGTAACATGCTATCTATGCAGTGTTCTCACCTACTATTAAGTGGAGGGCACTTTCCCTAAGGTTCAGCGCACAAGGAAGAAAACCCAGGTTGATTCATTCTTCAGGAGGTGGGTTCGGTATTGTAGGCTCTCTGTACAGATTCGGTTGTCAGAATTTAGGAGACGGCACTTTCGTTTCAGGCTCCCCAGCACTCTTCCCATAGCTTCCATCTTCACGACAGAAGTTGTGAGTTGAGACATGGTGTCGCAACAGTGTTCTCCTATAGAGTTATGCAAAGCGCTTTCTCTTGATGTGTTCACACAGACTTTTGCACATGCTTCCGTTTTCAGGACAGAATCCTGTGAGATGCAAGATGCTTTCACTCTGGTGTTGTTTCTTTGAGTTCAGTCTATGGCACTTTCCTTATGTTTTCTTATGCCTCTGGCAAACGCTTTCATCTTCACGACCAAAGACGTGACCTGAAAGGCAGCTTCTCTACAATGTTCTGTCTTAAAGTTTGGTTCATGGCCCTTTCCTTATGCTTCCATTCACAATGTGAAACAGGCTTTCATCATCAAGACAGACGCGATTTGGAAGACACTTTGCATACCCTGTTATTACTGTGAGTTACATCTATTTCAGTTTCCTTAAGGTTCAATGCACTTGTTTGGAACCGCGTGTATATTCATGGGTCACGATGTTACAATGATGTTGCTCTTCTATCAAAAGTCTTCGTTCTCTCCATTACTTAGAATTAACCTCTCCTTATGTTTTCTCTCACACTTCTGCAATTACTTCCATCTTCCGTCTCGAAGCTGTGAGTTGGAAGACCTTTCAAAAGGGTGTTCTTCTTTAAGCATACAGCACCTTCCTTAGGTTTGCATACACACTACTGGGAATTACACCATCTTCTTGAAGGTAGATGTGATTTGGAAGGTTGTCTCTAGATGGTGCTCTTTCTTCCTCTTAAGCGTAAGGCACTTCTCTTTCCGTTCAACACTGATATTTGAAAAAGCTTCTCTCTTTATGCATCAGGATGTCTGAAGTGGCATTCTCTCTACAGAGGCTTGGTGCTCATAGTTTAGTAAACGGCACATCTTTACACGTTCCTTCACACTGTAGCCCATGCCTCCATCTGCATGAGAGAAGATGTGAGTTTCAGATGCTTTTCGATGGAGATCTTTCCTAAGGTTAAGTGCACCATAAAAGCCTTATGCTGAGACACGCTCTTCTAAGAATGCTTCCAACTTCATGAAAGAAGACATGTCTTGAAGTATGGATTCGGTACACTACTTTCTTGAAGCTACGTCTCTGCCACTTTCCTTATGCCTTCAGCACAACGTTGCACATGTTTCCATCTTCATGACAGAAGTTGTGGGTTGTAACATGCTATCTATGCAGTGTTCTCACCTACTATTAAGTGGAGGGCACTTTCCCTAAGGTTCAGCGCACAAGGAAGAAAACCCAGGTTGATTCATTCTTCAGGAGGTGGGTTCGGTATTGTATGCTCTCTGCACAGATTCCGTTGTCAGAATTTAGGAGACGGCACTTTCGTTTCAGGCTCCCCAGCACTCTTCTCATAGCTTCCATCTTCACGACAGAAGTTGTGAGTTGAGACATGGTGTCGCAACAGTTTTCTCCTATTGAGTTATGCAAAGCGCTTTCTGTTGATGTGTTCACACAGAGTTTTGCACATGCTTCCGTTTTCAGGACAGAATACTGTGAGATGCAAGATGCTTTCACTCTGGTTTTGTTTCTTTGAGTTCAGTCTATGGCACTTTCCTTATGTTTTCTTATGCCTGTGGCAAACGCTTTCATCTTCACGACCAAAGACGTGACCTGAAAGGCAGCTTCTCTACAATGTTCTGTCTTAAAGATTGGTTCATGGCCCATTCCTTATGCTTCCATTCACAATGTGAAACAGGCTTTCATCATCAAGACAGACGATGCGATTTGGAAGACACTTTGCATACCCTGTTCTTACTGAGAGTTACATCTATTTCAGTTTCCTTAAGGTTCAATGCACTTGTTTGGAACCGCGTGTACATTCATGGGTCACGATGTTAGAATGATGTTGTTCTTCTCTCAAAAGTCTTGGTTCTCTCCATTACTTAGATTCAACCTCTCCTTATGTTTTCTCTCACACTTCTGCAATTACTTCCATCTTCCGTCCCGAAACTCTGAGTTGGAAGACCTTTCCAAAGGGTGTTCTTCTTTAAGCATACAGCACGTTCCTCAGGTTTGCATACACACTACTGGGAATTACACCATCTTCTTGATGGTAGATGTGATTTGGAAGGTTGTCTCCAGATGGTGCTCTTTCTTCCTCTTAAGCGTAAGGCACTTCTCTTTCCGTTCAACACTGATATTTGAAAAAGCTTCTCTCTTCATGCATCAGCATGTTTGAAGTGGCATTCTTTCTACAGAGGCTTGGTGCTCATAGTTTAGTAAACGGCACATCTTTACACGTTCCTTCACCCTGTAACCCATGCCTCCATCTGCATGAGAGAAGATGTGAGTTTCAGATGCTTTTCGATGAAGGACATTCCTAGGCTTAAGTGCACCATAAATTCCTATTGCTTAGACACGAAATTCTAAGAATGCTTCCAACTTCATGAAAGAAGGCGTGTCTTGATAGATGGATTCGGTACACTACTTTCTTGAAGCTACGTCTCTGCCACTTTCCTTATGCCTTCAGCACAACGTTGCAAACGTTTCCGTCTTCATGACAGAAGTTGTGGATTGTAAGATGCTATCTGTCTAAAGTTCTCACCTAGTATTAAGTGAATGGCATGATCCTTAAGGTTCAGCGCTCAAGGAAGAAAACCCACGTTGATTCATTCCTTAGGAGGTGGGTTTCGTATTGTATGCTCTCTGCACAGATTCCGTTGTCAGAATTTAGGAGATGGCACTTTCGTTTCAGGCTCCCCCGCACTCTTCCCATAGCTTCCATCTTCACGACAGAAGTTGTGAGTTGAGACATGGTGTCTCAACAGTGTTCTTCTATAGAGTTAAGCAAAGCGCTTTCTGTTGATTTATTCACACAGACGTTTGCACATGCTTTCATTTTCAGGACAGAATCCTGTGAGATGCAAGATGCTTTCTCTCTGGTGTTCTTTCTTCGACCTCAGTCTAGGGCACTTTCCTTATGTTTTCTTATACCTCTGGCAAACGCTTTCATCTTCACGACCAAATTCGTGACCTGAAAGACGGCTTCGCTACAATGTTCAGTCTTAAAGATTGGTTCATGGCCCTTTCCTTATGCTTCCATTCACAATGTGAAACAGGCTTTCATCATCAAGACAGACGATGCGATTTGGACGACACTTTGCATACCCTGTTCCTACTTAGAGTTATGTCTATTTCAGTTTCCTCAAGGTTCAATGCACTTGTTTGGAACCGCGGGTATATTCATGGGTCACGATGTTACAATGATGTTGTTCTTCTATCAACAGTCTTGGTTCTCTCCATTACTTAGAATTAACCTCTCCTTATTTTTCTCTCACACTTCTGCAATTACTTCCATCTTCCGTCTCGAAGCTGTGAGTTGGAAGACCTTTCAAAAGGGTGTTCTTCTTTAAGCATACAGCACCTTCCTTAGGTTTGCATACACACTACTGGGAATTACACCATCTTCTTGAAGGTAGATGTGATTTGGAAGGTTGTCTCTAGATGGTGCTCTTTCTTCCTCTTAAGCGTAAGGCACTTCTCTTTCCGTTCAACACTGATATTTGAAAAAGCTTCTCTCTTCATGCATCAGGATGTCTGAAGTGGCATTCTCTCTACAGAGGCTTGGTGCTCATAGTTTAGTAAACGGCACATCTTTACACGTTCCTTCACCCTGTAGCCCATGCTTCCATCTGCATGAGAGAAGATGTGAGTTTCAGATGCTTTTCGATGGAGATCTTTCCTAAGGTTAAGTGCACCATAAAAGCCTTATGCTGAGACACGCTCTTCTAAGAATGCTTCCAACGTCATGAAAGAAGACATGTCTTGAAGTATGGATTCGGTACACTACTTTCTTGAAGCTACGTCTCTGCCACTTTCCTTATGCCTTCAGCATAACGTTGCATATGTTTGCATCTTCATGACAGAAGTTGTGGGTTGTAACATGCTATCTATGCAGTGTTCTCACCTACTATTAAGTGGAGGGCACTTTCCCTAAGGTTCAGCGCACAAGGAAGAAAACCCAGGTTGATTCATTCTTCAGGAGGTGGGTTCGGTATTGTATGCTCTCTGCACAGATTCAGTTGTCAGAATTTAGGAGATGGCACTTTCTTTTCAGGCTCCCCCGCACTCTTCCCATAGCTTCCATCCTCATGACAGAAGTTGTGAGTTGAGACATGGTGTCTCAACAGTGTTCTTCTATAGAGTTAAGCAAAGCGCTTTCTGTTGATGTGTTCACAGACGTTTGCACATGGTTTCATTTTCAGGACAGAAACCTGTGAGATGCAAGATGCTTTCTCTCTGGTGTTCTTTCTTCGACTTCAGTCTATGGCACTTTCCTTATGTTTTCTTATACCTCTCGCAAACGCTTTCATCTTCACGACCAAAGACGTGACCTGAAAGGCAGCTTCTCTGCCATGTTCTGTCTTAAAGATTGGTTCATGGCCCTTTCCTTATGCTTCCATTCACAATGTGAAACAGGCTTTCATCATCAAGACAGACGATGCGATTTGGAAGACACTTTGCATACACTGTTCTTACTGAGAGTTACGTCTATTTCAGTTTCCTTAAGGTTCAATGCACTTGTTTGGAACCACGTGTATATTCATGGGTCACGATGTTAGAATGATGTTGCTCTTCTCTCAAAAGTCTTGGTTCTCTCCATTACTTAGATTCAACCTCTCCTTATGTTTTCTCTCACACTTCTGCAATTACTTCCATCTTCCGTCCCGAAGCTCTGAGTTGGAAGAACTTTCAAAAGGGTGTTCTTCTTTAAGCATACAGCACGTTCCTCAGGTTTGCATACACACTACTGGGAATACAGCATCTTCTTGATGGTAGATGTGATTTGGAAGGTTGTCTCTAGGTGGTGCTCTTTCTTCCTCTTAAGCGTAAGGCACTTCTCTTTCCCTTCAACACTGATATTTGAAAAAGCTTCTCTCTTCATGCATCAGGATGTCTGAAGTGGCATTCTCTCTACAGAGGCTTGGTGCTCATAGTTTAGTAAACGGCACATCTTTACACGTTCCTTCACCCTGTAGCCCATGCCTCCATCTGCATGAGAGAAGAAGTGAGTTTCAGATGCTTTTCGATGGAGATCTTTCCTAAGGTTAAGTGCACCATAAAAGCCTTATGCTGAGACACGCTCTTCTAAGAATGCTTCCAACTTCATGAAAGAAGACATGTCTTGAAGGATGGATTCGGTACACTACTTTCTTGAAGCTACGTCTCTGCCACTTTCCTTATGCCTTCAGCACAACGTTGCAAACGTTTCCGTCTTCATGATAGAAGTTGTGTGTTGTAACATGCTATCTATCTAATGTTCTCACCTACTATTAAGTGAATGGCACGATCCGTAAGGTTCAGCGCACAAGGAAGAAAACCCAGGTTGATTCATTCCTCAGGAGGTGGGTTCGGTATTGTATGCTCTCTTCACAGATTCGGTTGTCAGAATTTAGGAGACGGCACTTTCTTTTCAGGCTCCCCCGCACTCTTCCCATAGCTTCCATCTTCACTACAGAAGTTGTGAGTTGAGACATGGTGTCTCAACAGTGTTCTTCTATAGAGTTTAGCAAAGCGCTTTCTGTTGATGTGTTCACCCACACGTTTGCACATGCTTTCATTTTCAGGAAAGAATCCTGTGAGATGCAAGATGCTTTCTCTCTGGTGTTCTTTCTTTGACTTCAGTCTATGGCACTTTCCTTATGTTTTCTTATACCTCTGGCAAACGCTTTCATGTCCACGACCAAAGACGTGACCTGAAACACGGCTTCGCTACAATGTTCTGTCTTAAAGATTGGTTCATGGCCCTTTCCTTATGCTTCCATTCACAATGTGAAACAGGCTTTCATCATCAAAACAGATGATGCGATTTGGAAGACATTTTGCATACCCTGTTCTTACTGTGAGTTACGTCTATTTCAGTCTCCTTAAGGTTCAATACACTTATTGGGAACTGCGTGTATATTCATGGGTCACCATGTTAGAATGATGTTGATCTTCTCTCAAAAGTCTTGGATCTCTCCATTACTTAGATTCAACCTCTCCTTATGTTTTCTCTCACACTTCTGCAATTACTTCCATCTTCCGTCCCGAAGCTGTGAGTTGGAAGACCTTTCAAAAGGGTGTTCTTCGTTAAGCATACAGCACATTCCTTAGGTTTGCATACACACGACTGGGAATTACACCATTTTCTTGAAGGTAGATGTGATTTGGAAGATTGTCTCTAGATGGTGCTCTTTCTTCCTCTTAAGCATAAGGCACTTCTCTTTCCCTTCAACACTGATATTTGAAAAAGCTTCTCTCTTCATGCATCAGGATGTTTGAAGTGGCATTCCCTCTACAAAGCCTTGGTGCTCATAGTTTAGTAAATGGCACATCTTTACACGTTCCTTCACCTGTAGCCCATGCCTCCATCTGCATTAGAGAAAATGTGAGTTTCAGATGCTTTTCGATGGAGATCTTTCCTTAGGTTAATCGCACCATAAATTCCTTATGCTGAGACATGCTCTTCTTTTTTTTTTTTTTAAAGATTTTATTTATTTATGTGACAGAGAGACAGCCAGTGAGAGAGGGAACACAGCAAGCGAGTTAGAGACGAAGAAGCAGGCTCCCAGCAGAGGAGCCCGATGTGGGACTCGATCCCGGAACGCCGGGATCACTCCCTGAGCCGAAGGCAGACGCTTTAACGACTGCGCTACCCATGAGCCCCAAGACATGCTCTTCTAAGAATGCTTCCAACTTCATGGAAGAAGACGTGTCTTGAAGGATGGATTCGGTACACTATTTTCTTGAAGCTACGTCTCTGCCACTTTCCTTCTGCTTTAAGCACAACGTTGCACATGTTTCCATCTTCATGACAGAAGTTGTGGGCTGTAACATGCTATCTATGCAGTGTTCTCACCTACTATTAAGTAGAGGGCACTTTCCCTAAGGTTCAGCGCACAAGGAAGAAAACCAAGGTTGATTCATTCTTCAGGAGGTGGGTTCGGTATTGTATGCTCTCTGTACAGATTCGGTTGTCAGAATTTAGGAGACGGCACTTTCGTTTCAGGCTCCCCAGCACTCTTCCCATAGCTTCCATCTTCACGACAGAAGTTGTGAGTTGAGACATGGTGTCGCAACAGTGTTCTTCTATAGAGTTATGCAAAGCGCTTTCTGTTGATGTGTTCACACAGACCTTTGCACATGCTTCCGTTTTCAGGACAGAATCCTGTGAGATGCAAGATGCTATCTCTCTGGTGTTCTTTCTTTGACTTCAGTCTATGGCACTTTCCTTATGTTTTCTTATACCTCTGGCAAACGCTTTCATGTTCACGACCAAGGACGTGACCTGAAAGGCAGCTTCTCTACAATGTTCTGTCTTAAAGATTGGTTCATGGCCCTTTCCTTATGCTTCCATTCACAATGTGAAACAGGCATTCATCATCAAGACAGACGCGATTTGGAAGACACTGCATACCCTGTTCTTACTGAGAGTTACGTAAATTTCAGTTTCCTTAAGGTTCAATTCATTTCTTGGGAACCTCGTGTATATTCATGGATCACGATGTTAGAATGATGTTGTTCTTCTATCAAAAGTCTTGGTTCTCTCTATTACTTAGAATTAACCTCTCCTTATGTTTTCTCTCACACTTCTGCAATTACTTTCGTCTTCCGTCCCGAAGCTGTGAGTTGGAAGACCTTTCAAAAGGGTGTGCTTTTTTAAGCATACAGCACGTTCCTTAGGTTTGCATACACACTACTGGGAAGTACACCATCTTCTTGAAGGTAGATGTGATTTGGAAGGTTGTCTCTAGATGGTGCTCTTTCTTCCTCCTAAGCGTAAGGCACTTCTCTTTCCATTCAACACTGATATTTGAAAAAGCTTCTCTCTTCATGCATCAGGATGTTTGAAGTGGCATTCTCTCTACAGAGGCTTGGTGCTCATAGTTTAGTAAACGGCACATCTTTACACGTTCCTTCACCCTGTAGCCCATGGCTCCATTTGCATGAGAGAAGATGTGTGTTTCAGATGCTTTTCGACGGAAGACTTTCCTAAGGTTAAGTGCACCATAAATTCCTATTGCTGAGACACGCTCTTCTAAGAATGCTTCCAACTTCATGAAAGAAGATGTGTCTTGAAGGATGGATTCGGTACACTACTTTCTTGAAACTACGTCTCTGCCACTTTCCTTATGCCTTTAGCACAATGTTGGAAACGTTTCCATCTTCATGACAGAAGTTGTGAGTTGTAAGATGCTATCTATCCAATGTTCTCACCTACTATTAAGTAAATGGCACTCTCCTTAAGGTTCAGCGCACAAGGAAAAAACCCCAGGTTGATTCATTCCTTAGGAGGTGGGTTCGGTATTGTATGCCTTCTGCACAGATTCGGTTGTCAGAATTTAGGAGACGGCACTTTCTTTTCACGCTCCCCCGCACTCTTCCCATAGCTTCCATCTTCACGACAGAAGTTGTGAGTTGAGACATGGTGTCTCAACAGTGTTCTTCTATAGAGTTAAGCAAAGCTCTTTCTGTTGATGTGTTCACACAGACGTTTGCACATGCTTCCATTTTCAGGACAGAATCGTGTGAGATGCAAGATGCTTTCTCTCTGGTGTTCTTTATTCGACCTCAGTCTATGGCACTTTCCTTATGTTTTCTTATACCTCTGGCAAATGCTTTCATATTCACGACCAAAGACGTGACCTGAAAGGCAGCTTCTCTACCATGTTCTGTCTTAAAGATTGGTTCATGGCCCTTTCCTTATGCTTCCATTCACAATGTGAAACAGGCTTTCATCATCAAGACAGACGATGTGACTTGGAAGACACTTTGCATACCCTGTTCTTACTGAGAGTTACGTCTATTTCAGTTTCCTTAAGGTTCAATGCACTTGTTTGGAACCGCGTGTATATTCATGGGTCACGATGTTAGAATGATGTTGCTCTTCTCTCAAAATTCTTGGTTCTCTCCATTACTTAGATTCAACCTCTCCTTATGTTTTCTCTCACATTTCTCCAATTACTTCCATCTTCCGTCCCGAAGCTGTGAGTTGGAAGACTTTTCAAAAGGGTGTTCTTCTTTAAGCATACAGCACGTTCCTCAGGTTTGCATACACACTACTGGGAATTACACCATCTTCTTGAAGGTAGATGTGATTTGGAAGGTTGTCTCTAGATGGTGCTCTTTCTTTCTCTTAAGCGTAAGGCACTTCTCTTTCCGTTCAACACTGATATTTGAAAAAGCTTCTCTCTTCATGCATCAGGATGTCTGAAGTGGCATTCTCTCTACAGAGGCTTGGTGCTCATAGTTTAGTAAACGGCACATCTTTACACGTTCCTTCACCTGTAGCCCATGCCTCCATCTGCATGAGAGAAGATGTGAGTTTCAGATGCTATTCGATGGAGATCTTTCCTAAGGTTAAATGCACCATATAAACCTTAAGCTGAGACACGCTGTTTAAGAATGCTTCCAACTTCATGAAAGAAGACATGTCTTGAAGGATGGATTCGGTACACTACTTTCTTGAAGCTACGTCTCTGCCACTTTCCTTATGCCTTCAGCACAACGTTGCAAACGTTTCCGTCTTCATGACAGAAGTTGTGGGTTGTAAGATGCTATCTATCCAATGTTCTCACCTACTATTAAGTGGATGGCACTTTCCTTAAGGTTCAGCGCACAAGGAAGAACCCAGGTTGATTCATTCTTCAGGAGGTGGGTTCGGTATTGTATGCTCTCTGCACAGATTCCGTTGTCAGAATTTAGGAGACGGCACTTTCTTTTCAGGCTCCCCCGCACTCTTCCCATAGCTTCCATCTTCACGATAGAAGTTGTGAGTTGAGACATGGTGTCTCAACAGTGTTCTCCTATAGAGTTAAACAAAGCGCTTTCTGTTGATGTGTTCACACACACGTTTGCACATGCTTTCATTTTCAGGACAGAATCCTGTGAGATGCAAGATGCTTTCTCTCTGGTGTTCTTTCTTCGACTTCAGTCTATGGCACTTTCCTTATGTTTTCTTATACCTCAGGCAAACGGTTTCATGTCCACGACCAAAGACGTGACCTGAAAGACGGCTTCGCTACAATGTTCTGTCTTAAAGATTTGTTCATGGCCCTTTCCTTATGCTTCCATTTCCTATGTGAAACAGGCTTTCATCATCAAGACAGACGATGCGATTTGGAAGACACTTTGCATACCCTGTTCTTACTGAGAGTTACGTCTATTTCAGTATCCCTAAGGTTCAATGCACTTACTGGGAACCGCGTGTATATTCATGGATCACGATGTTAGAATGATGTTGCTCTTCTATCAATACTCTTGGTTCTCTCCATTACTTAGAATTAACCTCTCCTTATGTTTTCTCTCACACTTCTGCAATTACTTTCATCTTCCGTCCCGAAGCTGTGAGTTGGAAGACCTTTCAAAAGGGTGTTCTTCTTTAAGCATACAGCACGTTCCTTAGGTTTGCATACACACTACTGGGAATTACACCATCTTCTTGAAGGTAGACGTGATTTGGAAGGTTGTCTCTAGATGGTGCTCTTTCTTCCTCTTAAGCGTAAGGCACTTCTCTTTCCGTTCAAAACTGATATTTGAAAAAGCTTCTGTCTTCATGCATCAGGATGTTTGAAGTGGCATTCTCTCTACAGAGCCTTGGTGCTCATAGTTTAGTAAACGGCACATCTTTACACGTTCCTTCACCCTGTAGCCCATGCCTCCATCTGCATGAGAGAAGATGTGAGTTTCAGATGCTTTTCGATGAAGGACATTCCTACGGTTAAGTGCACCATAAATTCCTATTGCTTAGAAACGAAATTCTAAGAATGCTTCCAATTCATGAAAGAAGGCGTGTCTTGAAGGATGGATTCGGTACACTACTTTCTTGAAGCTACGTCTCTGCCACTTTCCTTATGCCTTCAGCACAACGTTGCAAACGTTTCCGTCTTCATGACAGAAGTTGTGGATTGTAAGATGCTATCTGTCTAATGTTCTCACCTAGTATTAAGTGAATGGCATGATCCTTAAGGTTCAGCGCTCAAGGAAGAAAACCCAGGTTGATTCATTCCTTAGGAGGTGGGTTTCGTATTGTATGCTCTCTGCACAGATTCCGTTGTCAGAATTTAGGAGACGGCACTTTCGTTTCAGGCTCCCCCGCACTCTTCCCATAGCTTCCATCTTCACGACAGAAGTTGTGAGTTGAGACATGGTGTCTCAACAGTGTTCTTCTATAGAGTTAAGCAAAGCGCTTTCGGTTGATGTATTCACACTGACGTTTGCACATGCTTTCATTTTCAGGACAGAATCCTGTGAGATGCAAGATGCTTTCTCTCTGGTGTTCTTTCTTCGACTTCAGTCTAGGGCACTTTCCTTATGTTTTCTTATACCTCTGGCAAACGCTTTCATCTTCACGACCAAAGACGTGACCTGAAAGACGGCTTCGCTACAATGTTCAGTCTTAAAGATTGGTTCATGGCCCTTTCCTTATGCTTCCATTCACAATGTGAAACAGGCTTTCATCATCAAGACAGACGATGCGATTTGGAAGACACTTTGCATACCCTGTTCCTACTGAGAGTTACGTCTATTTCAGTTTCCTCAAGGTTCAATTCACTTGTTTGGAACCGCGTGTATATTCATGGGTCACGATGTGAGAATGATGTTGCTCTTCTATCAAAAGTCTTGGTTCTCTCCATTACTTAGAATTAACCTCTCCCTATGTTTTCTCTCACACTTCTGCAATTACTTCCATCTTCCGTCCCGAAGCTGTGAGTTGGAAGACCTTTCAAAAGGGTGTTCTTCTATAAGCATACAGCACGTTCCTTAGGTTTACATACACACTACTGAGAATTATACCATCTTTTTGAAGGTAGATGTGATTTGGAACTTTGTCTCTAGATGGTGCTCTTTCTTCCTCTTAAGGTTAAGGCACTTCTCTTTCCGTTCAACACTGATATTTGAAAAAGCTTCTCCCTTCATGGATCAGGATGTTTTAAGTGGCCTTCTCTCTACAGAGCCTTGGTGCTCATAGTTTAGTAAATGGCACATCTTTACACGTTCCTTCACCCTATAGCCCATGCGTTCATCTGCATGAGAGAAAATGTGAGTTTCAGATGCTTTTCGATGGAGATCTTTCCTAAGGTTAAGCGCACCATAAATTCCTTATGCTGAGACATGCTCTTCTAAGAATGCTTCCAACTATATGGAAGAAGACGTGTCTTGAAGGATGGATTCGGTACACTACTTTCTTGAAGCTACGTCTCTGCCCCTTTCCTTGTGCTTTCCACACAACGTTGCACATGTTTCCATCTTCATGACAGAAGTTGTGGGTTGTAACATGCTATCTATGCAGTGTTCTCACCTACTATTAAGTGGAGGGCACTTTCCCTAAGGTTCAGCGCACAAGGAAGAAAACCCAGGTTGATTCATTCTTCAGGAGGTGGGTTCGGTATTGTAGGCTCTCTGTACAGATTCGGTTGTCAGAATTTAGGAGACGGCACTTTCGTTTCAGGCTCCCCAGCACTCTTCCCATAGCTTCCATCTTCACGACAGAAGTTGTGAGTTGAGACATGGTGTCGCAACAGTGTTCTCCTATAGAGTTATGCAAAGAGCTTTCTGTTGATGTGTTCACACAGACTTTTGCACATGCTTCCGTTTTCAGGACAGAATCTTGTGAGATGCAAGATGCTTTCACTCTGGTGTTGTTTCTTTGAGTTCAGTCTATGGCACTTTCCTTATGTTTTCTTATGCCTCTGGCAAACGCTTTCATCTTCACGACCAAAGACGTGACCTGAAAGGAAGCTTCTCTACAATGTTCTGTCTTAAAGATTGGTTCATGGCCCTTTCCTTATGCTTCCATTCACAATGTGAAACAGGCTTTCATCATCAAGACAGACGATGCGATTTGGAAGACACTTTGCATACCCTGTTCTTACTGAGAGTTACGTCTATTTCAGTTTGCTTAAGGTTCAATGCACTTGTTGGAACCGCGTGTATATTCATGGGTCACGATGTTAGAATGATGTTGCTCTTCTTTCAAAAGTCTTGGTTCTCTCCATTACTTAGATTCAACCTCTCCTTATGTTTTCTCTCACACTTCTGCAATTACTTCCATCTTCTGTCCCGAAGCTGTGAGTTGGAAGACCTTTCAAAAGGGTGTTCTTCTTTAAGCATACAGCACGTTCCTGAGGTTTGCATACACACTACTGGGAATTACACCATCTTCTTGAAGGTAGATGTGATTTGGAAGATTGTCTCTAGATGGTGCTCTTTCTTCCTCTTAAGCGTAAGGCACTTCTCTTTCCCTTCAACACTTATACTTGAAAAAGCTTCTCTCTTCATGCATCAGCATGTTTGAAGTGGCATTCTCTCTACAGAGGCTTGGTGCTCATAATTTAGTAAACGGCACATCTTTACACGTTCCTTCACCCTGTAGCCCATGCCTCCATCTGCATGAGAGAAGATGTGAGTTTTAGATGCTTTTCGACGGAGGTCTTTCCTAAGGTTAAGTGCACCATAAATTCCTATTGCTTAGACACGAAATTCTAAGAATGCTTCCAACTTCATGAAAGAAGGCGTGTCTTGAAGGATGGATTCGGTACACTACTTTCTTGAAGCTACGTCTCCGCCACTTTCCTTATGCCTTCAGCACAACGTTGCAAACGTTTCTGTCTTCATGACAGAAGTTCTGGGTTGTAAGATGCTATTTATCCAATGCTCTCACCTACTATTACGTCGAAGGCACTTTCCTTAAAGTTCAGCGCACAAGGAAGAAAACCCAGGTTGATTCATTCCTTAGGAGATGGGTTCGGTATTGTATGCTCTCTGCACAGATTCGGTTGTCAGAATTTAGGAGACGGCACTTTCTTTTCAGGCTCCCCGGCACTCTTCCCATAGCTTCCATCTTCACGACAGAAGTTGTGAGTTGAGACATGGTGTCTCAACAGTGTTCTTCTATAGAGTTAAGCAAAGCGCTTTCGGTTGATGTATTCACACAGACGTTTGCACATGCTTTCATTTTCAGGACAGAATCCTGTGAGATGCAAGATGCTTTGTCTCTGGTGTTCTTTCTTCGACTTCAGTCTAGGGCAATTTCCTTATGTTTTCTTATACCTCTGGCAAACGCTTTCATCTTCACGACCAAAGACGTGACCTGAAAGACGGCTTCGCTACAATGTTCAGTCTTAAAGATTGGTTCATGGCCCTTTCCTTATGCTTCCATTCACAATGTGAAACAGACTTTCATCATCAAGACAGACGATGCGATTTGGACGACACTTTGCATACCCTGTTCCTACTGAGAGTTACGTCTATTTCAGTTTCCTCAAGGTTCAATGCACTTGTTTGGAACCGCGTGTATATTCATGGGTCACGATGTGAGAATGATGTTGCTCTTCTATCAAAAGTCTTGGTTCTCTCCATTACTTAGATTCAACCTCTCCTTATGTTTTCTCTCACACTTCTGCAATTACTTCCATCTTCCGTCCCGAAGCTGTGAGTTGGAAGACCTTTCAAAAGGGTGTTCTTCTTTAAGCATACAGCACGTTCCTTAGGTTTACATACACACTACTGAGAATTATACCATCTTTTTGAAGGTAGATGTGATTTGGAACTTTGTCTCTAGATGGTGCTCTTTCTTCCTCTTAAGGTTAAGGCACTTCTCTTTCCGTTCAACACTGATATTTGAAAAAGCTTCTCCCTTCATGGATCAGGATGTTTTAAGTGGCCTTCTCTCTACAGAGCCTTGGTGCTCATAGTTTAGTAAATGGCACATCTTTACACGTTCCTTCACCCTATAGCCCATGCGTTCATCTGCATGAGAGAAAATGTGAGTTTCAGATGCTTTTCGATGGAGATCTTTCCTAAGGTTAAGGGCACCATAAATTCCTTGTGCTGAGACATGCTCTTCTAAGAATGCTTCCAACTATATGGAAGAAGACGTGTCTTGAAGGATGGATTCGGTACACTACTTTCTTGAAGCTACGTCTCTGCCCCTTTCCTTGTGCTTTCAGCACAACGTTGCACATGTTTCCATCTTCATGACAGAAGTTGTGGGTTGTAACATGCTATCTATGCAGTGTTCTCACCTACTATTAAGTGGAGGGCACTTTCCCTAAGGTTCAGCGCACAAGGAAGAAAACCCAGGTTGATTCATTCTTCAGGAGGTGGGTTCGGTATTGTAGGCTCTCTGTACAGATTCGGTTGTCAGAATTTAGGAGACGGCACTTTCGTTTCAGGCTCCCCAGCACTCTTCCCATAGCTTCCATCTTCACGACAGAAGTTGTGAGTTGAGACATGGTGTCGCAACAGTGTTCTCCTATAGAGTTATGCAAAGCGCTTTCTGTTGATGTGTTCACACAGACTTTTGCACATGCTTCCGTTTTCAGGACAGAATCCTGTGAGATGCAAGATGCTTTCTCTCTGGTGTTGTTTCTTTGAGTTCAGTCTATGGCACTTTCCTTATGTTTTCTTATGCCTCTGGCAAACGCTTTCATCTTCACGACCAAAGACGTGACCTGAAAGGCAGCTTCTCTACAATGTTCTGTCTTAAAGATTGGTTCATGGCCCTTTCCTTATGCTTCCATTCACAATGTGAAACAGGCTTTCATCATCAAGACAGACGATGCGATTTGGAAGACACTTTGCATACCCTGTTCTTACTGAGAGTTACGTCTATTTCAGTTTCCTTAAGGTTCAATGCACTTGTTTGGAACCGCGTGTATATTCATGGGTCACGATGTGAGAATGATGTTGCTCTTCTCTCAAAAGTCTTGGTTCTCTCCATTACTTAGATTCAACCTCTCCTTATGTTTTCTCTCACACTTCTGCAATTACTTCCATCTTCTGTCCCGAAGCTGTGAGTTGGAAGACCTTTCAAAAGGGTGTTCTTCTTTAAGCATACAGCACGTTCCTTAGGTTTGCATACACACTACTGGGAATTACACCATCTTCTTGAAGGTAGATGTGATTTGGAAGATTGTCTCTAGATGGTGCTCTTTCTTCCTCTTAAGCGTAAGGCACTTCTCTTTCCCTTCAACACTGATATTTGAAAAAGCTTCTCTCTTCATGCATCAGGATGTTTGAAGTGGCATTCTCTCTACAGAGGCTTGGTGCTCATAATTTAGTAAACGAAACATCTTTACACGTTCCTTCACCCTGTAGCCCATGCCTCCATCTGCATGAGAGAAGATGTGAGTTTCAGATGCTTTTCGACGGAGGTCTTTCCTAAGGTTAAGTGCACCATAAATTCCTTATGCTGAGACACGCTCTTCTAAGAATGCTTCCAACTTCATGTAAGAAGACGTGTCTTGAAAGATGGATTCGGTACACTACTTTCTAGAAGGTACGTCTCTGCCACTTTCCTTATGCCTTCAGCACAACGTTGCAAACGTTTCTGTCTTCATGACAGAAGTTCTGGGTTGTAAGATGCTATTTATCCAATGTTCTCACCTACTATTATGTCGAAGGCACTTTCCTTAAAGTTCAGCGCACAAGGAAGAAAACCCAGGTTGATTCATTCCTTAGGAGGTGGGTTCGGTATTGTATGCTCTCTGCACAGATTCGGTTGTCCAAATTTAGGAGACGGCACTTTCTTTTCAGGCTCCCCGGCACTCTTCCCATAGCTTCCATCTTCACGACAGAAGTTGTGAGTTGAGACATGGTGTCTCAACAGTGTTCTTCTATAGAGTTAAGCAAAGCGCTTTCGGCTGATGTATTCACACAGACGTTTGCACATGCTTTCATTTTCAGGACAGAATCCTGTGAGATGCAAGATGCTTTCTCTCTGGTGTTCTTTCTTCGACTTCAGTCTATGGCACTTTCCTTATGTTTTCTTATACCTCTGGCAAACGGTTTCATGTCCACGACCAAAGACGTGACCTGAAAGAGGGCTTCGCTACAATGTTCTGTCTTAAAGTTTGGTTCATGGCCCTTTCCTTATGCTTCCATTTACAATGTGAAACAGGCTTTCATCATCAAGACAGACGCGATTTGGACGACACTTTGCATACCCTGTTCTTACTGAGAGTTACATCTATTTCAGTTTCCTCAAGGTTCAATGCACTTGTTTGGAACCGCGTGTATATTCATGGGTCACGATGTTACAATGATGTTGCTCTTCTATCAAAAGTCTTGGTTCTCTCCATTACTTAGAATTAACCTCTCCTTATGTTTTCTCTCACACTTCTGCAATTACTTCCATCTTCCGTCCCGAAGCTGTGAGTTGGTAGACCTTTCAAAAGGGTGTTCTTCTTTAAGCATACAGCACGTTCCTTAGGTTTACATACACACTACTGAGAATTATACCATCGTTTTGAAGGTAGATGTGATTTGGAAGGTTGTCTCTAGATGGTGCTCTTTCTTCCTCTTAAGGTTAAGGCACTTCTCTTTCCGTTCAACACTGATATTTGAAAAAGCTTCTCCCTTCATGGATCAGGATGTTTTAAGTGGCCTTCTCTCTACAGAGCCTTGGTGCTCATAGTTTAGTAAATGGCACATCTTTACACGTTCCTTCACCCTATAGCCCATGCGTTCATCTGCATGAGAGAAAATGTGAGTTTCAGATGCTTTTCGATGGAGATCTTTCCTAAGGTTAAGCGCTCCATAAATTCCTTATGCTGAGACATGCTCTTCTAAGAATGCTTCCAACTATATGGAAGAAGACGTGTCTTGAAGGATGGATTCGGTACACTACTTTCTTGAAGCTACGTCTCTGCCCCTTTCCTTGTGCTTTCAGCACAACGTTGCACATGTTTCCATCTTCATGACAGAAGTTGTGGGTTGTAACATGCTATCTATGCAGTGTTCTCACCTACTATTAAGTGGAGGGCACTTTCCCTAAGGTTCAGCGCACAAGGAAGAAAACCCAGGTTGATTCATTCTTCAGGAGGTGGGTTCGGTATTGTAAGCTCTCTGCACAGATTCGGTTGTCAGAATTTAGGAGACGGCACTTTCGTTTCAGGCTCCCCAGCACTCTTCCCATAGCTTCCATCTTCACGACAGAAGTTGTGAGTTGAGACATGGTGTCGCAACAGTGTTCTCCTATAGAGTTATGCAAAGCGCTTTCTGTTGATGTGTTCACACAGACTTTTGCACATGCTTCCGTTTTCAGGACAGAATCCTGTGAGATGCAAGATGCATTCACTCTGGTGTTCTTTCTTTGACTTCAGTCTATGGCACTTTCCTTATGTTTTCTTATACCTCTGGCGAACGCTTTCATGTTCACGACCAAAGACGTGACCTGAAAGGAAGCTTCGCTACAATGTTCTGTCTTAAAGATTGGTTCATGGCCCTTTCCTTATGCTTCCATTCACAATGTGAAACAGGCTTTCATCATCAAGACAGATGATGCGATTTGGACGACACTTTGCATACCCTGTTCTAACTGAGAGTTACGTCTATTTCAGTTTCCTTAAGGTTCAATGCACTTCTTGGCAACCGCGTGTATATTCATGGGTCACGATGTTAGAATGATGTTGTTCTTCTATCAAAAGTCTTGGTTCTCTCCATTACGTAGAATTAACCTCTCCTTACGTTTTCTACCACACTTCTGCAATTACTTCCATCTTCCGTCCCGAAGCTGTGAGTTGGAAGACCTTTCAAAAGGGTGTTCTTCTTTAAGCATACAGCACGTTCCATAGGTTTGCATACACACTACTGGGAATTACACCATCTTCTTGAAGGTAGATGTGATTTGGAAGGTTGTCTCTAGATGGTGCTCTTTCTTCCTCTTAAGGTTAATGCACTTCTCTTTCCGTTCAACACTGATATTTGAAAAAGCTTCTCTCTTCATGCATCAGGATGTTTGAAGTGGCATTCTCTCTACAGAGCCTTGGTGCTCATAGTTTAGTAAATGGCACATCTTTACACGTTCCTTCACCCTGTAGCCCATGCCTCCATCTGCATGAGAGAAAATGTGAGTTTCAGATGCTTTTCGATGGAGATCTTTCCTAAGGTTAAGCGCACCATAAATTACTTATGCTGAGACACGCTCTTCTAAGAATGCTTCCAACTTCATGAAAGAAGACGTGTCTTGAAGGATGAATTCGGTACACTACTTTCTTGAAACTACGTCTCTGCCACTTTCCTTATGCCTTCAGCACAACCTTTCAAACGTTTCAGTCTTCATCACAGAAGTTGTGGGTTGTAAGATGCTATCTATCCAATGTACTCTCCTACTATTAAGTGGATGGCCCTTTCCTTAAGGTTCAGCGCACAAGGAAGGAAACCCAGGTTGATTCATTCCTCAGGAGGTGGGTTCGGTATTGGATGATCTCTGCACAGATTCGGTGTCAGAATTTAGGAGACAGCACTTGCTTTTCAAATTCCCACGCACTCTTCCCATAGCTTCCATCTTAACGACAGAACTTGTGAGTTGAGACATGGTGTCTCAACAGTGTTCTTCTATAGAGTTAAGCAAAGCGCTTTCTGTTGATGTGTTCACACAGACTTTTGCACATGCTTCCGTTTTCAGGACAGAATCCTGTGAGATGCAAGATGCTTTCTCTCTGGTGTTCTTTCTTCGACTTCAGTCTAGGGCACTTTCCTTATGTTTTCTTATACCTCTGGCAAACGCTTTCATCTTCACGACCAAAGACGTGACCTGAACGACGGCTTCGCTGCAATGTTCTGTCTTAAAGATTGGTTCATGGCCCTTTCCTTATGCTTCCATTCACAATGTGAAACAGCTTTCATCATCAAGACAGACGATGCAATTTGGAAGACACTTTGCATACCCTGTTCTTACTGAGAGTTACGTCTATTTCAGTTTCCTCAAGGTTCAATGCACTTGTTTGGAACCGCGTGTATATTCATGGGTCACGATGTTAGAAAGATGTTTCTCTTCTATGAAAAGTCTTGGTTCTCTCCATTACTTAGAATTAACCTCTCCTTATGTTTTCTCTCACACTTCTGCAAATACTTCCATCTTCTATCCCGAAGCTGTGAGTTGGAAAATCTTTCCAAAGGGTGTTCTTCTTTAAGCGTACAGCACGTTCCTTAGGTTTGCATACACACTACTGGGAATTACACCATCTTCTTGAAGGTAGATGTGATTTGGAAGGTTGTCTCTAGATTGTGCTCTTTCTTCCTCTTAAGCATAAGGCACTTCTCTTTCCCTTCAACACTGATATTTGAAAAAGCTTCTCTCTTCATGCATCAGGATGTTGGAAGTGGCATTCTCTCTACAGAGGCTTGGTGCTCATAGTTTAGTAAACGGCACATCTTTACACGTTCCTTCACCCTGTAGCTCATGCCTCCATCTGCATGAGAGAAGATGTGAGTTTCAGATGCTTTTCGACAGAGGACTTTCCTAAGGTTAATTGCACCATAAATTCCTTATGCTGAGACACGCTCTTCTAAGAATGCTTCCAAGTTCATGAAAGAAGACGTGTCTTGAAGGATGGATTCGGTACACTACTTTCTTGAAGCTATGTCTCTGCCACTATCCTTATGAGTTTAGCACAATGTTGCAAACTTTTCTGTCTTCATGACAGAAGTTGTGGGTTGTAAGATGCTATCTATCCAATGTTCTCCCCTACTATTAAGTGGATGGCACTTTCCTTAAGGTTCAGCGCACAAGGAAGAAAACCTAGGTTGATTCATTCCTCAGGAGGTGGGTTCGGTATTGTATGCTCTCTGCACAGATTTGGTTTTCAGAATTTAGGAGACGGCACTTTCTTTTCAGGCTCCCCTGCACTCTTCCCATACCTTCCATCTTCACGACAGAAGTTGTGAGTCAGACATGGTGTCTCAACAGTGTTCTTCATAGAGTTAAGCAAAGCGCTTTCTGTTGATGTGTTCACACAGAATTTTGCACATGCTTCCATTTTCAGGATAGAATCCTGTGAGATGCAAGATGCTTTCTCTGTGGTGTTCTTTCTTCGACTTCAGTCTATGGCACTTTCCTTATGTTTTCTTATACCTCTGGCAAACGCTTTCATGTTCACGACCAAAGACGTGACCTGAAAGACGGCTTCGCAACAATGTTCTGTCTTAAAGATTGTCATGGCCCTTTCCTTATGCTTCCATTCACAATGTGAAACAGGTTTTCATCATCAAGACAGATGATGCGATTTGGAAGACACTTTGCATACCCTGTTCTTACTGAGAGTTACGTCTATTTCAGTTTCCTTAAGGTTCAATGAACTTGTTTGGAGCCGCGTGTATATTCATGGGTCACGATGTTAGAATGATGTTGCTCTTCTCTCAAAAGTCTTGGTTCTCTCCATTACGTAGAATTAACCTCTCCTTATGTTTTCTCTCACACTTCTGCATTTACTTTCATCTTCCGTCCCGAAGCTGTGAGTTGGAAGACCTTTCAAAAGGGTGTTCTTCTTTAAGCATACAGCACGTTCCTCAGGTTTGCATACACACTACTGGGAATTACACCATCTTCTTGAAGGTAGATGTGATTTGGAAGGTTGTCTCTAGATGGTGCTCTTTCTTCCTCTTAAGCGTAAGGCACTTCTCTTTCCGTTCAACACGGATATTTGAAAAAGCTTCTCTCTTCATGCATCAGGATGTCTGAAGTGGCATTCTCTCTACAGAGGCTTGGTGCTCAAAGTTTAGTAAATGGCACATCTTTACACGTTCCTTCACCCTGTAGCCCATGCCTCCATCTGCATGAGAGAAGATGTGAGTTTCAGATGCTTTTCGATGGAGATCTTTCCTAAGGTTAAGTGCACCATAAATTCCTTATGCTGAGACACGCGCTTCTAAGAATGCTTCCAACTTCATGAAAGAAGACGTGTCTTGAAGGATGGATTTGGTACACTACTTTCTTGAAGCTACGTCTCTGCCACTTTCCTTATGCTTTCAGCACAACGTTGCAAAGTTTCTGTCTTCAAGACAGAAGTTGTGGGTTGTAAGATGCTATCTATCTAAGGTTCTTACCTAGTACTAAGTGAATATCACGATCCTTAAGGTTCAGCGCACAACGAAGAAAACCCAGGTTGATTCATTCCTTAGGAGGTGGGTTCGGTAATGTATCCTCTCTGCACAGATTCGGTTGTCAGAATTTAGGAGACGGCACTTTCGTTTCAGGCTCCCCCGCACTCTTCCCATAGCTTCCATCTTCACGACAGAAGATTAAGTTGAGACATGGTGTCTCAACAGTGTTCTTCTATAGAGTTAAGCAAAGCGCTTTCTGTTGATGTGTTCACACAGACGTTTGCACATGCTTCCGTTTTCAGGACAGAATCCTGTGAGATTTAAGATGCTTTCTCTCTGGTGTTCTTTCTTCGACTTCAGTCTATGGCACTTTCCTTATGTTTTCTTATACCTCTGGCAAACGCTTTCATCTTCACGATCAAAGATTTGACCTTAAAGGTGGCTTCGCTACAATGTTCTGTCTTAAAGATTGGTTCATGGCCCTTTCCTTATGCTTCCATTCACAATGTGAAACAGGCTTTCATCATCAGGACAGACGATGCGATTTGGAAGACACTTTGCATACCCTGATCTTACTGAGAGTTACGTCTATTTCAGTTTCCTTAAGATTCAATGCACTTGTTTGGAACCGCGTGTATATTCATGGGTAACGATGTTAGAATGATGTTGCTCTTCTCTCAAAAGTCTTGGTTCTCTCCATTACTTAGATTCAACCTCTCCTTATGTTTTCTCTCACACTTCTGCAATTACTTCCATCTTCCGTCCCAAAGCTGTGAGTTGGAAGACCTTTCAAAAGGGTGTTCTTCTTTAAGCATACAGCGCGTTCCTTAGGATTGCATACACACTACTGGGAATTACACCATCTTCTTGAAGGTAGATGTGATTTGGAAGGTTGTCTCTAGATGGTGCTCTTTCTTCCTCTTAAGCGTAAGGCACTTCTCTGTCCGTTCAACACTGACATTTGAAAAAGCTTCTCTCTTCATGCATCAGGATGTCTGAAGTGGCATTCTCTCTACAGAGGCTTGGTGCTCATAGTTTAGTAAATGGCACATTTTTACACGTTCCTTCACCCTGTAGCCCATGCCTCCATCTGCATGAGAGAAAATGTGAGTTTCAGATGCTTTTCAATGGAAATCTTTCCTAAGGTTAAGCGCATCATAAATTCCTTATGCTGAGAAATGCTCTTCTAAGAATGCTTCCAACTTCATGGAAGAAGACGTGTCTTGAAGGATGGATTCGGGACACTACTTTCTTGAAGCTACGTCTCTGCCACTTTCCTTATGCTTTCAGCACAACGTTGCACATGTTTCCATCTTCATGACAGAAGTTGTGGGTTGTAACATGCTATCTATGCAGTGTTCTCACCTACCATTAAGTGGAGGGCACTTTACCTAAGGTTCAGCGCACAAGGAAGAAAAGCCAGGTTGATTCATTCTTCAGGAGGTGGGTTCGGTATTGTATGCTCTCTGCATAGATTCGGTTGTCAGAATTTAGGAGACGGCACTTTCGTTTCAGGCTCCCCAGCACTCTTCCCATAGCTTCCATCTTCACGACAGAAGTTGTGAGTTGAGACATGGTGTCTCAACAGTGGTCTTCTATAGAGTTATGCAAAGCGCTTTCTGTTGATGTGTTCACACAGACGTTTGCACATGCTTTCATTTTCAGGACAGAATCCTGTGAGATGCAAGATGCTTTCACTGTGGTGTTCTTTCTTCGACTTCAGTCTATCGCACTTTCCTTATGTTTTCTTATACCTCTCGCAAACGCATTCATCTTCACGACCAAAGACGTGACCTGAAAGGCAGCTTCTCTACAATGTTCTGTCTTAAAGATTGGTTCATGGCCCTTTTCTTATGCTTCCATTCACAATGTGAAACAGGCTTTCATCATCAAAACAGACGAAGCGTTTTGGAAGACAATTTGCATACCCTGTTCTTACTGAGAGTTACGTCTATTTCAGTTTCCTTAAGGTTCAATACACTTATTGGGTACCGCATGTATATTCATGGATCACGATGTTAGAATGATGTTGCTGTTCTCTCAAACGTCTTGGTCTCTCCATTACTTAGATTTAACCTCTCCTTATGTTTTCTCTCACACTTCTGCAATTACTTCCATCTTCCGTCCCGAAGCTGTGAGTTGGAAGACCTTGCAAAAGGGTGTTCTTCTTTAAGCATACAGCACGTTCCTCAGGTTTGCATACACACTACTGTGAATTACACCATCTTCTTGAAGGTAGATGTGATTTGGAAGGTTGTCTCTAGATGGTGCTCTTTCTTCCTCTTAAGCGTAAGGCACTTCTCTTTCCGTTCAACACTGATATTTGAAAAAGCTTCTCTCTTCATGCATCAGGATGTCTGAAGTGGCATTCTCTCTACAGAGCCTTGGTGCTCATAGTTTAGTAAATGGCACATCTTTACACGTTCCTTCACCCTGTAGCCCATGCCTCCATCTGCATGAGAGAAGATGTGAGTTTCAGATGCTTTTCGACGGAGGTCTTTCCTAAGGTTAAGTGCACCATAAATTCCTTATGCTGAGACACGCTCTTCTAAGAATGCTTCCAACTTCATGAAAGAAGACGTGTCTTGAAGGATGGATTCGGTACACTACTTTCTTGAAGCTACGTCTCTGCCACTTTCCTTATGCCTTCAGCACAACATTGCAAACTTTTCCGTCTTCATGACAGAAGTTGTGGGTTGTAAGATGCTATCTATCCAATGTTCTCATCTACTGTTAAGTGGATGGCACTTTCCTTAAGGTTCAGCGCACAAAGAAGAAAACCCAGGTTGATTCATTCCTCAGGAGGTGGGTTAGGTATTGTATGCTCTCTGCACAGATTCGGTTGTCAGAATGTAGGAGACGGCACTTTCTTTTCAGGCTCCCCCGCACTCTTCCCATAGCTTCCATCCTCACGACAGAAGTTGTGAGTTGAGACATGGTGTCCCAACAGTGTTCTTCTATAGAGTTAAGCAAAGCGCTTTCTGTTGATGTGTTCACACAGACGTTTGCACATGCTTTCATTTTCAGGACAGAATCCTGTGAGATGCAAGATGCTTTCTCTCTGGTGTTCTTTCTTTGACTTCAGTCTATGGCACTTTCCTTATGTTTTCTTATACCTCTGGCAAACGCTTTCATCTTCACGATCAAAGACGTGACCTGAAAGGTGGCTTCGCTACAATGTTCTGTCTTAAAGATTGGTTCATGGCCCTTTCCTTATGCTTCCATTCACAATGTGAAACAGGCTTTCATCATCAAGACAGACGATGCGATTTGGAAGACACTTTGCATACCCTGTTCTTACTGAGAGTTACGTCTATTTCAGTTTCCTTAAGATTCAATGCACTTGTTTGGAACCGCGTGTAAATTCATGGGTAACGATGTTAGAATGATGTTGCTCTTCTCTCAAAAGTCTTGGTTCTCTCCATTACTTAGAATTAACCTCTCCTTATGTTTTCTCTCACACTTCTGCAATTACTTTCATCTTCCGTCCCGAAGCTGTGAGTTGGAAGACCTTTCAAAAGGGTGTTCTTCTTTAAGCATACAGCACATTCCTTAGGTTTGCATACACACTACTTGGAATTACACCATCTTCTTGAAGGTAGATGTGATTTGGAAGGTTGTCTCTAGATGGTGCTCTTTCTTCCTGTTAAGCGTAAGGCACTTCTCTGTCCGTTCAACACTGACATTTGAAAAAGCTTCTCTCTTCATGCATCAGGATGTCTGAAGTGGCATTCTCTCTACAGAGGCTTGGTGCTCATAGTTTAGTAAATGGCACATTTTTACACGTTCCTTCACCCTGTAGCCCATGCCTCCATCTGCATGAGAGAAAATGTGAGTTTCAGATGCTTTTCAATGGAAATCTTTCCTAAGGTTAAGCGCATCATAAATTCCTTATGCTGAGAAATGCTCTTCTAAGAATGCTTCCAACTTCATGGAAGAAGACGTGTCTTGAAGGATGGATTCGGGACACTACTTTCTTGAAGCTACGTCTCTGCCACTTTCCTTATGCTTTCAGCACAACGTTGCACATGTTTCCATCTTCATGACAGAAGTTGTGGGTTGTAACATGCTATCTATGCAGTGTTCTCACCTACCATTAAGTGGAGGGCACTTTACCTAAGGTTCAGCGCACAAGGAAGAAAAGCCAGGTTGATTCATTCTTCAGGAGGTGGGTTCGGTATTGTATGCTCTCTGCATAGATTCGGTTGTCAGAATTTAGGAGACGGCACTTTCGTTTCAGGCTCCCCAGCACTCTTCCCATAGCTTCCATCTTCACGACAGAAGTTGTGAGTTGAGACATGGTGTCTCAACAGTGGTCTTCTATAGAGTTATGCAAAGCGCTTTCTGTTGATGTGTTCACACAGACGTTTGCACATGCTTTCATTTTCAGGACAGAATCCTGTGAGATGCAAGATGCTTTCACTGTGGTGTTCTTTCTTCGACTTCAGTCTATCGCACTTTCCTTATGTTTTCTTATACCTCTCGCAAACGCATTCATCTTCACGACCAAAGACGTGACCTGAAAGGCAGCTTCTCTACAATGTTCTGTCTTAAAGATTGGTTCATGGCCCTTTTCTTATGCTTCCATTCACAATGTGAAACAGGCTTTCATCATCAAAACAGACGAAGCGTTTTGGAAGACAATTTGCATACCCTGTTCTTACTGAGAGTTACGTCTATTTCAGTTTCCTTAAGGTTCAATACACTTATTGGGTACCGCATGTATATTCATGGATCACGATGTTAGAATGATGTTGCTGTTCTCTCAAACGTCTTGGTCTCTCCATTACTTAGATTTAACCTCTCCTTATGTTTTCTCTCACACTTCTGCAATTACTTCCATCTTCCGTCCCGAAGCTGTGAGTTGGAAGACCTTGCAAAAGGGTGTTCTTCTTTAAGCATACAGCACGTTCCTCAGGTTTGCATACACACTACTGTGAATTACACCATCTTCTTGAAGGTAGATGTGATTTGGAAGGTTGTCTCTAGATGGTGCTCTTTCTTCCTCTTAAGCGTAAGGCACTTCTCTTTCCGTTCAACACTGATATTTGAAAAAGCTTCTCTCTTCATGCATCAGGATGTCTGAAGTGGCATTCTCTCTACAGAGCCTTGGTGCTCATAGTTTAGTAAATGGCACATCTTTACACGTTCCTTCACCCTGTAGCCCATGCCTCCATCTGCATGAGAGAAGATGTGAGTTTCAGATGCTTTTCGACGGAGGTCTTTCCTAATGTTAAGTGCACCATAAATTCCTTATGCTGAGACACGCTCTTCTAAGAATGCTTCCAACTTCATGAAAGAAGACGTGTCTTGAAGGATGGATTCGGTACACTACTTTCTTGAAGCTACGTCTCTGCCACTTTCCTTATGCCTTCAGCACAACGTTGCAAATGTTTCCATCTTCATGACAGAAGTTGTGGGTTGTAAGATGCTATCTATCCAATGTTCTCACCTACGATTAAGTGGAGGGCACTTTCCCTAAGGTTCAGCGCACAAGGAAGAAAACCCAGGTTGATTCATTCCTCAGGAGGTGGGTTCGGTAATGTATGCTCTCTGCACAGATTCGGTTGTCAGAATTTAGGAGACGGCACTTTCTTTTCAGGCTCCCCCGCAATCTTCCTATAGCTTCCATCTTTTTTTTATTTATTTTATTTTATTTTATTTTAATGATTTTTTATTATATTATGTTAGTCACCATACAGTACATCCCCGGTTTCCGATGTAAGGCTCGATGATTCATTAGTTGTGTATAACACCCAGTGCACCATGCAATACGTGCCCTCCTTACTACCCATCACCGGTCTATCCCATTCCCCCACCCCCCTCCCCTCTGAAGTCCTCAGTTTGTTTCTCATAGTCCATAGTCTCTCATGTTTCATTCCCCCTTCTGATTACCCCCCTTTCTTTATCCCTTTGTTCCCCTACTGATCATCCTAGTTCTTATGTTCCATAGATGAGAGAAATCATATGATAGTTGTCTTTCTCTGCTTGACTTATTTCACTTAGCATTATCTCCTCCAGTGCCGTCCATGTTGTAGCAAATGTTGAGAACTCGTTCTTTCTGATAGCTGAGTAATATTCCATTGTATATATGGACCACAACTTCTTAATCCAGTCATCTGTTGAAGGGCATCTCGGCTCCTTCCACAATTTAGCTATTGTGGACATTGCTGCTATGAACATTGGGGTGCATATGGCCCTTTTCTTCACTACGTCTGTACCTTTGGGGTAAATACCCAGTAGTGCAATGGCTAGATCCTAGGGTAGCTCAATTTTTAACTTTTTAAGGGACCTCCACACTGTTTTCCAGAGTGGCTGTACCAACTTGCATTCCCACCAACAATGTAGGAGGGATCCCCTTTCTCCACATCCTCTCCAACAATTGTTGTTTCTTGCCTTGTCTATTTTTGCCATTCTAACTGGCGTAAGGTGGTATCTCAGTGTGGTTTTGATTTGAATTTCCTTGATGGCTAATGATTTTGAACATTTTTTCATGTGTCTGTTAGCCATTTGTATATCTTCATTGGAAAAGTGTCTGTTCATATCTTCTGCCCATTTTATGATTTGTTTATTTGTTTCTCGTGTATTGAGTTTGAGAAGTTCTTTGTAGATCTTGGATACCAGTCCTTTATCTGTAGTGTCATTTGCAAATATATTCTCCCATTCCGTGGGCTGCCTCTTAGTTTTTCTGACTGTTTCCTTGGCTGTGCAGAAACTTTTAATCTTGATGAAGTCCCATAAATTCATTTTATCTTTTGTTTCTCTTGCCTTTGGGGATGTGTCATGAAAAAGGTTGCTTTGGCCGATGTCGTAGAGGTTGTTGCCTATGTTCTCCTCTAGAATTTTGATAGATTCCTGTCTCACATTGAGGTCTTTCATCCATTTGGAGTTTATTTTTGTGTATGGTGTGAGATAGTGGTCAAGTTTCATTCTTTTGCATGTAGCTGTCCAATTTTCCCAGCACCATTTATTGAAGAGACTGTCTTTTTCCCACCGGATGTTTTTTCCTGCTTTATCAAATATTAGTTGCCCAAAGAGCCGAGGGTCCATTTCTGGGCTCTCTATTCTGTTCCATTGGTCTATGTGTCTGTTTTTGTGCCAGTACCATGCAGTCTTTGTGATCACAGCTTTGTAGTACAGCTCGAAATCTGGCATTGTGATGCCCCCAGCTTTGTTTTTCCTTTTCAACAGTTCCTTGGAGATTCGGGGCCTTTTCTGGTTCCATACAAATTTAAGGACTGTTTGTTCCAGTTCTTTGAAAAATGACCTTGGTATTTTGATCGGGATAGCATTGAAAGTGTAGATTGCTCTGGGTAGCATGGACATTTTAACTATGTTAATTCTTCCGATCCATGAGCATGGAATATCTTTCCATCTTTTTATGTCTTCCTCAATGTCTTTCAAGAGTGATTTATAGTTTCTAGAATATAGGTCCTTTACGTCTCTGGTTAAGTTAATTCCAAGGTAACGTATGGTTTTTGGTGCTATTGTAAATGGGATGGATTCCCTAATTTCTCTTTCTTCGGTCTCGCTATTCGTGTATAGAAATGCAACTGATTTCTGAGCATTTATTTTGTATCCTGCCACGTTACTGAATTGCTCTATAACTTCTAATAATTTGGGAGTGGCTTCTTTTGGGTTTTCCATATAGAGTATCATGTCATCTGCAAAGAGAGACATTTTGACTTCTTCTTTGCCAATTTGAATACCTTTGATCCCTTTTTGTCGTCTGATTGCTGTTGCAAGGACTTCTAGTACTATGTTGAATAATAGTGGCGAGAGTGGGCATCCTTGTCGAGTTCCTGATCTTAAGGGAAAGGCTTCCAGCTTTTCCCCATTGAGAATAATATTTGCAGTAGGCTTTTCATAGATGGCTTTTATGAGATTGAGAAATGTACCTTCTATTCCTACACTCTGAAGGGTTTTAATCAGGAAAGGATGCTGTATTTTGTCAAATGCTTTTTCGGCATCGATTGAGAGGATCATATGGTTCCTGAGTCTTTTCTTGTTGATATGATGTATCACGCTGATTGATTTGCGAATATTGAACCACGCTTGCATCCCAGGTATGAATCCCACTTGATCGTGATGGATAATCCTTTTAATGTACTGTTGGATTCTATTAGCAAGTATCTTGTTGAGGATTTTGGCGTCCATATTCATTAGGGAAATCGGTCTGTAATTCTCCTTTTTGAGGGGGTCTTTGCCTGGTTTGGGGATCAAGGTAATATTGGCCTCATAGAATGAGTTTGGTAGTTTTCCTTCTGTTTCTATTTTTTGAAATAGCTTTAGGAGAATAGGTATTATTTCTTCTTTGAATGTTTGGTAGAATTCCCCAGGAAAACCGTCCGGGCCTGGAGTTTTGATATTTGGAAGGTTGTTTATCACTGACTCAATTTCTTCATAATTAATTGGCCTGTTTAAGGAATCAATTTCTTCCGGTTTCAATCTTGGTAGTTTATAGGTTTCCAGGAAGGATTCCATCTCTTCCAGATTGCTTAGTTTATTGGCATATAGCTGTTGATAAAAATTTCTAATAATCCTTCCAATTTCAATGGTGCTCGTCGTGACCTCTCCTTTTTCATTCATAATTTTAATAATCTGGGTCCTTTCTCTTTTCTTTTGGATAAGTCTTGCCAGTGGTCTGTCAATTTTATTGATTCTCTCAAAGAACCAGCTTCTAGTCCTGTTGATCTGCTCTACTGTACTTCTGGTTTCTGCTTGATTGATTTCAGCTCTAATTTTGGTCAACTGCTTCCTCGTGCGTGGATTAGGCCTGTCCCTCTGTTGCTGTTCCAGCTTCTTGAGGTGAGAATATAAAAACTGCATTTTAGATTTTTCTATTCTTTTGAGTGTGGCTTGGATGGCTATGTATTTCCCCCTTAGGACTGCCTTTGCAGTATCCCATAGGTTTTGGACTGTTGTATTTTCATTCTCATCGGTCTCCATAAATTGTTTAATTTGATTTTTGATTTCCTGGTTTATCGAGTCATTCCTGAGCAGGATGGTTCTTAGTCTCCAAGTGTTTGAGTTTCTTCCAAATTTTTCCTTGTGGTTGAGTTCCAATTTCAGAGCGTTGTGGTCTGAGAATATGCAGGGGATAATTTCAATCTTTTGGTATCGGTTGAGACCTGTTTTGTGTCCCAGAACATGGTCTATTCTTGAGAATGTTCCATGGGCATTAGAATAGAATGAGTATTCTTTGGTTCTGGGGTGTAGTGTTCTATATATATCTATGAGGTCCAACTCGTCGAGTATGGCATTCAAAGCCTTTGATTCTTTGCTTAGTTTTTGCCAGGGTGTTCTGTCTATTTCTGATAGTGGAGTGTTGAGGTCCCCTACTATTAATGTATTTTCATTTATATGTCTCTTTATTCTGGATAAGAGTTGGCTTGTGTATCTTGCTGCTCCCCTGTTGGGGGCATATATATTTATAATTGTCATATCCACTTGTTGAATACTTCCCTTAAGAATAATATAGTGCCCTTCTGCGTCTCTAACTATAGTCTGTAGTTTAAAATCCAATTTATCTGATATGAGAATTGCTACCCCAGCTTTCTTTTGAGGACCATTTGCGTGAAAGATGGTACTCCATCCCCTTACTCTCAGTCTGAATGCATCTTTGGGTTTGAAATGAGTCTCTTGTAGACAGCAAATGGATGGGTCATTTCTTTTTATCCAATCTGCAACCCTGTGGCATTTTATGGGATGGTTCAAACCATTTACATTAAGACTGATTACTGAGAGATATGATTTTAAAGTTGCCATGTTGCCAGTAAAGTCTTTGTTTGTATTGGCTGTGACTTTCTGTTCTGTATCACTCTTGGGGCCTTTTTACTTTTATAGAACCCCCTGTAATATCTCCTGTAGGGCTGGTTTTGTAGTTACAAAATTGGTTAGTGACTGGCGATTCTGAAATGTCTTTATTTCTCCATCAATTCTGAATGACAGTCTTGCTGGATAAAGGATCCTTGGCTGCATGTTTTTCTCTGAAAGAGCTTTAAATATGCTCCCCCAACCCTTTCTCTCATTCCAGGTCTGTGTAGACAGGTCTGACGTAATTCTGATGCTTTTGCCTTGGTACGTGAGAAATTTCTTTGCCCTGGCCGCTTTCAATACTGTATCCTTGCATCTAATATTTGCGAAATGCACTATGACGTGACGTGGCGTAGGTTTGTCGTGGTTGAGCTTGGGAGGGGTCCTCTCTGCCTCTTGGACACGAATGTTTGTTTCCCTTGCTAGATTAGGGAAGTTTTCAGCTACAATTTGTTCAAATATCTCTTCTAGACCTCTGTTTTTCTCCACCCCCTCGGGGATGCCGATGATTCTAACATTGGATCGTTTCATTGAGTCAGTAATCTCCCGTAACCTACATTCGTGGGCGTGGATTCTTTTAAGACCATCTTCTATTTTCATTTTTTCCTCTATTAACCCATCCTCCAATTCACTAACCCGTTCCTCTGCTTCTGTGACCCTGGCTGTCAGAGCCTCTAGTTTTGCCTGCATTTGGCTCATAGAATTTTTAATTTCTGTCAGATTTGCTCTCATTTCTGTCCTTAGGGATTCTATATTCTCAGTAACCTTTTCGTTTATACTTTTTTCAATTCTACTCATCATTTTGACCATCGTTACTCTGAATTCCATTTCTGATAATTTGGTTACATCCATATCCATTATTTCTGTGGCAGAGACCACAGTCTCACTGTCTTTTCTTTGCTGGGGGGGCTTCTCCTTCTTGTCATTCTGATGAAGAGAGGTTGCGGGGTTTCCAGAGCCCAAATTATTGACTGGGTCCCAGGCCGTGCCCCTTGTTTTATAGGGATCTTAGGGATGTGGGCTTCTTCTTTAAAGATTTTATTTATTTATGTGGCAGCCAACCAGCGAGAGAGGGAACAGAAGCAGGGGAGTGGGAGAGGAAGAAGCAGGCTCCCAGCGGAGGAGCCCGATGATGGACTCCTTTCCGGAACGCCGGGATCACGCCCTAAGCCGAAGGCAGGCGCTCAATGACTGCGCCACCCAGGCGCCCGGATTGTGGGCTTCTTGATTTTTCAGCCTGCCTTCTGGGGGAGGGGCCTGCCGCGCCGATACTCAGGCAGCCCTGTTTGGGTAGAGTCTCCGTGTCCCCTGCGAGGGGGGATGGGGATGGGCACTCCCTGAGCCGGTATTTCCAGGCTTTTGTTCTCTGGCGGCTTTCCCTGGAGGTTTGCTGTGCCTCTTCTGAGGGTCAGAGCAGCAGCGGCCAAATTTCAGCCTCTGTCACGGAACAGAGGGATTGCGGCCCGTTCTCTACTAATGTTCTGGCCACTTTAACTCTGTTTCTGTTGGTGCTGCTCAACCCTGCAGCGTCCCGGGATGTGCGCCCCACACCCGGCGTCCCAGCCCTCACTTCCAGGGCCGGCGCGTCTCTGTCCTTTGTGTTTCTAATGCTGCCAGCCGCCAGCTGCCAGCCGCCCCGCGCGCTCCGGGCGCTCCCGGTCTCAGTCTGGATCCAGTGAGCGCACCAGGATTCCGGGGTTCGGCGAGATGCCTGGTGGCGCGCGCACCCGGCTCACGGTCTCTGTCTGCTGTTTTGCGGGTGCCGTCCGCGAGCCCCGCCCGCTCTCCCGTGCAAGTGGCTACCGCTTCCCGGCACCCGAACGCGGCGGCTCCCTCCCCCTTCCGTTTATCTTCCGATATCTGTGCACAGTTTCATGGCTCCCCGCTTCGTACCTCAATACTCAGCGCTGGAGATCTTCATTTGTAGAGATCCAGATGCGTCTTCCTGCGTCTCAGGCTGGTTCCGTGGTTGTTTAGGCTGGTCTGGTACCTATCCAGCTCGAGTCGGAGGACTGGCTGAAAACGGTGTCTCCTACTCCTCCGCCATCTTAACTCCTCTCCCCCCCATAGCTTCCATCTTCACGACAGAAGTTGTGAGGTGAGACATGGTGTCCCAACAGTGTTCTTCTATAGAGTTAAGCAAAGCGCTTTCTGTTGATGTGTTCACACAGACGTTTGCACATGCTTTCATTTTCAGGACAGAATCCTGTGAGATGCAAGATGCTTTCTCTCTTTCTTTCTTTTCTTTCTTTCTTCGACTTCAGTCTATGGCACTTTTCTTATGTTTTCTTATACCTCTGGCAAACGCTTTCATCTTCACGACCAAAGACGTGACCTGAAAGACGGCTTCGCTACAATGTTCTGTCTTAAAGATTGGTTCATGGCCCTTTCCTTATGCTTCCATTCACAATGTGAAACAGGCTTTCATCATCAAGACAGACGATGCGATTTGGAAGACACTTTGCATACCCTGTTCTTACTGAGAGTTACGTCTATTTCAGTTTCCTTAAGGTTCAATGCACTTGTTGGGAACCGCGTGTATATTCATGGGTCACGATGTTAGAATGATGTTGCTCTTCTCTCAAAAGTCTTGGTTCTCTCCATTACTTAGATTCAACCTCTCCTTATGTTTTCTCTCACACTTCTGCAATTACTTCCATCTTCCGTCCCGAAGCTGTGAGTTGGAAGACCTTTCAAAAGGGTGTTCTTCATTAAGCATACAGCACGTTCCTCAGGTTTGCATACACACTACTGGAAATTACACCATCTTCTTGAAGGTAGATGTGATTTGGAAGGTTGTCTCTAGATGGTTCTCTTTCTTCCTCTTAAGCATAAGGCACTTCTCTTTCCCTTCAACACTGATATTTGAAAAAGCTTCTCTCTTCATGCATCAGGATGTTGGAAGTGGCATTCTCTCTACAGAGCCTTGGTGCTCATAGTTTAGTAAATGGCACATCTTTACACGTTCCTTCACCCTGCCGCCCTTGCCTCCATATGCATGAGAGAAGATGTGAGTTTCAGATGCTTTTTGATGGAGATCTTTCCTAAGGTTAAGTGCACCATAAATTCCTTATGCTGAGACACGCTCTTCTAAGAATGCTTCCAACTTCATGAAAGAAGACGTGTCTTGAAGGATGGATTCGGTACACTACTTTCTTGAAGCTACGTCTCTGCCACATTCCTTATGCCTTCAGCACAACCTTGCAAACGTTTCTGTCTTCATGACAGAAGTTGTGGGTTGTAAGATGCTATCTATCCAATGTTCTCACCTACTATTACGTCGATGGCACTTTCCTTAAGGTTCAGGGCACAAGGAAGAAAACCCAGGTTGATTCATTCCTTAGGAGGTGGGTTCGGTATTGTATGCTCTCTGCACAGATTCGGTTGTCAGAATGTAGGAGACGGCACTTTCGTTTCAGGCTCCCCGGCACTCTTCCCATAGCTTCCATCTTCACGACAGAAGTTGTGAGTTGAGACATGGTTTCGCAACAGTGCTCTTCTATAGAGTTATGCAAAGCGCTTTCTGTTGATGTGTTCACACAGACTTTTGCACATGCTTCCGTTTTCAGGACAGAATCCTGTGAGATGCAAGATGCATTCACTCTGGTGTTCTTTCTTTGACTTCAGTCTATGGCACTTTCCTTATGTTTTCTTATACCTCTGGCGAACGCTTTCATGTTCACGACCAAAGACGTGACCTGAAAGGAAGCTTCGCTACAATGTTCTGTCTTAAAGATTGGTTCATGGCCCTTTCCTTATGCTTCCATTCACAATGTGAAACAGGCTTTCATCATCAAGACAGATGATGCGATTTAGACGACACTTTGCATACCCTGTTCTTACCGAGAGTTACGTCTATTTCAGTTTCCTTAAGGTTCAATGCACTTCTTGGCAACCGCGTGTATATTCATGGGTCACGATGTTAGAATGATGTTGCTCTTCTATCAAAAGTCTTGGTTCTCTCCATTACGTAGAATTAACCTCTCCTTACGTTTTCTATCACACTTCTGCAATTACTTCCATCTTCCGTCCCGAAGCTGTGAGTTGGAAGACCTTTCAAAAGGGTGTTCTTTTTTAAGCATACAGCACGTTCCTTAGGTTTGCATACACACTACTGGGAATTACACCATCTTTTTGAAGGTAGATGTGATTTGGAAGGTTGTCTCTAGATGGTGCTCTTTCTTCCTGTTAAGCGTAAGGCACTTTTCTGTCCGTTCAACACTGATATTTGAAAAAGCTTCTCTCTTCATGCATCAGGATGTCTGAAGTGGCATTCTCTCTACAGAGGCTTGGTGCTCATAGTTTAGTAAACGGCACATCTTTACACGTTCCTTCACCCTGTAGCCCATGCCTCCATCTGCATGAGAGAAAATGTGAGTTTCAGATGCTTTTCGATGGAAATCTTTCCTAAGGTTAAGCGCAACATAAATTCCTTATGCTGAGACATACTCTTCTAAGAATGCTTCCAACTTCATGGAAGAAGACGTGTCTTGAAGGATGGATTCGGTACACTACTTTCTTGAAGCTACATCTCTGCCACTTTCCTTATGCTTTCAGCACAACGTTGCACATGTTTCCATCTTCATGACAGAAGTTGTGGGTTGTAACATGCTATCTATGCAGTGTTCTCACCTACTATTAAGTGGAGGGCACTTTCCCTAAGGTTCAGCGCACAAGGAAGAAAACCGAGGTTGATTCAATCCTTAGGAGGTGGGTTCGGTATTGTATGCTCTCTGCACAGATTCGGTTGTCAGAATTTAGGAGACGGCACTTTCTTTTCAGGCTCCCCCGCCCTCTTCCCATAGCTTCCATCTGGACGACAGAAGTTGTGAGTTGAGACATGGTGTCTCAACACTGTTCTGCTATAGAGTTAAGCAAAGCACTTTCTGTTGATGTGTTCACACAGACGTTTGCACATGCTTTCATTTTCAGGACAGAATCCTGTGAGATGCAAGATGCTTTCTCTCTGGTGTTCTTTCTTCGACTTCAGTCTATGGCACTTTCCTTATGTTTTCTTACACCTCTGTCAAACGCTTTCATCTTCACGACCAAAGACGTGACACGAAAGGAGGCTTTGCTACAATGTTCTGTCTTAAAGTTTGGTTCATGGCCCTTTCCTTATGCTTCCATTCACAATGTGAAACAGGCTTTCATCATCAAGACAGACGATGCGATTTGGAAGACACTTTGCATACCCTGTTCTTACTGAGAGTTACGTCTATTTCAGTTTCCTTAAGGTTCAATGCACTTGTTTGGAACCGCGTGTATATTCATGGATCACGATGTTAGAATGATGTTGCTCTTCTCTCAAAAGTCTTGGTTCTCTCCATTACTTAGATTCAACCTCTCCTTATGTTTTCTCTCACACTTCTGCAATTACTTCCATCTTCCGTCGCAAAGCTGTGAGTTGGAAGACCTTTCAAAAGGGTGTTCTTCTTTCAGCATACAGCACGTTCCTTAGGTTTGCATACACACTACTGGGAAGTACACCATCTTCTTGAAGGTAGATGTGATTTGGAAGGTTGTCTCTAGATGGTGCTCTTTCTTCCTCTTAAGCGTAAGGCACTTACTTCCCTTTCCGTTCAACACTGATATTTGAAAAAGCTTCTCTCTTCATGCATCAGGATGTCTGAAGTGGCATTCTCTCTACAGAGCCTTGGTGCTCATAGTTTAGTAAATGGCACACCTTTACACCTTCCTTCACCCTGTAGCCCATGCCTCCATCTGCATGAGAGAAAATGTGAGTTTCAGATGCTTTTCGATGGAGATCTTTCCTAAGGTTAAGTGCACCATAAATTCCTTATGCTGAGACACGCTCTTCTAAGAATGCTTCCCACTTCATGGAAGAAGACGTGTCTTGAAGGATGGATTCGGTACACTACTTTCTTGAAGCTACGTCTCTGCCACTTTCCTTATGCTTTCAGCACAATGTTGCACATGTTTCTGTCTTCATGACAGAAGTTGTGGGTTGTAACGTGCTATCTATGCAGTGTTCTCACCTACTGTTAAGTGGAGGGCACTTTCCCTAAGGTTCAGCGAAAAAGGAAGAAAACCGAGGTTGATTCATTCTTCAGGATGTGGGTTCGGTACTGTATGCTCTCTGCACAGATTCGGTTGTCAGAATTTAGGAGACGGCACTTTCTTTTCAGGCTACCCCGCACTCTTCCCATAGCTTCCATCTTCACGACAGAAGTTGTGAGTTGAGACATGGTGTCGCAACAGTGTTCTTCTATAGAGTTATGCAAAGCGCTTTCTGTTGATGTGTTCACACAGACTTTTGCACATGCTTCCGTTTTCAGGACAGAATCCTGTGAGATGCAAGATGCATTCACTCTGGTGTTCTTTCTTTGACTTCAGTCTATGGCACTTTCCTTATGTTTTCTTATACCTCTGGCGAACGCTTTCATGTTCACGACCAAAGACGTGACCTGAAAGGAAGCTTCGCTACAATGTTCTGTCTTAAAGATTGGTTCATGGCCCTTTCCTTATGCTTCCATTCACAATGTGAAACAGGCTTTCATCATCAAGACAGATGATGCGATTTGGACGACACTTTGCATACCCTGTTCTAACTGAGAGTTACGTCTATTTCAGTTTCCTTAAGGTTCAATGCACTTCTTGGCAACCGCGTGTATATTCATGGGTCACGATGTTAGAATGATGTTGCTCTTCTTTCAAAAGTCTTGGTTCTCTCCATTACGTAGAATTAACCTCTCCTTACGTTTTCTACCACACTTCTGCAATTACTTCCATCTTCCGTCCCGAAGCTGTGAGTTGGAAGACCTTTCAAAAGGGTGTTCTTCTTTAAGCATACAGCACGTTCCATAGGTTTGCATACACACTACTGGGAATTACACCATCTTCTTGAAGGTAGATGTGATTTGGAAGGTTGTCTCTAGATGGTGCTCTTTCTTCCTCTTAAGGTTAATGCACTTCTCTTTCCGTTCAACACTGATATTTGAAAAAGCTTCTCTCTTCATGCATCAGGATGTTTGAAGTGGCATTCTCTCTACAGAGCCTTGGTGCTCATAGTTTAGTAAATGGCACATCTTTACACGTTCCTTCACCCTGTAGCCCATGCCTCCATCTGCATGAGAGAAAATGTGAGTTTCAGATGCTTTTCGATGGAGATCTTTCCTAAGGTTAAGCGCACCATAAATTACTTATGCTGAGACACGCTCTTCTAAGAATGCTTCCAACTTCATGAAAGAAGACGTGTCTTGAAGGATGAATTCGGTACACTACTTTCTTGAAACTACGTCTCTGCCACTTTCCTTATGCCTTCAGCACAACCTTTCAAACGTTTCAGTCTTCATCACAGAAGTTGTGGGTTGTAAGATGCTATCTATCCAATGTACTCTCCTACTATTAAGTGGATGGCCCTTTCCTTAAGGTTCAGCGCACAAGGAAGGAAACCCAGGTTGATTCATTCCTCAGGAGGTGGGTTCGGTATTGGATGATCTCTGCACAGATTCGGTGTCAGAATTTAGGAGACAGCACTTGCTTTTCAAATTCCCACGCACTCTTCCCATAGCTTCCATCTTAACGACAGAACTTGTGAGTTGAGACATGGTGTCTCAACAGTGTTCTTCTATAGAGTTAAGCAAAGCGCTTTCTGTTGATCTGTTCACACAGACTTTTGCACATGCTTCCGTTTTCAGGACAGAATCCTGTGAGATGCAAGATGCTTTCTCTCTGGTGTTCTTTCTTCGACTTCAGTCTAGGGCACTTTCCTTATGTTTTCTTATACATCTGGCAAACGCTTTCATCTTCACGACCAAAGACGTGACCTGAACGACGGCTTCGCTGCAATGTTCTGTCTTAAAGATTGGTTCATGGCCCTTTCCTTATGCTTCCATTCACAATGTGAAACAGCTTTCATCATCAAGACAGACGATGCAATTTGGAAGACACTTTGCATACCCTGTTCTTACTGAGAGTTACGTCTATTTCAGTTTCCTCAAGGTTCAATGCACTTGTTTGGAACCGCGTGTATATTCATGGGTCACGATGTTAGAAAGATGTTTCTCTTCTATGAAAAGTCTTGGTTCTCTCCATTACTTAGAATTAACCTCTCCTTATGTTTTCTCTCACACTTCTGCAAATACTTCCATCTTCCATCCCGAAGCTGTGAGTTGGAAAATCTTTCCAAAGGGTGTTCTTCTTTAAGCGTACAGCACGTTCCTTAGGTTTGCATACACACTACTGGGAATTACACCATCTTCTTGAAGGTAGATGTGATTTGGAAGGTTGTCTCTAGATGGTGCTCTTTCTTCCTCTTAAGCGTAAGGCACTTCTCTTTCCCTTCAACACTGATATTTGAAAAAGCTTCTCTCTTCATGCATCAGGATGTTGGAAGTGGCATTCTCTCTACAGAGGCTTGGTGCTCATAGTTTAGTAAACGGCACATCTTTACACGTTCCTTCACCCTGTAGCTCATGCCTCCATCTGCATGAGAGAAGATGTGAGTTTCAGATGCTTTTCGACAGAGGACTTTCCTAAGGTTAATTGCACCATAAATTCCTTATGCTGAGACACGCTCTTCTAAGAATGCTTCCAAGTTCATGAAAGAAGACGTGTCTTGAAGGATGGATTCGGTACACTACTTTCTTGAAGCTATGTCTCTGCCACTATCCTTATGAGTTCAGCACAATGTTGCAAACTTTTCTGTCTTCATGACAGAAGTTGTGGGTTGTAAGATGCTATCTATCCAATGTTCTCCCCTACTATTAAGTGGATGGCACTTTCCTTAAGGTTCAGCGCACAAGGAAGAAAACCTAGGTTGATTCATTCCTCAGGAGGTGGGTTCGGTATTGTATGCTCTCTGCACAGATTCGGTTTTCAGAATTTAGGAGACGGCACTTTCTTTTCAGGCTCCCCTGCACTCTTCCCATACCTTCCATCTTCACGACAGAAGTTGTGAGTCAGACAGGGTGTCTCAACAGTGTTCTTCATAGAGTTAAGCAAAGCGCTTTCTGTTGATGTGTTCACACAGAATTTTGCACATGCTTCCATTTTCAGGATAGAATCCTGTGAGATGCAAGATGCTTTCTCTGTGGTGTTCTTTCTTCGACTTCAGTCTATGGCACTTTCCTTATGTTTTCTTATACCTCTGGCAAACGCTTTCATGTTCACGACCAAAGACGTGACCTGAAAGACGGCTTCGCTACAATGTTCTGTCTTAAAGATTGTCATGGCCCTTTCCTTATGCTTCCATTCACAATGTGAAACAGGTTTTCATCATCAAGACAGATGATGCGATTTGGAAGACACTTTGCATACCCTGTTCTTACTGAGAGTTACGTCTATTTCAGTTTCCTTAAGGTTCAATGAACTTGTTTGGAGCCGCGTGTATATTCATGGGTCACGATGTTAGAATGATGTTGCTCTTCTCTCAAAAGTCTTGGTTCTCTCCATTACTTAGAATTAACCTCTCCTTATGTTTTCTCTCACACTTCTGCAATTACTTCCATCTTCCGTCCCGAAGCTGTGAGTTGGAAGACCTTTCAAAAGGGTGTTCTCCTTTAAGCATACAGCACGTTTCTTAGGTTTGCATACACACTACTGGGAAGTACACCATCTTCTTGAAGGTAGATGTGATTTGGAAGGTTGTCTCTCGATGGTGCTCTTTCTTCCTCTTAAGCACAAGGCACTTTTCTTTCCGTTCAACACTGATATTTGAAAAAGCTTCTCTCTTCATGCATCAGGATGTTTGAAGTGGCATTCTCTCTACAGAGGCTTGGTGCTCATAGTTTAGTAAACGGCACATCTTTACACGTTCCTTCACCCTGCCGCCCTTGCCTCCATATGCATGAGAGAAGATGTTAGTTTCAGATGCTTTTTGATGGAGATCTTTCCTAAGGTTAAGTGCACCATAAATTCCTTATGCTGAGACACGCTCTTCTAAGAATGCTTCCAACTTCATGAAAGAAGACGTGTCTTGAAGGATGGATTCGGTACACTACTTTCTTGAAGCTACGTCTCTGCCACATTCCTTATGCCTTCAGCACAACCTTGCAAACGTTTCTGTCTTCATGACAGAAGTTGTGGGTTGTAAGATGCTATCTATCCAATGTTCTCACCTACTATTACGTCGATGGCACTTTCCTTAAGGTTCAGGGCACAAGGAAGAAAACCCAGGTTGATTCATTCCTTAGGAGGTGGGTTCGGTATTGTATGCTCTCTGCACAGATTCGGTTGTCAGAATGTAGGAGACGGCACTTTCTTTTCAGGCTACCCCGCACTCTTCCCATAGCTTCCATCTTCACGACAGAAGTTGTGAGTTGAGACATGGTGTCGCAACAGTGTTCTTCTATAGAGTTAAGCAAAGCGCTTTCTGTTGATGTGTTCACACAGACTTTTGCACATGCTTCCGTTTTCAGGACAGAATCCTGTGAGATGCAAGATGCATTCACTCTGGTGTTCTTTCTTTGACTTCAGTCTATGGCACTTTCCTTATGTTTTCTTATACCTCTGGCGAACGCTTTCATGTTCACGACCAAAGACGTGACCTGAAAGGAAGCTTCGCTACAATGTTCTGTCTTAAAGATTGGTTCATGGCCCTTTCCTTATGCTTCCATTCACAATGTGAAACAGGCTTTCATCATCAAGACAGATGATGCGATTTGGACGACACTTTGCATACCCTGTTCTAACTGAGAGTTACGTCTATTTCAGTTTCCTTAAGGTTCAATGCACTTCTTGGCAACCGCGTGTATATTCATGGGTCACGATGTTAGAATGATGTTGCTCTTCTATCAAAAGTCTTGGTTCTCTCCATTACGTAGAATTAACCTCTCCTTACGTTTTCTACCACACTTCTGCAATTACTTCCATCTTCCGTCCCGAAGCTGTGAGTTGGAAGACCTTTCAAAAGGGTGTTCTTCTTTAAGCATACAGCACGTTCCATAGGTTTGCATACACACTACTGGGAATTACACCATCTTCTTGAAGGTAGATGTGATTTGGAAGGTTGTCTCTAGATGGTGCTCTTTCTTCCTCTTAAGCATAAGGCACTTCTCTTTCCGTTCAACACTGATATTTGAAAAAGCTTCTCTCTTCATGCATCAGGATGTTTGAAGTGGCATTCTCTCTACAGAGCCTTGGTGCTCATAGTTTAGTAAATGGCACATCTTTACACGTTCCTTCACCCTGTAGCCCATGCCTCCATCTGCATGAGAGAAAATGTGAGTTTCAGATGCTTTTCGATGGAGATCTTTCCTAAGGTTAAGCGCACCATAAATTACTTATGCTGAGACACGCTCTTCTAAGAATGCTTCCAACTTCATGAAAGAAGACGTGTCTTGAAGGATGAATTCGGTACACTACTTTCTTGAAACTACGTCTCTGCCACTTTCCTTATGCCTTCAGCACAACCTTTCAAACGTTTCAGTCTTCATCACAGAAGTTGTGGGTTGTAAGATGCTATCTATCCAATGTACTCTCCTACTATTAAGTGGATGGCCCTTTCCTTAAGGTTCAGCGCACAAGGAAGGAAACCCAGGTTGATTCATTCCTCAGGAGGTGGGTTCGGTATTGGATGATCTCTGCACAGATTCGGTGTCAGAATTTAGGAGACAGCACTTGCTTTTCAAATTCCCACGCACTCTTCCCATAGCTTCCATCTTAACGACAGAACTTGTGAGTTGAGACATGGTGTCTCAACAGTGTTCTTCTATAGAGTTAAGCAAAGCGCTTTCTGTTGATGTGTTCACACAGACTTTTGCACATGCTTCCGTTTTCAGGACAGAATCCTGTGAGATGCAAGATGCTTTCTCTCTGGTGTTCTTTCTTTGACTTCAGTCTAGGGCACTTTCCTTATGTTTTCTTATACCTCTGGCAAACGCTTTCATCTTCACGACCAAAGACGTGACCTGAACGACGGCTTCGCTGCAATGTTCTGTCTTAAAGATTGGTTCATGGCCCTTTCCTTATGCTTCCATTCACAATGTGAAACAGCTTTCATCATCAAGACAGACGATGCAATTTGGAAGACACTTTGCATACCCTGTTCTTACTGAGAGTTACGTCTATTTCAGTTTCCTCAAGGTTCAATGCACTTGTTTGGAACCGCGTGTATATTCATGGGTCACGATGTTAGAAAGATGTTTCTCTTCTATGAAAAGTCTTGGTTCTCTCCATTACTTAGAATTAACCTCTCCTTATGTTTTCTCTCACACTTCTGCAAATACTTCCATCTTCCATCCCGAAGCTGTGAGTTGGAAAATCTTTCCAAAGGGTGTTCTTCTTTAAGCGTACAGCACGTTCCTTAGGTTTGCATACACACTACTGGGAATTACACCATCTTCTTGAAGGTAGATGTGATTTGGAAGGTTGTCTCTAGATTGTGCTCTTTCTTCCTCTTAAGCATAAGGCACTTCTCTTTCCCTTCAACACTGATATTTGAAAAAGCTTCTCTCTTCATGCATCAGGATGTTGGAAGTGGCATTCTCTCTACAGAGGCTTGGTGCTCATAGTTTAGTAAACGGCACATCTTTACACGTTCCTTCACCCTGTAGCTCATGCCTCCATCTGCATGAGAGAAGATGTGAGTTTCAGATGCTTTTCGACAGAGGACTTTCCTAAGGTTAATTGCACCATAAATTCCTTATGCTGAGACACGCTCTTCTAAGAATGCTTCCAAGTTCATGAAAGAAGACGTGTCTTGAAGGATGGATTCGGTACACTACTTTCTTGAAGCTATGTCTCTGCCACTATCCTTATGAGTTCAGCACAATGTTGCAAACTTTTCTGTCTTCATGACAGAAGTTGTGGGTTGTAAGATGCTATCTATCCAATGTTCTCCCCTACTATTAAGTGGATGGCACTTTCCTTAAGGTTCAGCGCACAAGGAAGAAAACCTAGGTTGATTCATTCCTCAGGAGGTGGGTTCGGTATTGTATGCTCTCTGCACAGATTCGGTTTTCAGAATTTAGGAGACGGCACTTTCTTTTCAGGCTCCCCTGCACTCTTCCCATACCTTCCATCTTCACGACAGAAGTTGTGAGTCAGACATGGTGTCTCAACAGTGTTCTTCATAGAGTTAAGCAAAGCGCTTTCTGTTGATGTGTTCACACAGAATTTTGCACATGCTTCCATTTTCAGGATAGAATCCTGTGAGATGCAAGATGCTTTCTCTGTGGTGTTCTTTCTTCGACTTCAGTCTATGGCACTTTCCTTATGTTTTCTTATACCTCTGGCAAACGCTTTCATGTTCACGACCAAAGACGTGACCTGAAAGACGGCTTCGCTACAATGTTCTGTCTTAAAGATTGTCATGGCCCTTTCCTTATGCTTCCATTCACAATGTGAAACAGGTTTTCATCATCAAGACAGATGATGCGATTTGGAAGACACTTTGCATACCCTGTTCTTACTGAGAGTTACGTCTATTTCAGTTTCCTTAAGGTTCAATGAACTTGTTTGGAGCCGCGTGTATATTCATGGGTCACGATGTTAGAATGATGTTGCTCTTCTCTCAAAAGTCTTGGTTCTCTCCATTACTTAGAATTAACCTCTCCTTATGTTTTCTCTCACACTTCTGCAATTACTTCCATCTTCCGTCCCGAAGCTGTGAGTTGGAAGACCTTTCAAAAGGGTGTTCTCCTTTAAGCATACAGCACGTTTCTTAGGTTTGCATACACACTACTGGGAAGTACACCATCTTCTTGAAGGTAGATGTGATTTGGAAGGTTGTCTCTCGATGGTGCTCTTTCTTCCTCTTAAGCACAAGGCACTTTTCTTTCCGTTCAACACTGATATTTGAAAAAGCTTCTCTCTTCATGCATCAGGATGTTTGAAGTGGCATTCTCTCTACAGAGGCTTGGTGCTCATAGTTTAGTAAACGGCACATCTTTACACGTTCCTTCACCCTGCCGCCCTTGCCTCCATATGCATGAGAGAAGATGTTAGTTTCAGATGCTTTTTGATGGAGATCTTTCCTAAGGTTAAGTGCACCATAAATTCCTTATGCTGAGACACGCTCTTCTAAGAATGCTTCCAACTTCATGAAAGAAGACGTGTCTTGAAGGATGGATTCGGTACACTACTTTCTTGAAGCTACGTCTCTGCCACATTCCTTATGCCTTCAGCACAACCTTGCAAACGTTTCTGTCTTCATGACAGAAGTTGTGGGTTGTAAGATGCTATCTATCCAATGTTCTCACCTACTATTACGTCGATGGCACTTTCCTTAAGGTTCAGGGCACAAGGAAGAAAACCCAGGTTGGTTCATTCCTTTGGAGGTGGGTTCGGTATTGTATGCTCTCTGCACAGATTCGGTTGTCAGAATGTAGGAGACGGCACTTTCTTTTCAGGCTACCCCGCACTCTTCCCATAGCTTCCATCTTCACGACAGAAGTTGTGAGTTGAGACATGGTGTCGCAACAGTGTTCTTCTATAGAGTTAAGCAAAGCGCTTTCTGTTGATGTGTTCACACAGACTTTTGCACATGCTTTCATTTTCAGGACAGAATCCTGTGAGATGCAAGATGCTTTCTCTCTGGTGTTCTTTCTTCGACTTCAGTCTATGGCACTTTCCTTATGTTTTCTTATACCTCTGGCAAACGGTTTCATGTCCACGACCAAAGACGTGACCTGAAAGACTGCTTCGCTACAATGTTCTGTCTTAAAGATTGGTTCATGGCCCTTTCCTTATGCTTCCATTCACAATGTGAAACAGGCGTTCATCATCAAGACAGACGATGCGATTTGGAAGACACTTTGCATACCCTGTTCTTACTGAGAGTTACGTCTATTTCAGTTTCCTTAAGGTTCAATACACTTATTGGGAACCGCGTGTATATTCATGGATCACGGTGTTAGAATGATGTGGCTCTTCTATCAAAAGTCTTGGTTCTCTCCATTACTTAGAATTAACCTCTCCTTATGTTTTCTCTCACAGTTCTGCAATTACTTTCATCTTCCGTCCCGAAGCTGTGAGTTGGAAGACCTTTCAAAAGGGTGTTCTTCTTTAAGCATACAGCACGTTCCTTAGGTTTGCATACACACTACTAGGAATTACACCATCTTCTTGAAGGTAGATGTGATTTGGAAGGTTGTCTCTAGATAGTGCTCTTTCTTCCTGTTAAGCGTAAGGCACTTCACTGTCCGTTCAACACTGATATTTGAAAAAGCTTCTCTCTTCATGCATCAGGATGTCTGAAGTGGATTTCTCTCTACAGAGGCTTGGTGCTCATAGTTTTGTAAATGGCACATCTTTACACGTTCCTTCACCCTGTAGCCCATGCCTCCATCTGCATGAGAGAAAATGTGAGTTTCAGATGCTTTTCGATGGAAATCTTTCCTAATATTAAGCGCACCATAAATTCCTTATAGTGAGACATGCTCTTCTAAGAATGCTTCCAACTTCATGGAAGAAGACGTGTCTTGAAGGATGGATTCGGTACACTACTTTCTTGAAGCTACGTCTCTGCCACTTTCCTTATGGTTTCAGCACAACGTTGCACATGTTTCCGTCTTCATGACAGAAGTTGTGGGTTGTAACATGCTATCTATGCAGTGTTCTCACCTACTATTAAGTGGAGGGCACTTTCCCTAAGGTTCAGCGCACAAGGAAGAAAACGCAGGTTGATTCATTCCTTAGGAGGTGGGTTCGGTATTGTATGCTCTCTGCACAGATTCGGTTGTCAGAATTTAGGAGACGGCACTTTCGTTTCAGGCTCCCCCGCATTCTTCCCATAGCTTCCATCTTCACGACAGAAGTTGTGAGTTGAGACATGGTGTCTCAACAGAGTTCTTCTATAGTTAAGCAAAGCGCTTTCTGTAGATATGTTCACACAGACGTTTGCACATGCTTTCATTTTCAGGACAGAATCCTGTGAGATGCAAGATGCTTTTACTCTGGTGTTCTTTCTTCGACTTCAGTCTATGGCACTTTCCTTATGTTTTCTTATACTTCTGGCAAACGCTTTCATGTTCACGACCAAAGTCGTGACCTGAAAGGCAGCTTCTCTACAATGTTCTGTCTTAAAGATTGGTTCATGGCCCTTTCCTTATGCTTCCTTTCACAATGTGAAACAGGCTTTCATCATCAAGACAGACGATGCGATTTGGAAGACACTTTTCATACCCTGTTCTTACTGAGAGTTACGTCTATTTCAGTTTCCTTAAGGTTCAATGAACTTGTTTGGAACCGCGTGTACATTCATGGGTCACGATGTTAGAATGATGTTGCTCTACTCTCAAAAGTCTTGGTTCTCTCCATTACTTAGAATTAACCTCTCCTTATGTTTTCTCTCACACTTCTGCAATTACATGCATCTTCCGTCCCGAAGCTGTGAGTTGGAAGACCTTTCAAAAGGTAGTTCTTCTTTAAGCATACAGCACTTCCTTAGGTTTGAATACACACTACTGTGAATTACACCATCTTCTTGAAGGTAGATGTGATTTGGAATGTTGTCTCTAGATGGTTCACTTTCTTCCATTGAGCGTAAGGCACTTCTCTTTCCATTCAACACTGATATTTGAAAAAGCTTTTGTCTTCATACATCAGGATGTTTGAAGTGGCATTCTCTCTACAGAGGCTTGGTGCTCATAATTTAGTAAATGGCACATCTTTACACGTTCCTTCACCCTGTAGCCCATGCCTCCATCTGCATGAGAGAAGATGTGAGTTTCAGATGCTTTTCGATTGAGGTCTTTCCTAAGGTTAAGTGCACCATAAATTCCTTATGCTGAGACACGCTCTTCTAAGAATGCTTCCAACTTCATGAAACAAGGCGTGTCTTGAAGGATGGATTTGGTACACTACTTTCTTGAAGCTACGTCTCTGCCACTATCCTTATGCCTTCAGCACAACGTTGCAAACGTTTCCGTCTTCATCACAGAAGTTGTGGGTTATAAGATGCTATCTATCCAATGTTCTCACCTACTATTAAGTGGAGGGCACTTTCCTTAAGGTTCAGCGCACAAAGAAGAAAACCCAGGTTGAATCATATCTTAGGAGGTGGGTGCGGTATTGTATGCTCTCTGCACAGATTCGGTTGTCAGAATTTAGGAGACGGCATTTTCTTTTCAGGCTCCCCCTCACTCTTCCCATAGCTTCCCTCTTCACGACAGAAGATTTGAGGTGAGGCATGGTGTCTCAACTGTGTTCTTCTATAGAGTTAAGCAAAGCGCTTTCTGTTGATGTGTTCACACAGACTTTTGCACATGCTTCCGTTTTCAGGACAGAATCCTGTGAGATGCAAGATGCTTTCCCTCTGGTGTTCTTTCTTCGACTTCAGTCTATGGCACTTTCCTTATGTTTTCTTTTACCTCTGGCAAACGCTTTCATCTTCACGAACAAAGACGTGACCTGAAAGACGGCTTCGCTACAATGTTCTGTCTTAAAGATTGGTTCATGGCCCTTTCCGTATGCTTCCTTTCAGTATGTGAAACAGGCTTTCATCATCAAGACAAATGATGTGATTTGGAAGACACTTTGCATACCATGTTCTTGCTGAGAGTTACGTCTATTCCAGTTTCCTTAAGGTTCAATGCACTTGTTTGGAACCGCGTGTATATTCATGGGTCACGATGTTAGAATGATGTTGCTCTTCTATCAAAAGTCTTGGTTCTCTCCATTACTTAGAATTAACCACTCCTTAGGTTTTCTCTCACACTTCTGCAATTACTTCCATCTTCCGTCCCGAAGCTGTGAGTTGGAAGACCTTTCAAAAGGGTGTTCTTCTTTAAGCATACAGCACGTTCCTTAGGTTTGCATACACACTACTGGGAATTACACCATCTTTTTTAGGTTGATGTGATTTGGAAGGTTGTCTCTAGATGGTGGTCTTTCTACCTCTTAAGGTTAAGGCACTTCTCTTTCCGTTCAACACTGATATTTGAAAAAGCTTCTCTCTTCATGGATCAGGATGTTTTAAGTGGCAATTGCTCTACAGAGCCTTGGTGCTCATAGTTTAGTAAATGGCACATCTTTACACGTTCCTTCACCCTGTAGCCCATGCCTCCATCTGAATGAGAGAAAATGTGAGTTTCAGATGCTTTTCGATGGAGATCTTTCCTAAGGTTAAGCGCACCATAAATTCCTTATGCTGAGACACGCTCTTCTAAGAATGCTTCCAACTTCATGGAAGAAGACGTGTCTTGAAGGATGGATTCGGTACACTACTTTCTTGAAGCTACGTCTCTGCCACTTTCCTTATGCCTTCAGCACAATGTTGCAAACGTTTCCGTCTTCATGACAGAAGTTGTGGGTTGTAAGATGCTATCTATCCAATGTCCTCATCTACTGTTAAGTGGATGGCACTTTCCTTAAGGTTCAGCGCACAAGGAAAAAAACCCAGGTTGATTCATTCTTCAGGAGGTGGGTTCGGTATTGTATGCTCTCTGCAAAGATTCGGTTGTCAGAATTTAGGAGAAGGCACTTTCGTTTCAGGCTCCCCCGCACTCTTCCCATAGTTTCCATCATTACGACAGAAGTTGGGAGTTGAGACATGGTGTCGCAACAGTGCTCTTCTATAGAGTTATGCAAAGCGCTTTCTGTTGATGTGTTCACACAGAGTTTTGCACATGCTTCCGTTTTCAGGACAGAATCCTGTGAGATGCAAGATGCTTTATCTGTGGTGTTCTTTCTTCGACTTCAGTCTAGGGCACATTCCTTGTGTTTTCTTATACCTCTGGCAAACGCTTTCATGTTCACGACCAAAGACGTGACCTGAAAGACGGCTTCGCTACAATGTTCTGTCTTAAAGTTTGTCATGGCCCTTACCTTATGCTTCCATTCACAATGTGAAACAGGCTTTCATCATCAAGACAGACGATGCGATTTGGAAGACACTTTGCATACCCTGTTCTTACGGAGAGTTACGTCTATTTCAGTTTCCTTAAGGTTCAACGCACTTATTTGGAACCGCGTGTATTTTCATGGGTCACGATGTTAGAATGATGTTGCTCTTCTCTCAAAAGTCTTGGTTCTCTCCATTACTTGGAATTAACCTCTACTTATGTTTTCTCTCACACTTCTGCAATTACTTCCATCTTCCGTCCCGAAGCTGTGAGTTGGAAGACCTTTCAAAGGGGTGTTCTTCTTTAAGCATACAGCACTTTTCTTAGGTTTGCATACACACTACTGGGAATTACACCATCTTCTTGAAGGTAGATGTGATTTGGAAGGTTGTCTCTAGATGGTGCTCTTTCTTCCTCTTAAGCGTAAGGCACTTCTCTTTCCGTTCAACACTGATATTTGAAAAAGCTTCTCTCTTCATGCATCAGGATGTCTGAAGTGGCATTCGCTGTACAGAGGCTTGGTGCTCATAGTTTAGTAAACGGCACATCTTTACACGTTCCTTCACCCTGTAGTCCATGCCTCCATCTGCATGAGAGATGTGAGTTTCAGATGGTTTTCGACATAGGTCTTTCCTAAGGTTAAATGCACCATAAATTCCTTATGCTAGGACACGCTCTTCTAAGAATGCTTCCAACTTCATGAAAGAAGACGTGTCTTGAAGGATGGATTCGGTACATTACTTTCTTGAAGCTACGTCTCTGCCACTTTCCTTATGCCTTCAGCACAACGTTGCAAACTTTTCCGTCTTCATGACAGAAGTTGTGGGTTGTAAGATGCTATCTATCTAATGTTCTCACCTACTATTAAGTGAATGACATGATCCTTAAGGTTCAGCGCACAAGGAAGAAAATCCAGGCTTATTCATTCCTCAGGAGGTGGGTTCGGTATTGTATGCTCTCTGAACATATTCGGTTGTCAGAATTTAGGAGACGGCACTTTCTTTTCAGGCTCCCCCACACTCTTCCCATAGCTTCCACCTTCACGACAGAAGTTGTGAGTTGAGACATGGTGTCTCAACAGTGTTCTTCTATAGAGTTAAGCAAAGCGCTTTCTGTTGATGTGTTCTCACAGACGTTTGCACATGCTTTCATTTTCAGGACAGAATCCTGTGAGATGCAAGATATTTTCTCTCTGGTGTTCTTACTTCGACTTCAGTCTATGGCACTTTCCTTATGTTTTCTTATACCTCTGGCAAACGGTTTCATGTCCACGACCAAAGACGTGACCTGAAAGACGGCTTCGCTACAATGTTCTGTCTTAAAGATTGTTTCATGGCCCTTTCCTTATGTTTCCATTCACAATGTGAAACAGGCTTTCATCATCAAGACAGACGATGCGATTTGGAAGACACTTTGCATACCCTGTTCTTACTGAGAGTTACGTCTATTTCACTTTCCTTAAGGTTCAATGCACTTGTTTGGACCGCGTGTATATTCATGGGTGACGATGGTAGAATGATGTTGCTCTTCTCTCAAAAGTCTTGGTTCTCTCCATTACTTAGATTCAACCTCTCCTTATGTTTTCTCTCACACTTCTGCAATTACTTCCATCTTCCGTCCCGAAGCTGTGAGTTGGAAGACCTTTCCAAAGGGTGTTGTTCTTTAAGCGAACAGCACGTTCCGTAGGTTTGCATACACACTACTGGGAATTACACCATCTTCTTGAAGGTAGATGTGAGTTGGAAGGTTGTCTCTAGATGGTGCTCTTTCTTCCTCTTAAGCGTAAGGCACTTCTCTTTCCGTTCAACACTGATATTTGAAAAAGCTTCTCTCTTCATGCATCAGGATGTCTGAAGTGGCATTCTCTCTACAGAGCCTTGGTGCTCATAGTTTAGTAAATGGCACATCTTTACACGTTCCTTCACCCTGTAGCCCATGCCTCCATCTGCATGAGAGAAGATGTGAGTTTCAGATGCTTTTCGATGGAGATCTTTCCTAAGGTTAAGTGCACCATAAATTCCTTATGCTGAGACACGCTCTTCTAAGAATGCTTCCAACTTCATGAAAGAAGACGTGTCTTGAAGGATGGATTCGGTACACTACTTTCTTGAAGCTACGTCTCTGCCACTTTCCTTATGCCTTCAGCACAACGTTGCAAACGTTTCCATCTTCATGACAGAAGTTGTGGGTTGTAAGATGCTATCTATGCAGTGTTCTCACCTAATATTAAGTGAATGGCACGATCCTTAAGTTTCAGCGCACAAGGAAGAAAACCGAGGTGGATTAATTCCTCAGGAGGTGGGTTCGGTATTGTATGCTCTCTGCACAGATTCGGTTGTCAGAATTAGGAGACGGAACTTTCTTTTCAGGATCCCCCGCACTCTTCCCATACCTTCCATCTTCACGAAAGAAGTTGTGAGGTGAGACATGGTGTCTCAACAGTGTTATTCTATAGAGTTAAGCAAAGCGCTTTCTGTTGATGTGTTCACACAGACGTTTGCACATGCTTTCATTTTCAGGACAGAATCCTCCGAGATGCAAGATGCTATCTCTCTGGTGTTCTTTCTTCGACTTCAGTCTATGGAACTTTCCTTATGTTTTCTTATACCTCTGGCAAACGCTTTCATGTTCACGATCAAAGACGTGACCTGAAAGACGGCTTCGCTACAATGTTCTGTCTTAAAGATTGGTTCATGGCCCTTTCCTTATGCTTCCATTCACAATGTGAAACAGGCTTTCATCATCAAGACAGACGATGCGATTTGGAAGACACTTTGCATACCGTGTTCTTACTGAGAGTTACGTCTATTTCAGTTTCCTCAAGGTTCAATGCACTTCTTGGGAACCGCGTGTATATTCATGGGTCACGATGTTAGAATGGTGTTGCTCTTCTCTCAAAAGTCTTGGTTCTCTCCATTACTTAGAATTATCCTCTCCTTATGTTTTCTCTCACACTTCTGCAATTACTTTCATCTTCCATCCCGAAGCTGTGAGTTGGAAGACCTTTCAAAACGGTGTTCTTCATTAATCATACAGCACGTTCCTTAGGTTTGCATACACACTAATGGGAAGTACACCATCTTCTTGAAGGAAGATGTGACTTGGAAGTTTGTCTCTAGATGGTGCTCTTTCTTCCTCTTAAGCGTAAGGCACTTCTCTTTCCGTTCAACACTGATATTTGAAAAAGCTTCTCTCTTCATGCATCAGGATGTTTGATGTGGCATTCTCTCTACAGAGCCTTGGTGCTCATAGTTTAGTAAATGGCACATCTTTACACGTTCCTTCACCCTGTAGCCCATGCCTCCATCTGCATGAGAGAAAATGTGAGTTTCAGAAGCTTTTCGATGGAGATCTTTCCTAAGGTTAAGCGCACCATAAATTCCTTATGGTGAGACATGCTCTTCTAAGAATGCTTCCAACTTCATGGAAGAAGACGTGTCTTGAAGGATGAATTCGGTATACTACTTTCTTGAAGCTACGTCTCTGCCACTTTCCTTATGGTTTCAGCACAACGTTGCACATGTTTCCGTCTTCATGACAGAAGTTGTGGGTTGTAACATGCTATCTATGCAGTGTTCTCACCTACTATTAAGTGGAGGGCACTTTCCCTAAGGTTCAGCGCACAAGAAAGAAAACCCAGGTTGATTCATTCTTCAGGAGGTGGGTTCGGTATTGTATGCTCTCTGCACAGATTCGGTTGTCAGAATTTAGGAGACGGCACTTTCGTTTCAGGCTCCCCAGCACTCTTCCCATAGCTTCCATCTTCACGACAGAAGTTGTGAGTTGAGACATGGTGTCACAACAGTGCTCTTCTATAGAGTTATGCAAAGCGCTGTCTGTTGATGTGTTCACACAGACTTTTCCACACGCTTCCGTTTTCAGGACAGAATCCTGTGAGATGCAAGATGCTTTCTCTCTGGTGTTCTTTCTTCGACTTCAGTCTATGGCACTTTCCTTATGTTTTCTTATGCCTCTGGCAAACGCTTTCATCTTCACGAGCAAAGACGTGACCTGAAAGGCGGCTTCTCTGCAATGCTCTGTCTTCAAGATTGGTTCATGGCCCTTTCCTTATGCTTCCATTCACAATGTGAAACAGGCTTTCATCATCAAGACAGACGATGCGATTTGGAAGACACTTTGCATACCCTGTTCTTACTGAGAGTTACGTCTATTTCAGTTTCCTTAAGGTTCAATACACTTATTGGGAACCGCGTGTATATTCATGGATCACGATGTTAGAATGATGTTGCTCTCCTATCAAAAGTCTTGGTTCTCTCCATTACTTAGAATTAACCTCTCCTTATGTTTTCTCTCACACTTCTGAAATTACTTCCATCTTCCGTCCCGAAGCTGTGAGTTGGAAGACCTTTCAAAACGGTGTTCTTCTTTTAGCATACAGCACGTTCCTCAGGTTTGCATACACACTACTGGGAATTACACCATCTTCTTGAAGGTAGATGTGATTTGGAAGGTTGTCTCTAGATGGTGCTCTTTCTTCCTCTTAGCGTAAGGCACTTCCCTTTCCGTTCAACACTGATATTTGAAAAAGCTTCTCTCTTCATGCATCAGGATATTTGAAGTTGCATTCTCTCTACAGAGCCTTGGTGCTCATAGTTTAGTAAACGGCACATCTTTACACGTTCCTTCACCCTGTAGCCCATGCCTCCATCTGCATGAGAGAAGATGTGAGTTTCAGATGCTTTTTGATGGAGATCTTTCCTAAGGTTAAGTGCACCATAAATTCCTTCTGCTGAGACACGCTCTTCTAAGAATGCTTCCAACTTCATGAAAGAAGGCGTGTCTTGAAGGATGGATTCAGTAGTGTGCCGAAACATTTCTTTTAAATGTGCTTTGTAAAATTCCACAGCTATTTTATTTGGACTAGTATTGAGGGCAAGGAAATAACTAGCTCTTCTCATGTTCAACAGTTCATCACTAAACTAAATCTTTGCCTTTAGACTTGGGATGGAGGAAGAAGGAATATTAGAGTATCTATAAGATATATTTTAATGCCAAGTATCCACGCCCACTTCCTTTTATTTTGACCCTCTCTTAAGAACTTCGAAGAATGCTAATTAACCATCACAGTCCATCCTCCTTGGTGCCAAGGCCTAGCAATGACTTTCTTTATAACCACAGTCATTTGTACATGAACCCAATTCACTCTCCTTCAGGATCATTAAGGAAATATGAATACATCCTTCTTGATTGGCAGGAATTCCTGGAAGTATTCATACTCCAGTCACAGAAAGGTGAAAACAGCCAAGCCACTAGATGCTCAACTCTTGATAACTTGTGACAATGGAGTCTACATATTTTGATAAGGTATGCCAAGCATTTGCTCTAAATCATTTTATGATTTCTACAATATACAGAATTTTGTCATTTTTGCAAAGCCACAACAAGTAACAGATCATCCAAATAAACATCTGATGATTGAATAATGAAAAGAACAATAGGAATTAGCAAGTGTCAATGAGACTAAAGTTGATTTTGTCCTCCTGATTTCTCTCTCTCACCTTCCACCCCCCAAATCTTAGAATTTTAGTGTACGTGTGCCCATACTGCAGATGCATTCCTCTTTCCTCCCAAATTGGCCTATCGGTCCCATATGTCTTAATCGAGTTAGCACACCACGAGAAGATCATTCAATAGATTTAATGCTCTCTGTTGAATCTTATTTTATCAAGACTATTTGCAGTAAGCACTAGGCACTGCCTATTCAGCGCTCTGCTTTTATACTAGTATCCAGGCTTCCCACCAGTGATCCAGGGAAATCCTATTTGGTGTAAAAAATCATGGTGGCCACATTCCCCTTGTTGGAGATTGCTTCGAATCAGTAAGATGTGGTGGGAAGTCTGGAGAACTTCATAGGTCTTAAAAAGAGAAGCAAAGAAAAAATAATGCTTTTATGTGCAAGGATGCAATACAACATCTATGACCCTGACCTAGCCAGCACAGTGATGCTGGCTGTGAGCAACACCATAGAAATAACCTGAGTACTTCATGAGCCAAGAAATTAACCAACCCTTAGGGCTGATTCTGTGTAATGAGAAAGAGATTCCTTTATTGTTTAAACCATTTTGAATTGGATTTTCCATTTCTTACAGCCCAGAGCATCCTAAATGATACAATACCTCTTTGCAGGAGCAAGAAAAGGGCTCTACCCCTTCACAAACCTGAGATCATGACCCGAGGCACAATCAAGAGTTGGACGCTTAATCAACTGAGCCACGCAGGCGCAACCCCCCCCTTTCTTTTTCAGAGAAAGAGAGAAATAGAAAGTAAAATCACTCTTACTGAGAGGAGATCTTGAAAATGTGCTGCTTTCGTGGAAGTATATGAAAGTACTGGATCTGGAGAAAGAAATTATTTGATAATAGGAAGCAAACATTAAGATGCAGATCCTCGTTAAGAACCAATCATAAGGGGCGCCTGGGTAGCTCAGTTGTTAAGCGTCTGCCTTCGGCTCAGGGCGTGATCCAGGTTGATTCATTCCTCAGGACGTGGGTTCGGTATTGTATGCTCGCTGCACAGATTCGGTTGTCATAATTTAGGAGACGGCACTTTCGTTTCAGGCTCCCCCGCACTCTTCCCATAGCTTCCATCTTCACGACAGAAGTTGTGAGTTGAGACATGGTGTCTCAACAGTGTTCTTCTATAGAGTTAAGCAAAGCGCTTTCTGTTGATGTGTTCACACAGACGTTTGCACATGCTTTCATTTTCAGGACAGAATCCTGTGAGATGCAAGATGCTTTCTCTCTGGTGTTCTTTCTTCGACTTCAGTCTATGGCACTTTCCTTATGTTTTCTTATCCCTCTGGCAAACGCTTTCATCTTCACGACCAAAGACGTGACCTGAAAGGCGGCTTCGCTACAATGTTCTGTCTTAAAGATTGGTTCATGGCCCTTTCCTTATGCTTCCATTCACAATGTGAAACAGGCTTTCATCATCAAGACAGACGATGCGATTTGGAAGACACTTTGCATACCCTGTTCTTACTGAGAGTTACGTCTATTTCAGTTTCCTTAAGGTTCAATACACTTGTTTGGAACCGCGTGTATATTCATGGGTCACGATGTTAGAATGATGTTGCTCTTCTATCAAAAGTCTTGGTTCTCTCCATTACTTAGAATTAACCTCTCCTTATGTTTTCTCTCACACTTCTGCAATTACTTCCATCTTCCGTCCCGAAGCTGTGAGTTGGAAGACCTTTCAAAAGGGTGTTCTTCTTTAAGCATACAGCACGTTCCTTAGGTTTGCATACACACGACTGGGAATTACACCATCTTTTTGAAGGTAGATGTGATTTGGAAGGTTCGGTATTGTATGCTCTCTGCACAAATTCGGTTGTCAGAATTTAGGAGACGGCACTTTCTTTTCAGGCTCCCCCGCACTCTTCCCATAGGGGCAGGGCGAGAGGAAGAGAGAGAATCCCAAGCAGGCTCCACATCCAGCGCGAAGTATGACGTGAGGCTCAATCTCACAAACCTGAGATCATGACCCGAGCCACAATCAAGAGTTGGACGCTTAATCAACTGAGCCACGCAGGCACAACCCCCCCTTTCTTTTTCAGAGAAAGAGAGAAATAGAAAGTAAAATCACTCTTACTGAGAGGAGATCTTGAAAATGTGCTGCTTTCGTGGAAGTATATGAAAGTACTGGATCTGGAGAAAGAAATTACTTTGATAATAGGAAGCAAACATTAAGATCCAGATCCTCGTTAAGAACCAATCATAAGGGGCGCCTGGGTAGCTCAGTTGTTAAGCGTCTGCCTTCGGCTCAGGGCATCTTAATGTTTGCTTCAAATGACACAGTTGGTTGCTGGGGTGGTTTTGAAAGTGCCCTTAATGATCTCAAGCCTACCTTGGAAGTCTCCAGAAAGGCCCATCTATCCATTCTCTCTAGGGCACTTAGACATAAGAGGACCTCGGATTGGCCTGGAGCCTCCGGAAGTAATTACCAGCAGAGCTTCATTCCCTCATGGAAATTCACTTCAAACTTTGCACTCGTCTATCCCATCTATTACACTGCCTATATTCTCAGTGACTATTTCTCTCTATAACAAGAAAAGCATCCTGTTAGTTGGTAAGGATACAAAGATGAAGAAAATATGACCTTTGTACCTGAAGATCTCAAAGTCTAGACAGAAACAGCCCCTCTGAAGTGTAAGAAGTCTATCATACATGCAGGAAGAAAACGTGGAAGCAGAGAAGCTGACTTGACTTGGAAGCAGAAAGGACATCACGGCAAGTCCCTCTCTTCCTACAAGCGTCTACTTATCCTTTGAGATGAACTCACCTGTTACCTCCTCCTTATCTTCTCCTCTCTATCCCTTTCTGAGGCTCCCTCAGCTCTACACAGAATGAATCCAACCGTGGTCCCACAGCACACTTCCTTTGTTTAATGCCGATCAAGTTCTTTGAGTCTGAGGAAATTTCTGCAAGTCAGGTAAAGTGGGAGTCTGGCCCACCAGGTGCCTGATGTGTGCGGGCAAAGGAGACTCCTGCGAGAGAACTTGGTCTTGGACACAAAAGGTTGAGCCGGTGGGAAACCTTGGTCATCAGGCAGGAGAGGCGCTCCAAGAGCCAAAGGATGAGAAGCAAGTCTGAGCACAGCACGGTGTCTGTTACTCAGGTTTTCTTACCTCTAAAGTCCTGATGGAAACACAGCTTCTCAAGCTGGAGGGCTGTAAATGGAAGCCAAAAGAGAGGCTTCAGTGCGAAGCTTTAAAGGACTCAGATATCAGCTGCATGCTTTGGAAGCCTTCTAACAGACTGAAGCACAGAGGGACACACTTCCATTGCCTGAGCCAATCATGGTGTTTCTATTGTTTTTGACAATGAATGATTGCTTTAAGAACTTCTGCAGCCATTTTCCCTCTAGCCTAAGGAGGAAGCCAACACTATTCTGGACAAGTTACAGAGAAGTGAAGCTGGAGCCCCGAAGCACTGTGCCTGGAGCCCATGCTAGTTCTGAACTTCCTGTTACACGACATAATTAGTTTCCGTATTGTTTAAGCCAATGTGAGCTAGGATATTCTGTTGCTTGCGCCTAAAAACACACTTACTGATGTTCCTCCTTAGTTCTTTCACCTCTGCTTCTCGGGCTCTTTCATTGATTTTGCTTCTTTCCATCTTAGGGTTTTGTGCTTGGTCCTCTTCTCTTGTTCTCTGATCTCTATGAGTGAGCTCACCTATTTCTTTTGCTTCAACTACAGTTTACGTGTTGCTGGCTTCCAGATCTAATTTCCAGCTTACCTTCATTCTCAAGCTCCATATTTATATTTTCTGCTGCTTGGGGTCAATAATAAAATCAATCTTGACTGCACTTTGCAATTTCTGTAGAACTTTAAAAATGTATAGGTGTCCATGCCCATCCTTTTCAATCTTGGTCCACCAGATTTAGGCCAAGGCCAGGGATATTCACTAGAACTTTCTGAGACACTGGAGATGTTCTACATCTGCACTAGCAGGTACAGTAGCCACGTGGGTCTACTGAGCACGTGAAATGTGGCTGGTATGACTGAGGACCACGGTTTTTTCGTTTAGTTCATTTTAATTAATTTAAATAGCCACACGTGCTCGTGGCTACCAGAAAGGACACCGCAGCTAGTCTTTGCAAACCCCGCTTGATTAGGTCTCGGAATCTTTATGAACTTAAATACAAGGTAACTACTATTTCGATCAGATGCTACTTCTGCTCCACAGGGCAATCCCTTTGTGCTTTAGACCATGGCCCACGGGAAGAGCTGCATGTTACAAAATGACCCAGTGCATGTCCACATGTACTCGCTCACATGTACGCACACTCACACATACATATATGTCTACTTACTACTTGTGAGAAACCCATGCTTTTTATACTAGTCTACTCTATTAAAAAACTGCCAGCCATGACCCACTAATGTGTCAGGTCCCACGATTGGCCAATCGCAACCACCCCTGTGGAGCTACCTTGTCCCATAAGGTGCTTATCTTTCGACTTTAGGCGCCAATGTCTTTGCTGGGGCCCCTGCTGCTCAGCCAGGCTCATCAGAGCTCCTGAGGTACAGAGCTGTGGTCTGCGGCAATGAAGGGGAGAACGCCTGTCTCCCCTCTGTGCTTCAGTCTGTTAGAAGGCTTCCAAAGCATGCAGCTGATATCTGAGTCCTTTAAAGCTTCGCACTGAAGCCTCTCTTTTGGCTTCCATTTACAGCCCTCCAGCTTGAGAAGCTGTGTTTCCATCAGGACTTTAGAGGTAAGAAAACCTGAGTAACAGACACCGTGCTGTGCTCAGACTTGCTTCTCATCCTTTGGCTCTTGGAGCGCCTCTCCTGCCTGATGAAAGCATGTGCAAACGTCTGTGTGAACACATCAACAGAAAGCGCTTTGTTTAACTCTATAGAAGAACACTGCTGAGACACCATGTCTCAACTCACAACTTCTGTCGTGAAGATGGAAGCTATGGGAAGAGTGCGGGGGATCCTGAAAAGAAAGTGCCGTCTCCTAAATTCTGACAACCGAATCTGTGCAGAGAGCATACAACAGAACCCAAGTCCTGAGGAATGAATCAACCTGGGTTTTCTTCCTTGTGCGCTGAACCTTAAGGAAAGTGCCATCCACTTAATAGTAGCTGAGAACATTGGATAGATAGCAACTTACAACCCACAACTTCTGTCATGAAGACGGTTCTTCCTTGTGCGCTGAACCTTAAGGAAAGTGCCATCCACTTAATAGTAGGTGAGAACATTGGATAGATAGCAACTTACAACCCACAACTTCTGTCATGAAGACGGAAACGTTTGCAACGTTGTGCTGAAGGCATAAGGAAAGTGGCAGAGACGTAGCTTCAAGAAAGTAGTGTACCAAATCCATCCTTCAAGACACGTCTTCTTTCATGAAGTTGGAAGCATTCTTAGAAGAGTGTGTCTCAGCAATACACGCGGTTCCAAACAAGTGCATTGAACCTTAAGGAAACTGAAATGGACGTAACTCTCAATAAGAACAGGGTATGCAAAGTGTCTTCCAAATCGTATCGTCTGTCTTGATGATGAAAGCCTGTTTCACATTGTGAATGGAAGCATAAGGAAAGGGCCATGAACCAATCTTTAAGACAGAACATTGTAGCGAAGCCATCTCCTAAATTCTGACAACCGAATCTGTGCAGAGAGCATACAATACCGAACCCACCTCCTGAGGAATGAATCAAACTGGGTTTTCTTCCTTGTGCGCTAAACCTTAAAGAGAGTGCCATTCACTTAATAGCAGTTGAGAACATTGGATAGATAGCATCTTACAACCCACAACTTCTGTCATGAAGACGGAAACGTTTGCAACGTTGTGCTGAAGGCATAAGGAAAGTGGTAGAGACGTAGGTACAAGAAAGTAGTGTACCGAATCCATCCTTCAAGACACGTCTTCTTTCATGAAGTTGGAAGCATTCTTAGAAGAGCGTGTCTCAGCATAAGGAATTTATGGTGCACTTAACCTTAGGAAAGATCTCCGTCGAAAAGCATCTGAAACTCACATCTCTCATGGAGATGGAGGCATGGGCTACAGGGTGAAGGAACGTGTAAAGATGTGCCATTAACTAAATTATGAGCACCAAGCCTCTGCAGAGAGAATGCCACTTCAAACATCCTGATGCATGAAGAGAGAAGCTTTTTCAAATATCAGTGTTGAACGGAAAGAGAAGTGCCTTACGCTTAAGAGGAAGAAAGAGCACCATCCAGAGACAACCTTCCAAATCACATCTACCTTCAAGAAGTTGGTGTAATTCCCAATAGTGTGTATGCAAACCTAAGGAAAGTGCTGTATGCTTAAAGAAGAACACCCTTTTGAAAGGTCTTCCAACTCACAGCTTCGGGACGGAAGATGGAAGTAATTGCAGAAGTGTGAGAGAAAACATAAGGAGAGGTTGAATCTAAGTAATGGAGAGAACCAAGACTTTTGATAGAAGAGCAACATCATTCTAACATCGTGACCCATGAATATACACGCGGTTCCAAACAAGTGCATTGAACCTTAAGGAAACTGAAATAGACGTAACTCTCAGTAAGAACAGGGTATGCAAAGTGTCTTCCAAATCGCATCGTCTGTCTTGATGATGAAAGCCTGTTTCACATTGTGAATGGAAGCATAAGGAAAGGGCCATGAACCAATCTTTAAGACAGGACATTGTAGCGAAGCCATCTTTCAGGTCACGTCTTTGGTCGTGAACATGAAAGCGTTTGCCAGATGTATAAGAAAACATAAGGAAAGTGCCATAGACTGAAGTCGAAGAAAGAATACCAGAGAGAAAGCATCTTGCATCTCACAGGATGCTGTACTGAAAATGAAAGCATGTGCAAACATCTGTGTGAACACATCAACAGAAAGCGCTTTGCTTAACTCTATAGAAGAACACTGTTGAGACACCATGTCTCAACTCACAACTTCTGTCGTGAAGATGGAAGCTATGGGAAGAGTGTGGGGGAGCCTGAATAGAAAGTGCCGTCTCCTAAATTCGGACAACCGAATCTGTGCAGAGAGCATACAATACCGAACCCACCTCCTGAGGAATGAATCAACCTTGGTTTTCTTCCTTGTGCGCTGATCCTTAAGGAGAGTGCCATCCACTTAATAGTAGGTGAGAATATTGGATAGATAGCATCTTACAACCCACAACTTCTGTCATGAAGACAGAAACGTTTGCAACGTTGTGCTGAAGGCATAAGGAAAGTGGCAGAGACGTAGCTTCAAGAAAGTAGTGTACCGAATCCATCCTTCAAGACACGTCTTCTTTCATGAAGTTGGAAGCATTCTTAGAAGAGCGTGTCTCAGCATAAGGAATTTATGGTGCACTTAACCTTAGGAAAGATCTCCATCGAAAAGCATCTGAAACTCACATTTTCTCTCATGCAGATGGAGGCATGGGCTACAGGTGAAGGAACGTGTGAAGATGTGCAATTTACTAAACTATGAGCACCAAGGCTCTGTAGAGAGAATGCCACTTCAAACATCCTGATCCATGAAGAGAGAAGCTTTTTCAAATATCAGTGTTGAACGGAAAGAGAAGTGCCTTAACCTTAAGAGGAAGAAAGAGCACCATCTAGAGACAAGCTTCCAAATCACATTTACCTTCAAAAAGATGGTGTAATTCCCAGTCGTGTGTATGCACACCTAAGGAACGTGCTGTATGCTTAAAGAAGAACACCCTTTTGGAAGGTCTTCCAACTCACAGCTTCGGGACGGAAGATGGAAGTAATTGCAGAAGTGTGATAAAAAACATAAGGAGAGGTTAATTCTAAGTAATGGAGAGAACCAAGACTTTTGAGAGAAGAGCAACATCATTCTAACATCATGACCCATGAATATACACGTGGTTCCCAATAAGTTTATTGAACCTTAAGGAAACTGAAATAGACGTAACTCTCAGTAAGAACAAGGTACGCAAAGTGTCTTCCAAATCGCATCGTCTGTCTTGATGATGAAAGCCTGTTTCACATTGTGAATGGAAGCATAAGGAAAGGGCCATGGACCAATCTTTACGACAGAACATTGTAGCGAAGCCGTCTTTCAGGTCACGTCTTTGGTCGTGAAGATGAAAGCGTTTGCCAGAGGTATAAGAAAACATAAGGAAAGTGCCATAGACTGAAGTCGAAGAAAGAACACCAGAGAAAGCATCTTGCATCTCACAGGATTCTGTCCTGAAAATGAAAGCATGTGCAAACGTCTGTATGAACACATCAACAGAAAGCGCTTTGCTTAACTCTATAGAAGAACACTGTTGAGACACCATGTCTCAACTCACAACTTCTGTCGTGAAGATGGAAGGTATGGGAAGAGTGCGGGGGAGCCTGAATAGAAAGTGCCGTCTCCTAAATTCTGACAACCGAATCTGTGCAGAGATACAATACCGAACCCACCTCCTAAGGAATGAATCAACCTGGGTTTTCTTCCTTGTGCGCTGAACCTTAAGGATCGTGCCATTCACTTAATAGTAGGTGAGAACATTAGATAGATAGCATCTTACAACCCACAACTTCTTTCATGAAGACAGAAACGTTTGCAACGTTGTGCTGAAGGCATAAGGAAAGTGGCAGAGACGTAGCTTCAAGAAAGTAGTGTACCGAATCCATCCTTCAAGACACGTCTTCTTTCTTGAAGTTGGAAGCATTCTTAGAAGAGCATGTCTCAGCATAAGGAATTTATGGTGCGCTTAACCTTAGGAAAGATCTCCATTGAAAAGCATATGAAACTCACATCTTCTCTCATGCAGTTGGAGGCATGGGCTACAGGGTGAAGGAACGTGTAAAGATGTTCCATTTACTAAACTATGAGCACCAAGGCTCTGTAGAGAGAATGCCACTTCAGACATCCTGATGAATGAAGAGAGAAGCTTTTTCAAATATCAGTGTTGAACGGAAAGAGAAGTGCCTTACACTTAAGAGGAAGAAAGAGCACCATCTAGAGACAACCTTCCAAATCACATCTACCTTCAAGAAGATGGTGTAATTCCCAGTAGTGTGAATGCAAACCTAAGGAACGTGCTATATGCTTAAAGAAGAACACCCTTTTGAAAGGTCTTCCAACTCACAGCTTCGGGACGGAAGATGAAAGTAATTGCAGAAGTGTGAGAGAAAACAAAAGGAGAGGTTAATTCTAAGTAATGGAGAGAACCAAGACTTTTGAGAGAAAAGCAACATCATTCTAACATCGTGACCCATGAATATACACGCGGTTCCAAACAAGTGCATTGAACCTTAAGGAAACTGAAATAGACGTAACTCTCAGTAAGAACAGGGTATGCAAAGTGTCTTCCAAATCGCATCGTCTGTCTTGATGATGAAAGCCTGTTTCACATTGTGAATGGAAGCATAAGGAAAGGGCCATGAACCAATCTTTAAGACAGAACATTGTAGCGAAGCCGCCTTTCAGGTCACGTCTTTGGTCATGAAGATGAAAGCGTTTGCGAGAGGTATAAGAAAACATAAGGAAAGTGCCATAGACTGAAGTCGAAGAAAGAACACCAGAGAGAAAGCATCTTGCATCTCACAGGATTCTGTCCTGAAAATGAAAGCATGTGCAAACGTCTGTGTGAACACATCAACAGAAAGCGCTTTGCTTAACTCTATAGAAGAACACTGTTGAGACACCATGTCTCAACTCACAACTTCTGTTGTGAAGATGGGAGCTATGGGAAGAGGGCGGGGGAGCCTGAAAAGAAAGTGCCGTCTCTAAATTCTGACAACCGAATCTGTGCAGAGAGCATAGAATACCGAACCCACCTCCTAAGGAATGAATCAACCTCGGTTTTCTTCCTTGTGCGCTGAACCTTAAGGATCGTGCCATCCACTTAACAGTAGGTGAGAACATTGGATAGATAGCATGTTACAACCCACAACTTCTGTCATGAAGACGGAAACATGTGCAAGGTTGTGCTGAAAGCATAAGGAAAGTGGCAGAGACGTTTGCACATGCTTTCATTTTCAGGACAGAATCCTGTGAGATGCAAGATGCTATCTCTCTGGTGTTCTTTCTTCGACTTCAGTCTAGGGCACTTTCCTTATGTTTTTTTATACCTCTGGCAAACGCTTTCATCTTCACGACCAAAGACGTGACCTGAAAGACGGCTTCGGTACAATGTTCTGTCTTAAAGATTGGTTCATGGCCCTTTCCTTATGCTTCCATTCACAATGTGAAACAGGCTTTCATCATCAAGACAGACGATGCGATTTGGAAGACACTTTGCATACCCTGTTCTTACTGAGAGTTACGTCTATTTCAGTTTCCTTAAGGTTCAATGCACTTGTTTGGAACCGCGTGTATATTCATGGGTCACGATGTTAGAATGATGTTGCTCTTCTATCAAAAGTCTTGGTTTTCTCCATTACTTAGAATTAACCTCTCCTTATGTTTTCTCTCACACTTCTGCAATTACTTCCATCTTCCGTCCCGAAGCTGTGAGTTGGAAGACCTTTCAAAAGGGTGTTTTTCTTTAAGCATAAAGCACGTTCCTTAGGTTTGCATACACACTACTGGGAACGGCGCTTTCTTTTCAGGCTCCCTCGCACTCTTCCCATTGCTTCCATCTTCACGACAGAAGTTGTGAGTTGAGACATGGTGTCTCAACAGAACAGTACCTGGCATAATAGATACTCAATAAATATTTGCTGAATACATTAACTCATCTTTTGGGTTTAAACTTTGCCTTCAGCAACATACGGGATATCTGTTCCCTTTCCCTCCCTGGTTGCCTCTTTCCAGGGACGCACAGCTTGGGTTAGTACTTGACAACCCTGCACTAAGGGTAGAGTCTGGCTTTGAGAGGGTGGGCACATCTGTGTTGTCTTCTGTTTTCCTTTTCTATTAGTCTCTCTTTTCAAGAAATATCCTGGGCATCACGGGTGGGAAAGAGAGAGGGAGAGGTAGAAAAGTAAGGTGCACACACATGAGGTTTTGTAGTCCACTGCCCACTCATTGTAGTTGGGAACCGCGTGTATATTCATGGATCACGATGTTAGAATGATGATGCTCTTCTATCAAAAGTCTTGGTTCTCTCCATTACTTAGAATTAACCTCTCCTTATGTTTTCTCTCACACTTCTGCAATTACTTTCATCTTCCGTCCCGAAGCTCTGAGTTGGAAGACCTTTCAAAAGGGTGTTCTTCTTTAAGCATACAGCACGTTCCTTAGGTTTGCCTACACACTACTTGGAATTATACCATCTTTTTGAAGGTAGATGTGATTTGGAGGGTAGTGTCTAGATGGTGCTCTTTCTTCCTCTTCAGGTTAAGGCACTTCTCTTTCTGTTCAATACTGATATTTAAAAAAGCTTCTCCCTTCATGGATCAGGATGTTTGAAGGGGGGATGTGTCCCTTCATTGATCCAGATTTTGTGTGATTTGGCAGGCAGTGCCGGGTAGCGTGTTCCAGTGTTTTAACTTGTGCATAATTGCCCGATTAGCTATTGTTTGACTTGTACGATTATTAATGAAATGTGGAAGCGAAAGGGTGGTGCCTGCAAAGCCTGCGGGAATGTCTAGACATGAGGGTGGGGGTTGGGAGGTGGGGCACCAGGGGACTCGACAGAGAATTTCCTTGACTTTGGTTTTTCTCAGACTCGGTATTTCTGCCTTAGCATAACAACACGTGGGCCAACATATTGATAGGTGAGAGATCATTTTTTTGGATACAATGAAAAATCAAGTTTTAGGCTACGTGCAGGAGACATTTAAAAGAAAAGATGCAATCACTTAAGCTGTATGGTTAACACACACACACACACACACACACACACACACACATGTGCACAAGTACACACTGCCGCTTAGGTCTTGAAGAGCTCTTACCGTGTCAATCCAGCCAGGAGACAGACGCTCAAGGTAACTTGGTTTTTGGAGGAAGAAGATTTTTGGTTCAGGAGAGCTTACGAATGTCATGCATGCGCTTTGTAACCTTGTGTCAGGGTCACATCGGGGTAGGTAGTGTGGCAGCAGGGTTATCGCGTAAATAGGCCCACCGACTCTGAGAACTGGGAGAAGGGACAATACATGGGATTATGAAGTAATTGTCACTCTTACAGTCTGCTGAGCAGATTCTCTTCCCAGCCCACAGTGGGGAGAAGAAAGCTGAGAGAGGGAATTAGACAAACACACGAGGATTTGGGGTGAGACCCCCGTAGGCAAAACCCAAAAAGAAACCACTTAGCTTGTGTGTTTAGTTGCTTTTGGGGTAAGTATAGCTGTGTAAAGTAGGTATTATAATACCGTACATAATGGATCATATGTACGTACATGCAATTGCATATAATTTTTCTCGTCCACATAAATGTAAATTTAAATTTGAAGTGGCGGGGCACCTGGGTGGCACAGCGGTTAAGCATCTGCCTTTGGCTCAGGGCGTGATCCCGGCGTTGTGGGATCGAGCCCCACATTAGGCTCCTCCGCTGTGAGCCTGCTTCTTCCTCTCCCACTCCCCCTGCTTGTGTTCCCTCTCTCGCTGGCTGTCTCTGTCTCTGTTGAATAAGTAAAAAATCTTTAAAAAATAAATAAATAAATAAAATTTGAAGTGGCTGCATTGACTGATTTTTATGGATGTTGGAAAAAGGCTTTCCAAACTTTGATTTTATTCAAAACAAGGCAAGAAGCTCCCTCCCCCAGTCTCTCAACCCTCCTTACAGACAGACCCACGTTAGAAGTGAGCACACAAGTCGCAGCTTTCAGAAAACAGGCTTCGGGGAGCGTGGAATAGGCAGCTGGACTTGTTCTCCGTGCCTCCCCACCCCAACACCCCCCGCACCCCGCCCTGACCTGGCCACAGTAGCTCAAATCCTCGGGCTCGTTTCACTCCTTTAAGTCCATTAGTAGCATGGCCCTGGGACACACGAGAGTGAGTTTTGATTTAGGACAGGTGCCACTGTCTAGAATGGGTGCCTGTCTCGGGAAATAGCCCTGGGCGGTGGGGCAAGTGGAGGCAGTGGGTGGCGTAGGAGCCTGGGATAGAGGACGGAGGTGTGAGGATCCACAGGGGCCCTGCAGGGTGGGGGGAGGGAGGGTAAGAAATGGAGCCACAGTATTTTAGAGCTAGAAGAAAACTATGAGAATATTTAAGCCCAACCCCTTCATATTATGGATGAGGAAACTGAGGCTCAGAGAGATGAGCTGATTTGTCCAAAGTTATGAGGCATGTAGCAGCAGATATGAAGTTAGAATTCAAATTTCCTGTCTCAAGCCTGATCGACTTCCTACTGTAATGAAATATTAAATACACTAAAACCACAATAAGCTAATATTGAGTTAATTGTTAATTCAAAGGAACTGTTGTTTCTCAGCCGACTAAATGCCCTATTGTTCTTCATTAAGAAATCAGATAATTCTGATTCCTGACTTTTCCATATTTCTCTTATAGATCCTGCACCTTAATGCAGTTTTATTGTAATCATGCCAAATATCATGGGCAGGTATTGAATTTACTAGATTATTTTAAAATCGTTTCCTTATACACTAATTTGTTTTATAGAATCACATTCAAACTCTTTTCTTTCTTTGTTTTAAATGGCCAGAATTACTCTGTGATTTAAGTAGATAAACTTCAAAACACCAGGAGAAATTATTTCTAGTATTTCCAGTTAAGACTTGAAAAGCCTAGGGGCTGGAAACTGTATGAAGTCAGGTGGTTCTCTCAAGGATTCCAATATAGTTTTTGCATTTGTCTCACAATTGAAGTCTTTGTTTGGACTGTATGAAATTTCATAGCAGTTTTCCATCACTCACTAGGAAGGAATGATTTGCTAAAAAACCAGATACAAAATTATTATTATCATTATCATTATTATTATTATTATTAGAAAGGGAGGGGAAGGGAGGGGCAAAGGGAGAGGAGGAGAGAGAATCTTTAACAGGTTCCACGCTGGGTGTGGAGCCTGACATAGGGCTTCATCTCATGACCCTGAGATCATGACCTGAGCCAAAATCAAGAGTTGGATGCTTAACTGCCTGAGCCACCTAGGCACCCCTAAAATTATTTTCTTAAATGATGATCAAGACAGGTCTTTAAACTGGAACTGAGTTGATCTGATATACAGCATGCCAGAGTCTGCGGCCTTTAATTTCAGAAATGGGTCCTTGACTTTCTAACAAGGTAGACCCAGTGGCAGCTACCTCCAACTCAGATTGTCTTGCAAGGACAACTGTTAATTAGCCCTAGTAGAAAACTTCATAGAAGCATTCTTGCAGGGCACTGAATAGTCATATCTGTCATGCCATCCATCTCTGTTGTGGATATGAGAAGATAATGTGACTAGCAACAGAAATCCCTGTGTGCACTACGTCTACTTCACATTGATTCTGAAAAATCACATGTGATCTGGGGTTACACCATGGTTCTGGATTACATAAACTTAATCTCCACTAATGAGCACACAGAAGCTAATTTTATATCAAAAAATAGGTGGAATTCTGGATGAAATATATTGTGAATACACTCTGTTTCTCTTCATTTTTCTCCTCACCTCCCCAAAATCTTGGTGCATTCAACGGACAGTAAGATGACAGGTCCTTAATTGTGGTATAGAAATGCAGCTGACGTGTATATTGAGTTTGTGTCTTGTCACTTTGTTGAATTCATTTATTAGCTCTGGCAGTTTATTTTGGTGGAATCTTTAGTGTTTTCTACAAATTAGATCATATATTCTATGAACAGAGATAACTTTACTTCTTCTCTTCCAATTTGGATGTCTTTTCTTTCTTTTTCTTGCCTAGTTGCTCTGGCTAGAACTTCTGGTGCTATGTTGAATAGAAGTAGTAAAAGTGGGCATCTCTGCCTGGTTTCAAATCTTAGGGGAAAAAAGTTTTCAGTCTTTCACCATTGAGTATGGTGTTTGCTGTGGGTTTTTCATATATGGCTTTTGTTATGTCAAGGTAGTTTCTTTCTATTCCTAGTTTATTGAGTGTTTTTTATCATAAAAGGGTATTGAATTTTGTCAAATTCTTTTTGGTCATCAATTGAGATAATCATGTGGTTTTTTCTCCTCATTTTCATTCTATTAATGTGGTGTATTACATCAATCAATTTTTGTATATTGAACCATCCTTACACTCCAGGAATAAATCCCCCCTACTCATGGTGTATAATCTTTTAAATATGCTTCTATATTCACTTTGCTAATATTTTGTCGAGAATTTTTGCATTGATGTTCATAAGAGATATTGTTCTGTAGTTGTCTTTTCTTATAGTATCCTTGTTGGGCTTTAGTGTCAGAGGAATGCTGGCCTCAAAAATGAGTTAGGGAATGTTTCCTCCTCTTCAAATTTTTTGGGATAAGTTTGAGAAGAGTTGGTATTAGTTCTTCCTTAAATATTTGGTAGAATTCACCAGTGAATCCATCAGGTCCAGGGTTTTTCTTGGACAGGAGATTTTTGATTACTGATTCAATCTCCTTACTAGTTATATGTCTATTCAGATTTTCTGTTTCTTCATGATTTAGTCTTGGTAGGTTTTGTGTTTCTAGGAATTCATTCATTTCTCTAGGTTATCAAATTTGTTGGCATTCAATGGTTCACAATACTCTCATAATCCTTTTTATTTCTGTAGAATCAGTAGTAATGTCCCCATTTTGATTTCCAGTTTTAGCCTTCTCTCTTTTTTAATTAGTCCGTCTAGCTAAGGGTTGTCAATTTTGTCGATCTTTACAAAGAAACAACTTTTGGTTTCTTTGATTTTTCTCTATTATATTTTATTCTCTATTTCATCTATCTCTGCTCTAATCTTTATTATTTCCTTCCTTCTGTTGGCTTCTAATTTGGTTTGTTCTTTGATTTTGTAGTTATTTAAATTGTAAATCCAGTTGCTAATTTAAGATATTTCTTGTTTTTTTTTGTCTTTTTTTTTTTTACATATTTCTTTATTTGAGAGAGCGCAAGCATGAACAGTGGGAGGGGGGAGAGGGAGAAGGAGAGGCAGAGAAACTCAAGCAGACTCCCCCACTGAGCACGGAGCCTGACACAGTGTTCTATTCCATGACCCTGAGATCATGACCTGAGCCGAAATCAAGAACCAGATGCTTGACCAGCTGAGCCACCCAGGTGCCCTTAGATATATATATATATATATATATATATATATATATATATATATATATATATATATATATATATGTGTGTATATATATATATACACATATATATATATATGAATATATATATATATGTATTTTTTAAAGTAGGCTCCATGACCAACATAGCACTTGAATTCACAACCTTGATATCAAGAGTTGCATGCTCTATTGACTCAGCCAGCCAGGCACCCCAAGATCTTTCTTGTTTTCTACTGTAAGTGTTGATAGCTACAAATTTCCCTTTTAGGACTGCTTTTGCTACATCCCATAAGTTTTGCTATGTTGTGTGTTTGTTTTCATTTGTGTCTAAGTATTTTTCAATTTCCCTTGTGATTTCTTCTTTCATCCATCAGTGGTTTAAGCAAGGGTTTATTTATTTATTTATTTATTTGAGAGAGAGAATACGAGCGGGGTGAGGGGCAGAGGAAGAAACAGACTCCCTGCTAAGCAGATAGCCCAATGCAGAGCTCTAGCCCAGGACTCAGGGATCATGACCTGAGCTGAAGGCAGACACTTAACCAACTGAGCCACCCAGATGCTCCTAACATGTGTTGTTTAATTTCCATAAATCTATAGATTTTCCAGTTTTTCTTCTGTTATTGATTTCTAACTTCATCCCATTGTGTTTGGAGAAAATATGATGTGGTATGATATCTATCTTTTTAAACCTATTGAGACTTAGTTTGTGGGCTGACATCTGGTCTATCTTGGAGAACGTGCCACATGCACTGAAGAATGTGTATGCTCTTGTTTTGGGCACAATGTTCTGTAGATGTCTTTTAGATCTAGTTGATTTACGTCCTCCATTTCCTTATTTTTCTTCTGTCTGGTTGCTCTATCCACTACTCAGAGTGAATACTGAAGTCTCCAACTATTATTATAGAACTATTTCTCCCATCAGTTCTGTCAGTTTTTGCTTCTTCTATTTTGTTGATCTGTCATTAGGTATGTAAATGTTTCTAATTATTATATCTTCTTCCTAAATTGAAACTTCTATTAATAAACAATGTCCTTCTTTGTCTTTTGCAACCTTTTTTATTTCACTTAAAGTCTATTTTATTTGATGTTAGTATAGTTACCCCTATTCTCTTTTGGTTACCTTTTGCATGGAATATCTTTTTCCATCCTTTAACTTTCAATCTATTTGTGTTTGGGGACCTAGAGTGAGTCTCTTGTAAGCAATGAATAGTTGGATCATGGGTTTTTATCCATTCTGTCAATCTCTGTCTTTTTGTTGCTGTTGTTGTAGAAATATTGATTTTAATTTAATTAATAAAATATTGATTTTAAGGTAAATTCCAGGCATCTGTTATCTTCCAGCCTAAAAATTAGAAAAACTGTTGAAAGAAGACACAATTTTCCCCTATACTTGTTATGTGGTTCCAGTTACAAAAAAATTTATGAAAATGTTAAAACGTAAAAATAGAAGTTGGTGGTTTAGAAAAAAATATTAAAAATTCCCACAAAACCTGTCAATGTTACTCCTTATTCTATAAAATAGAACCAGTAAGAAGAGCAAAATGTGTTAAAAACCATGACAACAGCATTTCCTTTTTTAAAAAAGATTTCTTTATGAGCAATACGAGGCAGTATGGTATTAAGGGCCAATAAAATGATAAAGGGGTGGTTCGACAATGTTTAAAATATGGAACTTGAATTGGACTGAAGGAAGGATGGGATTTAGAAGGCATCGAGATGGTGGTGTCTTCTAGGCAGAAGTGAGGATGAAACCCGACAGGGAAGTAGTATTTATTGTGTATGATGCGTCAGGCACATCAGCCATCTCATTTAAAATTTAGAATGGAGTACTAAAATATCAAAATGGAAGTAGGTACTAGTATTCTCATTTTACAGATAAGAACATCGATGTTAAGGAAGGTTGAGAGACCTGCCCAAACTCACATGACTAATGAGTGAATCTCATGGCTAACTAATAACAGACCAGGGAGTGAGAATTGACTGAATTCATGCACTTTCCACTTTACCATCCTATCAAGAGTAATAGCATGAACAAAATTTGGAAGCGAGAACTGGTAATCACTCTGGAGTCAAGTAAATAGGGTTGGCTGGACGAAAGGGCAAGTGTAGAAAAGCAGTAGGAGATAAAGCTTAGATAAATGGGTCGCATTATACAAAACTTCAAATATCAGGCTGGAAGTTTAGACTTTCTTTTATGGATAAAGGAGAAGTACTGGCAGTTGAAAGTAAAGAATTTTTAATTTCTTTCCAAAAGATGTTGTATAAATATGAAATGACAGTAAAAAGTAAATTCCTTGAAATCACGGATGTCTTTTTGCACTAAATTAAGGTGCCAAGGGTCGTATCTGCATAGTTAGTCGACAAGTAGAGGGATAATACATTCCACTCACCAAGAGCCTTTCATCTTCTGTTTATCTCTTAAGAAAACTTAAATCCAGTTTTCTTTGTCTGAACACTTCATTTTCCTCTCCCAAATAGCAACTTCTGTTTTATAGATTATTCTTGTTCTATTCTTTCTTTTGGCTTTATAAAATGAACATCTGGAATTTTTCTGGATTGTTATATTCTTGAAATAAAATTCTATTAAAAGATTTGTTGTCATATGTAAATTTAGCTTTTCAATCCCAACTGAAGCCCTTCGACTAACGAATATAATCTTGTTGGGACAAGTAAAATTCATCAGGCTTTTATGTAGAAATGCTTTCTTTACTGTAGTAGTAAATTGGGTGGGTATTATCATTTTCAAGATGAATTACTGGGAAAACTACTAGTCCATCTAGAAATGAAAACTCTTTAAAAGTCCCATCTTCGGTTAAAATGCTTGAAATGCTTGCTCTTGCAAGGGCCTGATAAGAAATGTCACAGAATGGTATCTGGTTCGTGGAATTGCCTACTATTTTAGGGGGAAGTCTGATTTTTCTATGTGAAGTGCCTCACACAGAGCCTAGCACACAGCAGGACCCAAGTCTTAATTTCTACCTTTTCCCCTGTGGGGGCGAAAGACTCAATGTAAGGTCCAAATGTGTCCTAGCAGCTTATATTTTTGGGTGGTTCTTTTTTCTGATTAAAAAAAGTCAAGATATAATTTACATATAATACAATGCATAGTTTATAAGTACATAGTTAGATTAGGGGGTTTTTTCTATTATATTCACCTATGTAACCACCATCCAGCACAAGATAAAGGAATTTCTCTTACTTCACTTTCTTATATCTATCACCACAGATTAGTTTTGTTTATTCTAGAATTTCATAGAAATAGAATTGTACAATGTATACTTTTGTGTCCAGGTTTTTTCACTCAGAATAGCGTCTGAAAGATTCATCCGGGTTACGATGCTGGGGAGTATTTCACTATATTTGTTTATCCATTCTCCTTTTGGTGCACATACGGCTGTTTCTAGTTTGGGGCTATTATGATTAAGGCTGCTATGATCATTCTTGTACAAATATTTCTGGGAACATATGTTTCTATTTCTGTTGAATAAATATCTAGTGGAGGGATTGCTGAGTCACAGGATAAGATGTGCATTACGGTTTATGGAATCTGTCAGTTTTCCAAAGTGCTTTATCATTCTCTACTCCCAATAGCAGCTTATGAGAATTCCAATTGTTCCACAGCCTTGTCAATACTTGGCGACATCAGTCATTTTCATTTTAGCCATTCTAGTGGGTGCTCCTCAGCAGGTTTTGACACAAAGGATATCTAAGTCTATGTGCAATGGGGTGAGCAAAAATATCACGTTTTTCAGTTGGTACCTGAGTTTCTCTAAAAGAAGGAACCGTCTTTGCTGGAGAAAGGCCCTTGACTAGCTGATCTTGGTGGACAGGGAAGCCCTGAAACCGTACGTTGGAAGGAAGCACTGAAGAGATGGCCCTCCGTAAGAAAGGAGCAAGAATTCAGGAGTGTAGTCAGAATGGAGAGGAGAAAACATTTAAAAAAGTATTGGGAACTATGATAGAGACTAGAGCCCTGGGCAGCCGAAATGGCCAAGGGACTTTTCAGAAACAAGGAAATTTAATATTAAAATGTAAATGATCTCTTCCAGCTAGATTTAGGCACACTCAGGTGCCTCAGTAGATTCCTTTTGGGGAGTGGGATAGGGAACCAGAAGAAGGACCTAGGACTTCTCTTTGGGCCATGCTCAGTGTGGAGATGAGAGAAAAATTCCAAGAAGCTGGGTAGAAAATGATAATTCAACTTAAATTAGAAATGAGAAGTAGGAGCGCCTGGGTGGCTCAGTTGTTACGCGTCTGCCTTAGGCTCAGGTCATGATCCCAGGACCCTGGGATCGAGCCCTGCATCGGGCTCCTCTATGAGCCTGCTTCTTCCTCTCCCACTCCCCCTGCTTGTGTTCCCTCTCTAGCTGTCTCTCTCTCTGTCAAATAAATAAATAGATAAATAAATAAATCTTTAAAAAAGAAATTAGAAGTGGAATTAATTAGAAGAATTCTCAAAGAATTCCAGAAACCTTTAGATTTCCCAAGGGGTATGGAGCTTACATGTGAGCCAATCTTTTCATTCCTTTATAAATTTTAAGGGACAGAGTGACACCAGCTGACAGCCAAAACTAGTAGGACCATATATACAAGTGCCTTCAGGACTTAACTGGCTTATTCTCTGGCCCCAGGGTAATTAGGGATAGCATCAGCCTTCATTCTAAAAAGTGTCTTCGTTTGGACGACAAATTAGCATGGTTGCTCGAGCTCAGATTCAAATCACCGGAGGAGCCTTACAAACTCCCGATGCCTAAGTCCCGGGCTCCGACGCCAACATGCCTGCTCCCCTCTAGATTTAGCTACTTCCAAACTCCAAGATCAGCCGCAGAATTTTTGAGGAGTGAAGTAAAGCACGAGCAAGACTGGGTCAGCAGTGTGCTCTTCCAGAATCAGTCTCGGTGCCAAAGCTTCTCTGCCGTGCTTCTCCAAGCTGCGCTCGGGCTTCCAGCTGCCCACAGGGCTTCGGTTCCCGTGGCCCTGGAGTCCTTCAGTCTATGGCACTTTCCTTATGTTTTCTTATACCTCTGGCAAACGCTTTCATCTTCACGACCAAAGACGTGACCTGAAAGGCAGCTTCTCTGCAATGTTCTGTCTTAAAGATTGGTTCATGGCCCTTTCCTTATGCTTCCATTCACAATGTGAAACAGGCTTTCATCATCAAGACAGACGATGCGATTTGGAAGACACTTTGCATACCCTGTTCTTACTGAGAGTTACGTCTATTTCAGTTTCCTTAAGGTTCAATACACTTATTGGGAACCGCGTGTATATTCATGGGTCACGATGTTAGAATGATGTTGCTCTTCTCTCAAAAGTCTTGGTTCTCTCCATTACTTAGATTGAACCTCTTCTTATGTTTTCTCTCACACTTCTGCAATTACTTCCATCTTCTGTCCCGAAGCTGTGAGTTGGAAGACCTTTCAAAAGGGTGTTCTTCTTTAAGCATACAGCACGTTCCTTATGTTTGCATACACACTACTGGGAATTACACCATCTTCTTGAAGGTAGATGTGATTTGGAAGATTGTCTCTAGATGGTGCTCTTTCTTCCTCTTAAGCGTAAGGCACTTCTCTTTCCCTTCAACACTGATATTTGAAAAAGCTTCTCTCTTCATGCATCAGGATGTTTGAAGTGGCATTCTCTCTACAGAGGCTTGGTGCTCATAATTTAGTAAACTGCACATCTTTAAACGTTCCTTCACCCTGTAGCCCATTACTCCATCTGCATGAGAGAAGATGTGAGTTTCAGATCCTTTTCGACGGAGGTCTTTCCTAAGGTTAAGTGCACCATAAATTCCTTATGCTGAGACACGCTCTTCTAAGAATGCTTCCAACTTCATGAAAGAAGACGTGTCTTGAAGGATGGATTCGGTACACTACTTTCTTGAAGCTACGTCTCTGCCACTTTCCTTATGCCTTCAGCACAACGTTGCAAACGTTTCTGCCTTCATGACAGAAGTTCTGGGTTGTAAGATGCTATCTATCCAATGTTCTCACCTACTATTACGTCGAAGGCACCTTCCTTAAAGTTCAGCACACAAGGAAGAAAACCCAGGTTGATTCATTCCTCAGGAGGTGGGTTCGGTATTGTATGCTCTCTGCACAGATTCGGTTGTCAGAATTTAGGAGACGGCACTTTCTTTTCAGGCTCCCCCGCACTCTTCCCATAGCTTCCATCATCACGACAGAAGTTGTGAGTTGAGACATGGTGTCGCAACAGTGTTCTTCTATAGAGTTATGCAAAGCGCTTTCTGTTGATGTGTTCACACAGACTTTTGCACATGCTTCCGTTTTCAGGACAGAATCCTGTGAGATGCAAGATGCTTTCTCTCTGGTGTTCTTTCTTTGACTTCTGTCTATGGCACTTTCCTTATGTTTTCTTATACCTCTGGCAAACGCTTTCATCTTCACGACCAAAGATGTGACCTGAAAGGCAGCTTCTCTACAATGTTCTGTCTTAAAGATTGGTTCATGGGCCTTTCCTTATGCTTCCATTCACAATGTGAAACAGGCTTTCATCATCAAGACAGACGATGCGATTTGGAAGACACTTTGCATACCCTGTTCTTACTGAGAGTTACGTCTATTTCAGTTTCCTTAAGGTTCAATGCACTTGTTTGGAACCGCGTGTATATTCATGGGTCACGATGTTAGAATGATGTTGCTCTTCTCTCAAAAGTCTTGGTTCTCTCCATTACTTAGATTCAACCTCTCCTTATGTTTTCTCTCACACTTCTGCAATTACTTCCATCTTCCATCCTGAAGCTGTGAGTTGGAAGACCTTTCAAAAGGGTGTTCTTCTTTAAGCATACAGCACGTTCCTCAGGTTTGCATACACACTACTGGGAAGTACACCATCTTCTTGAAGGTAGATGTGATTTGGAAGGTTGTCTCTAGATGGTGCTCTTTCTTCCTCTTAAGCGTAAGGCACTTCTCTTTCCGTTCAACACTGATATTTGAAAAAGCTTCTCTCTTCATGCATCAGGATGTTTGAAGTGGCATTCTCTCTACAGAGCCTTGGTGCTCATAGTTTAGTAAATGGCACATCTTTACACGTTCCTTCACCGTGTAGCCCATGCCTCCATCTGCATGAGAGAAGATGTGAGTTTCAGATGCTTTTCGATGGAGATCTTTCCTAAGGTTAAGTGCACCATAAATTCCTTATGCTGAGACACGCTCTTCTAAGAATGATTCCAACTTCATTGAAGAAGACGTGTCTTGAAGGATGGATTCGGTACACTACTTTCTTGAAGCTACGTCTCTGCCACTTTCCTTATGCCTTCAGCACAACGTTGCAAACGTTTTCGTCTTCATGACAGAAGTTGTGGGTTGTAAGATGCTATCTATCTAATGTTCTCACCTAGTATTAAGTGAATGGCACGATCCTTAAGGCTCAGCGCACAAGGAAGAAAACCCAGGTTGATTCATTCCTTAGGAGGTGGGTTCGGTATTGTATGCTCTCTGCACAGATTCGGTTGTCAGAATTTAGGAGACGGCACTTTCTTTTCAGGCTCCCCCGTACTCTTCCCATAGCTTCCATCTTCACGACAGAAGATGTGAGTTGAGACATGGTGTCTCAACAGTGTTCTTCTATAGAGTTAAGCAAAGCGCATTCTGTTGATGTGTTCACACAGACTTTTGCACATGCTTCCGTTTTCAGGACAGAATCCTGTGAGATGCAAGATGCTTTCTCTCTGGTGTTCTTTCTTTGACTTCAGTCTATGGCACTTTCCTTATATTTTCTTATACCTCTGGCAAACGCTTTCATGTTCACGACCAAAGACGTGACCTGAAAGGCAGCTTCGCTAAAATGTTCTGTCTTAAAGATTGGTTCATGGCCCTTTCCTTATGCTTCCATTCACAATGTGAAACAGGCTTTCATCATCAAGACAGACGATGCGATTTGGAAGACACTTTGCATACCCTGTTCTTACTGAGAGTTACGTCTATTTCAGTTTCCTTAAGGTTCAATGCACTTGTTTGGAACTGCGTGTATATTCATGGGTCACGATGTTAGAATGATGTTGCTCTTCTCTCAAAAGTCTTGGTTCTCTCCATTACTTAGATTCAACCTCTCCTTATGTTTTCTCTCACACTTCTGCAATTACTTCCATCTTCCATCCCGAAGCTGTGAGTTGGAAGACCTTTCAAAAGGGTGTTCTTCTTAAGCATACAGCACGTTCCTTAGGTTTGCATACACACTCCTGGGAATTACACCATCTTCTTGAAGGTAGATGTGATTTGGAAGGTTGTCTCTAGATGGTGCTCTTTCTTCCTCTTAAGCGTAAGGCACTTCTCTTTCAGTTCAACAGTGATATTTGAAAAAGCTTCTCTCTTCATGCATCAGGATGTTTGAAGTGGCATTCTCTCTACAGAGCCTTGGTGCTCATAGTTTAGTAAATGGCACATCTTTACACGTTCCTTCACCCTGTAGCCCATGCCTCCATCTGCATGAGAGAAAATGTGAGTTTCAAATGCTTTTCGATGGAGATCTTTCCTAAGGTTAAGTGCACCATAAATTCCTTATGCTGAGACACGCTCTTCTAAGAATGCTTCCAACTTCATGGAATAAGGCGTGTCTTGAAGGATAGATTCGGTACACTACTTTCTTGAAGCTACGGCTCTGCCACTTTCCTTATGCTTTCAGCACAACATTGCACTTGTTTCCGTTTCATGACAGAAGTTGTGGGTTGTAACATGCTATCTATGCACTGTTCTCACCTACTGTTAAGTGGAGGGCACTTTCCCTAAGGTTCAGCGCACAAGGAGGAAAACCCAGGTTGATTCATTCTTCAGGAGGTGGGTCCGGTATTGTATGCTCTCTGCACAGATTCGGTTGTCAGAATTTAGGAGACGGCACTTTCGTTTCAGGCTCCCCCGCACTCTTCCCATAGCTTCCAACTTCACGACAGAAGTTGTGAGTTGAGACATGGTGTCGCAACAGTGCTCTTCTATAGAGTTATGCAAAGCGCTTTCTGTTGATGTGTTCACACAGACTTTTGCACATGCTTCCGTTTTCAGGGCAGAATCTTGTGAGATGCAAGATGCATTCACTCTGGTGTTCTTTCTTCGACTTCAGTCTATGGCACTTTCCTTATGTTTTCTTATACCTCTGGCGAACGCTTTCATCTTCACGACCAAAGACGTGACCTGAAAGGCGGCTTCGCTACAATGTTCTGTCTTAAAGATTGGTTCATGGCCCTTTCCTTATGCTTCCATTCACAATGTGAAACAGGCTTTCATCATCAAGACAGACGATGCGATTTGGAAGACACTTTGCATACCCTGTTCTTACTGAGAGTTTCGTCTATTTCAGTTTCCTTAAGGTTCAATACACTTATTGGGAACCGCGAGTATATTCATGGATCACGATGTTAGAATGATGTTGCTCTTCCATCAAAAGTCTTGGTTCTCTCCATTACTTAGAATTAACCTCTCCTTATGTTTTCTCTCACACTTCTGCAATTACTTTCATCTTCCGTCCCGAAGCTGTGAGTTGGAAGACCTTTCAAAAGGGTGTTCTTCTTTAAGCATACAGCACATTCCTTAGGTTTGCATATACACTACTGGGAATTACACCATCTTCTTGAAGGTAGATGTGATTTGGAAGGTTGTCTCTAGATGGTGCTCTTTCTTCCTGTTAAGCGTAAGGCACTTCTCTGTCCGTTCAACACTGATATTTGAAAAAGCTTCTCTCTTCATGCATCAGGATGTCTGAAGTGGCATTCTCTCTACAGAGGCTTGGTGCTCATAGTTTAGTAAATGGCACATCTTTACATGTTCCTTCACCCTGTAGCCCATGCCTCCATCTGCATGAGAGAAAATGTGAGTTTCAGATGCTTTTCGATGGAAATCTTTCCTAAGGTTAAGCGCATCATAAATTCCTTACGCTGAGAAATGCTCTTCTAAGAATGCTTCCAACTTCATGGAAGAAGACGTGTCTTGAAGGATGGATTCGGTACACTACTTTCTGGAAGCTACGTCTCTGCCACTTTCCTTATGCCTTCAGCACAACGTTGCACATGTTTCCATCTTCATGACAGAAGTTGTGGGTTGTAACATGCTATCTATGCAGTGTTCTCACCTACCATTAAGTGGAGGGCACTTTACCTAAGGTTCAGCGCACAAGGAAAAAAAGCCAGGTTGATTCATTCTTCAGGAGGTGGGTTCGGTGTTGTATGCTCTCTGCACAGATTCGGTTGTCAGAATTTAGGAGACGGCACTTTCGTTTCAGGCTCCCCCGCACTCTTCCCATAGCTTCCATCTTCACGACAGAAGTTGTGAGTTGAGACATGGTGTCTCAACAGTGTTCTTCTATAGAGTTAAGCAAAGCGCTTTCTGTTGATGTGTTCACACAGACGTTTGCACATGCTTTCATTTTCAGGACAAAATCCTGTGAGATGCAAGATGCTTTCTCTCTTTCTTTCTTTCTTTTCTTTCTTTCTTCGACTTCAGACTATGGCACTTTCCTTATGTTTTCTTATACCTCTGGCAAACACTTTCATCTTCACGACCAAAGATGTGACTGAATGGCGGCTTCGCTACAATGTTCTGTCTTAAAGATTGGTTCATGGCCCTTTCCTTGTGCTTCCATTCACAATGTGAAACAGGCTTTCATCATCAAGACAGACGATGCGATTTGGAAGACACTTTGCATACCCTGTTCTTACTGAGAGTTACGTCCATTACAGTCTCCTTAAGGTTCAATGCACTTCTTGGGAACCGCGTTTATATTCATGGGTCATGATGTTAGAATGATGTTGCTCTTCTATCAAAAGTCTTGGTTCTCTCCATTACTTAGAATTAACCTCTCCTTATGTTTTCTCTCACACTTCTGCAAATACTTCCATCTTCCGTCCCGAAGCTGTGAGTTGGAAAACCTTTCCAAAGGGTGTTCTTCTTTAAGCGTACAGCACGTTCCCTAGGTTTACATACACACTACTGGGAATTACACCATTTCTTGAAGGTAGATGTGATTTGGAAGGTTGTCTCTAGATGGTGCACTTTCTTCCTCTTAAGCGTAAGACACTTCTCTTTCCGTTCAACACTGATATTTGAAAAAGCTTCTCTCTTCATGCATCAGGATGTTTGAAGTCGCATTCTCTCTACAGAGGCTTGGTGCTCATAGTTTAGTAAAAGGCACATCTTTACACGTTCCTTCACCCTGTAGCCCATGCCTCCATCTGCATGAGAGAAAATGTGTGTTTCAGATGCTTTTCGACGGAGGTCTTTCCTAAGGTTAAGTGCACCTTATGCTGACAAATGCTCTTCTAAGATTGCTTCCAACTTCATGAAAGAAGACGTGTCTTGAAGGATGGATTCGGCACACTACTTTCTTGAAGCTACGTCTCTTTCACTTTCCTTATGCCTTCAGCACAACGTTGCAAACGTTTCCGTCTTCATGACAGAAGTAGTGGGTTGTAAGATGCTATCTATCCAATATTCTCAACTACTATTAAGTGGATGGCACTCTCCTTAAGGTTCAGCGCACAAGGAAGAAAACCCAGGTTGATTCATTCCTCAGGAGGTGGGTTCGGTATTGTATGCTCTCTGCACAGATTCGGTTGTCAGAATTAGGAGACGGCACTTTCTTTTCAGGCTCCCCCGCACTCTTCCCATACCTTCCATCTTCACGACAGAAGTTGTGAGGTGAGACATGGTGTCTGAACAGTGTTCTTCTATAGAGTTCAGCCAAGCGCTTTCTGTTGATGTGTTCACACAGCCTTTTGAACATGCTTCCATTTTAAGGACAGAATCCTGTGAGATGCAAGATGCTTTCTCTCTGGTGTTCTTTCTTCGACTTCAGTCTAGGGCACTTTCCTTATGTTTTCTTATACCTCTGGCAAACGCTTTCATGTTCACGATCAAAGACGTGACCTGAAAAACAGCTTCTCTACAATGTTCTGTCTTAAAGATTGGTTTATGGCCCTTTCTTATGCTTCCATTCACAATGTGAAACAGGCTTTCATCATCAAGAGAGACGATGCGATTTGGAAGACACTTTGCATACCCTGTTCTTACTGAGAGTTACGTTTATTTCAGTTTCCTTAAGGTTCAATGGACTTCTTGGGAACCGCGTGTATATTCATGGGTCAAGATGTTAGAATGATGTTGCTCTTCTATCAAAAGTCTTGGTTCTCTCCATTACTTAGAATTAACCTCTCCTTATGTTTTCTCTCACTCTTCTGCAAATACTTCCATCTTCCGTCCCGAAGCTGTGAGTTGGAAGACCTTTCCAAAGGGTGTTCTTCTTTAAGCATACAGCACGTTCCTTAGGTTTGCATACACACTACTGGGAATTACACCATCTTCTTGAAGGTAGATGTGATTTGGAAGATTGTCTCTAGATGGTGCTCTTTCTTCCTCTTAAGCGTAAGGCACTTCTCTTTCCCTTCAACACTGATATTTGAAAAAGCTTCTCTTCATGCGTCAGGATGTTTGAAGTGGCATTCTCTCTACAGAGCCTTGGTGCTCATAGTTTAGTAAATGGCACATCTTTACACGTTCCTTCACCCTGTAGCCCATGCCTCCATCTGCATGAGAGAAGATGTGAGTTTCAGATGCTTTTCGATGGAGATCTTTCCTAAGGTAAGTGCACCATAAATTCCTTATGCTGAGACATGCTCTTCTAAGAATGCTTCCAACTTCATGGAAGAAGACCTGTCTTGAAGGATGGATTCGGTACACTACTTTCTTGAAGCTACATCTCTGCCACTTTCCTTATGCTTTCAGCACAACGTTGCACATGTTTCCGTCTTCATGACAGAAGTTGTGGGTTGTAACATGCTATCTATGCAGTGTTCTCACCTACTATTAAGTGGAGGGCACTTTCCCTAAGGTTCAGCGCACAAGGAAGAAAACCCAGGTTGATTCATTCTTCAGAAGGTGTGTTCGGTATTGTATGCTCTCTGCACAGATTCGGTTGTCAGAATTAGGAGACGGCACTTTCTTTTCAGGCTCCCCCGCACTCTTCCCATACCTTCCATCTTCACGACAGAAGTTGTGAGGTGAGACATGGTGTGTGAACAGTGTTCTTCTATAGAGTTATGCAAAGCGCTTTCTGTTGATGTGTTCACACAGACTTTTGCACCTGCTTCCGTTTTCAGGACAGAATCCTGTGAGATGCAAGATGTTTTCACTCTGGTGTTCTTTCTTTGACTTCAGTCTATGGCACTTTCCATATGTTTTCTTACACCTCTGGCTAACGCTTTCATATTCACGACCAAAGACGTGACCTGAAAGGCAACTTCGCCACAATGTTCTGTCTTAAAGATAGGTTCATGGCCCTTTCCTTATGCTTCCATTCACAATGTGAAACAGGCTTTCATCATCAAGACAGACGATGCGATTTGGAAGACACTTTGCTTACCCTGTTCTTATTGAGAGTTACATCTATTTCAGTTTCCTTAAGGTTCAATGAACTTGTTTGGAACCGCGTGTATATTCATGGGCCACGATGTTAGAATGATGTTGCTCTTCTATCAAAAGTCTTGCGTCTCTCCATTACTTAGAATTAACCTCTCCTTATGTTTTCTCTCACACTTCTGCAATTACTTTCATCTTCCGTCCCGAAGCTGTGAGTTGGAAGACCTTTCAAAAGGGTGTTCTTCTTTAAGCGTACAGCACGTTCATTAGGTTTGCATACACACTACTGGGAATTACACCATCTTTTTGAAGGTAGATGTGATTTGGAAGGTTGTCTCTAGATGGTGCTCTTTCTTCCTCTTAAGCGTAAGGCACTTCTCTTTCCGTTCAACACTGATATTTGAAAAAGCTTCTCTCTTAATGCATCAGGATGTTTGAAGTGGCATTCTCTCGACCGAGGCTTAGTGCTCATAGTTTAGTAAATGGCACATCTTTACACGTTCCTTCACCCTGTAACCCATGCCTCCAACTGCATGAGAGAAGATGTGAGTTTCAGATGCTTTTCGATGGAGGTCTTTCCTAAGGTTAAGTGCACCATAAATTCCTTATGCTGAGACCCGTTCTTCTAAGAATGCTTCCAACTTCATGAAATAAGACGTGTCTTGAAGGATGGATTCGGTACACTACTTTCTTGAAGCTACGTCTCTGCCACTTTCCTTATGCCTTCAGCACAACCTTGCAAACGTTTCCGTCTTCATGACAGAAGTTGTGGGTTGTAAGACGCTATCTATCCAATGTTCTCACCTACTATTAAGTGGATGGCAGGTTCCTTAAGGTTCAGCGCACAAGGAAGAAAACCCAGGTTGATTCATTCCTCAGGAGGTGGGTTCGGTATTGTATGCTCTCTGCACAGATTCGGTTGTCAGAATTTAGGAGACAGCACTTTATTTTCAGGCTCCCCCGCACTCTTCCCATACCTTCCATCTTCACGACAGAAGTTGTGAGGTGAGACATGGTGTCTCAACAGTGTTCTTCTATAGAGTTAAGCAAAGCGCTTTCTGTTGATGTGTTCACACAGACGTTTGCACATGCTTTCATTTTCAGGACAAAATCCTGTGAGATGCAAGATGCTTTCTCTCTGGTGTTCTTTCTTCGACTTCAGTCTATGGCACTTTCCTTATGTTTTCTTATACCTCTGGCAAATGCTTTCATGTTCACGATCAAAGACATGACCTGAAAGACGGCTTCGCTACAATGTTCTGTCTTAAAGATTGGTTCATGGGCCTTTCCTTATGCTTCCATTCCAATGTGAAACAGGCTTTCATCATGAAGATAGACGATGCGATTTGGAAGACACTTTGCATACCCTGTTCTTACTGAGAGTTACGTCTATTTCAGTTTACTTCAGGTTCAATGCACTTGTTTGGAACCGCGTGTATATTCATGGGTCACGATGTTAGAATGATGTTGCTCTTCTATCAAAAGTCTTGGGTATCTCCATTAGAATTAACCTCTCCTTATGTTTTCTCTCACACTTCTGCAATTACTTCCATCTTCCGTCTCGAAGCTGTGAGTTGGAAGACCTTTCCAAAGGGTGTTCTTCTTTAAGCATACAGCACGTTCCTTAGGTTTGCATACACACTACTGGGAATTACACCATCTTCTTGAAGGTAGATGTGATTTGGAAGGTTGTCTCTAGATGGTGCTCTTTCTTCCTCTTAAGCGTAAGGCACTTCTCTTTCCGTTCAACACTGATATTTGAAAAAGCTTCTCTCTTCATGCATCAGGATGTTTGAAGTGGCATTCGCTCCACAGAGGCTTGGTGCTCATAGGTTAGTAAACGGCACATCTTTACACGTTCCTTCACCCTGTAGCCCATGCCTCCATCTGCATGAGAGAAGATGTGAGTTTCAGATGCTTTTCGACGGAGGTCTTTCCTAAGGTTAAGCGCATCATAATTTCCTTATGCTGAGACACGCTCTTCTAAGAATGCTTCCAACTTTATGAAAGAAGACGTGTCTTGAAGGATGGATTCGGTACACTACTTTCTTGAAGCTACGGCTCTGCCACTTTCCTTATGCCTTCAGCACAACGTTGCAAACGTTTCCGTCTTCATGACAGAAGTTGTGGGTTGTAAGATGCTATCTATGCAGTGTTCTCACCTAATATTAAGTGAAGGGCACTTTCCCCAAGGTTTAGCGCACAAGGAAGAAAACCCACGTTGATTCATTCTTCAGGAGGTGGGTTCGGTATTGTATGCTCTCTGCAAAGATTCGGTTGTCAGAATTTAGGAGACGGCACTTTCGTTTCAGGCTCCCCCGCACTCTTCCCATAGCTTCCATCTTCACGACAGAAGTTCTGAGTCAGACATGGTGTCTCAACAGTGTTCTTCTATAGAGTTAAGCAAAGCGCTTTCTGTTGATGTCTTCACACAGACGTTTGCACATGCTTCCATTTTCAGGACAGAATCCTGTGAGATGCAAGATGCTTTCTCTCTGGTGTTCTTTCTTCGACTTCAGTCTAGGGCACTTTCCTTATGTTTTCTTATACCTCTGGCAAACGCTTTCATCTTCACGACCAAAGACGTGACCTGAGCGACGGCTTCGCTACAATGTTCTGTCTTAAAGATTGGTTCATGGCCCTTTCCTTATGCTTCCATTCACAATGTGAAACAGCTTTCATCATCAAGACAGACGATGGAATTTGGAAGACACTTTGCATACCCTGTTCTTACTGAGAGTTACGTCTATTTCAGTTTCCTCAAGGTTCAATGCACTTGTTTGGACCGCGTGTATATTCATGGGTGACGATGGTAGAATGATGTTGCTCTTCTCTCAAAAGTCTTGGTTCTCTCCATTACTTAGAATTAACCTCTCCTTATGTTTTCTCTCACACTTCTGCAAATACTTCCATCTTCCATCCCGAAGCTGTGAGTTGGAAAACCTTTCCAAAGGGTGTTCTTCTTTAGCGTACAGCACGTTCCTTAGGTTTGCATACACACGACTGGGAATTACACCATCCTCTTGAAGGTAGATGTGATTTGGAAGGTTGTCTCTTGATGGTGCTCTTTCTTCCTCTTAAGCATAAGGCACTTCTCTTTCTGTTCAACACTGATATTTGAAAAAGCTTCTCTCTTCATGCATCAGGATGTTTGAGGTGGCATTCTCTCTACAGAGGCTTGGTGCTCATAGTTTAGTAAAGGGCACATCTTTACACGTTCCTTCACCCTGTAGCCCATGCCTCCATCTGCATGAGAGAAGATGTGAGTCAGATGCTTTTCGACGGAGGACTTTCCTAAGGTTAATTGCACCATAAATTCCTTATGCTGAGACACGCTCTTCTAAGAATGCTTCCAACTTCATGAAAGAAGACGTGTCTTGAAGGATGGATTCGGTACACTACTTTCTTGAAGCTATGTCTCTGCCACTATCCTTATGAGTTCAGCACAATGTTGCAAACTTTTCCGTCTTCATCACAGAAGTTGTGGGTTGTATGATGCTATCTATGCAGTGTTCTCAACTACTATTAAGTGGATGGCACTTTCCTTAAGGTTCAGCGCACAAGGAAGAAAACCTAGGTTGATTCATTCCTCAGGAGGTGGGTTCGGCATTGTATGCTCTCTGCACAGATTGGTTGTCAGAATTTAGGAGACGGCACTTTCGTTTCAGGCTCCCCCAACACTCTTCCCATAGCTTCCACCTTCACGACAGAAGTTGTGAGTTGAGACATGGTGTCTCAACAGTGTTCTTCTATAGAGTTAAGCAAAGCGCTTTCTGTTGATGTGTTCACACAGACGTTTGCACATGCTTTCATTTTCAGGACAGAATCCTGTAAGATGCAAGATGCTTTCTCTCTGGTGTTCTTTCTTCGACTTCAGTCTATGATACTTTCCTTATGTTTTCTTATACCTCTGGCAAACGCTTTCCTCTTCACGACCAAAGACGTGATCTGAAAGACGGCTTCGCTACAATGTTCTGTCTTAAAGATTGGTTCATGGCCCTTTCCTTATGCTTCCATTCACAATGTGAAACAGGCTTTCATCATCAAGACAGATGATGCAATTTGGAAGACACTTTGCATACCCTGTTCTTACTGAGAGTTACGTCTATTTCAGTTTCCTTAAGGTTCAATGCACTTGTTTGGAACCGCGTGTATATTCATGGGTCACAATGTTAGAATGATGTTGCTCTTCTATCAAAAGTCTTCGTTCTCTCCATTACTTAGATTCAACCTCTCCTTACGTTTTCTCTCACACTTCTGCAATTACTTCCATCTTCCGTCCCGAAGCTGTGAGTTGGAAGAACTTTCAAAAGGGTGTTCTTCTTTACGCATACAGCACGTTCCTTAGGGTTGCATACACACTACTGGGAAGTACATCGACTTCTTAAAGGTAGATGTGATTTGGAAGGTTGTCTCTAGATGGTGCTCTTTCTTCCTCTTAAGCATAAGGTACTTCTCTTTCAATTCAACACTGATATTTGAAAAAGCTTCTCTCTTCATGCATCAGGATGTTTGAAGTGGAATTCTCTCTACAGAGCCTTGGTGTTAATATTTTAGTAAATGGCACATCTTTACACGTTCCTTCACCCTGTAGCCCATGCCTCCATCTGTATGAGAGAAGATGTGAGTTTCAAATGCTTTTCGATGGAGATCTTTCCTAAGGTTAAGTGCACCATAAATCCTTATGCTGAGACATGCTCTTCTAAGAATGCTTCCCACTTCATGGAAGAAGACGTGTCTTGAAGGATGGATTCGGTACACTACTTTCTTGAAGCTACGTCTCTGCCACTTTCCTTATGGCTTCAGCACAACGTTGCAAACGTTTCCGTCTTCATGACAGAAGTTGTGGGTTGTAAGATGCTATCTATCTAATGTTCTCACCTACTATTAAGTGAATGGCACAATCCTTCAGGTTCAGCGCACAAGGAAGAAAACCCGGGTTGATTCATTCCTCAGGAGGTGGGTTCGGTATTATATGCTCTCTGCACAGATTCGGTTGTCACGATTTAGGAGACGGCACTTTCTTTTCAGGCTCCGCTCACTCTTCCCATAGCTTCCACCTTCACGACAGAAGTTGTGAGTTGAGACATGGTGTCTCAACAGTGTTCTTCTATAGAGTTAAGCAAACCGCATTCTGTTGATGTGTTCACACAGACGTTTGCACATGCTTTCATTTTCAGGACAGAATTCTGTGAGATGCAAGATGATTTCTCTCTGGTGTTCTTTCTTCGACTTCAGTCTATGGCACTTTCCTTATGTTTTCATATATCTCTGGCAAACGGTTTCATGTCCACGACCAAAGACGTGACCTGAAAGACGGCTTCGCTACAATGTTCTGTCTTATAGATTGGTTCATGGCCCTTTCCTTATGCTTCCATTCACAATGTGAAACAGGCTTTCATCATCAAGACAGACGATGCGATTTGAAAGACACTTTGCATACCCTGTTCTTACTGAGAGTTACGTCTATTTCAGTTTCCTTAAGGTTCAATACACTTGTTTGGAACTGCATGTATATTCATGGGTCACGATGTTAGAATGATGTTGCTCTTCTCTCAAAAGTCTTGGTTCTCTCCATTACTTAGAATTAACATCTCCTTATGTTTTCTCTCACACTTCTGCAATTACTTTCATCTTCCGTCCCGAAGCTGTGAGTTGGAAGACCTTTCAAAAGGGTGTTCCTCTTTAAGCATACAGCACGTTCCTCAGGTTTGCATACACACTACTGGGAATTACACCATCTTCTTGAAGGTAGATGTGATTTGGAAGGTTGTCTCTAGATGGTGCTCTTTCTTCCTCTTAAGCGTAAGGCACTTCTCTTTCCATTCAACACTGATATTTGAAAAAGCTTCTCTCTTCATGTATCAGGATGTCTGAAGTGGCATTCTCTCTACAGAGGCTTCGTGCTCATAGTTTAGTAAACGGCACATCTTTACACGTTCCTTCACCCTGTAGCCCATGCCTCCATCTGCGTGAGAGAAGATGTGAGTTTCAGATGCTTTTCGACGGAGGTCTTTCCCAAGGTTAAGTGCACCATAAATTCCTTATGCTTACACACCCTCTTCTAAGAATGCTTCCAACTTCATAAAAGAAGACGTGTCTTGAAGGATGGATTCGGTACACTACTTTCTTTAAACTACGTCTCTGCCACTTTCCTTATGCCTTCAGCACAACGTTGCAAACGTTTCCGTCTTCATGACAGAAGTTGTGGGTTGTAAGATGCTATCTATCTAATGTTCTCACCTACTATTAAGTGAATGGCACGATCCTTAAGGTTCAGCGCACAAGGAAGAAAACCCAGGTTGATTCATTCCTCAGGAGGTGGGTTCTGTATTGTATGCTCTCTGCACAGATTCAGTTGTCAGAATTTAGGAGACTGCACTTTCTTTTCAGGCTCCCCCGCACTCTTCCCCTACCTTCCATCTTCACGACAGAAGTTGTGAGGTGAGACATGGTGTCTCAACAGTGTTCTTCTATAGAGTTAAGCAAAGCGCTTTCTGTTCATGTGTTCACACAGACGTTTGCAAATGCTTCCATTTTCAGGACAGAATCCTGTGAGATGCAAGATGCTTTCTCTCTGGTGTTCTTTCTTCGACTTCAGTCTATGGCACTTTCCTTATGTTTTCTTATACCTCTGGCAAACGCTTTCCTCTTCACGACCAAAGACGTGACCTGAAAGGCGGCTTCGCTACAATCTTCTGTCTTAAAGATTGGTTCATGGCCCTTTCTTTATGCTTCCATTCACAATGTGAAACAGGCTTTCATCATCAAGACAGACGATGCGATTTGGAAGACACTTTGCATACCCTGTTCTTACTGAGAGTTACGTCTATTTCAGTTTCCTTAAGGTTCAATGCACTTGTTTGGAACCGCGTGTATATTCATGGGTCACAATGTTAGAATGATGTTGCTCTTCTATCAAAAGTCTTGGTTCTCTCCATTACTTAGAATTAACATCTCCTTATGTTTTCTCTCACACTTCTGCAATTACTTTCATCTTCCATCCCGAAGCTGTGAGTTGGAAGACCTTTCCAAAGGGTGTTCTTCTTTAAGCATACAGCACGTTCCTCAGGTTTGCATACACACTACTGGGAATTACACCATCTTCTTGAAGGTAGATGTGATTTGGAAGGTTGTCTCTAGATGGTGCTCTTTCTTCCTCTTAAGCGTAAGGCACTTCTCTTTCCGTTCAACACTGATATTTGAAAAAGCTTCTCTCTTCATGTATCAGGATGTCTGAAGTGGCATTCTCTCTACAGAGGCTTCGTGCTCATAGTTTAGTAAATGGCACATCTTTACACGTTCCTTCACCCTGTAGCCCATGCCTCCATCTGCATGAGAGAAGATGTGAGTTTCAGATGCTTTTCGACGGAGGTCTTTCCCAAGGTTAAGTGCACCATAAATTCCTTATGCTTACACACCCTCTTCTAAGAATGCTTCCAACTTCATAAAAGAAGACGTGTCTTGAAGGATGGATTCGGTACACTACTTTCTTTAAACTACATCTCTGCCACTTTCCTTATGCCTTCAGCACAACGTTGCAAACGTTTCCGTCTTCATGACAGAAGTTGTGGGTTGTAAGATGCTATCTATCTAATGTTCTCACCTACTATTAAGTGAATGGCACGATCCTTAAGGTTCAGCGCACAAGGAAGAAAACCCGGGTTGATTCATTCCTCAGGAGGTGGGTTCTGTATTGTATGCTCTCTGCACAGATTCAGTTGTCAGAATTTAGGAGACGGCACTTTCTTTTCAGGCTCCCGCGCACTCTTCCCATACCTTCCATCTTCATGACAGAATTTGTGAGGTGAGACATGGTGTCTCAACAGTGTTCTTCTATAGAGTTAAGCAAAGCGCTTTCTGTTCATGTGTTCACACAGACGTTTGCACATGCTTCCATTTGCAGGACAGAATCCTGTGAGATGCAAGATGCTTTCTCTCTGGTGTTCTTTCTTCGACTTCAGTCTAGGGCACTTTCCTTATGTTTTCTTATACCTCTGGCAAACGCTTTCCTCTTCACGACCAAAGACGTGACCTGAAAGGCGGCTTCGCTACAATGTTCTGTCTTAAAGATTGGTTCATGGCCCTTTCCTTATGCTTCCATTCACAATGTGAAACAGGCTTTCATCATCAAGACAGACGATGCGATTTGGAAGACACTTTGCATACCCTGTTCTTACTGAGAGTTACGTCTATTTCAGTTTCCTTAAGATTCAATGCACTTGTTTGGAACCGCGTGTATATTCATGGGTCAAAATGTTAGAATGATGTTGCTCTTCTATCAAAAGTCTTGGTTCTCTCCATTACTTAGAATTAACATCTCCTTATGTTTTCTCTCACACTTCAGCAATTACTTTCATCTTCCATCCCGAAGCTGTGAGTTGGAAGACCTTTCAAAAGGGTGTTCTTCTTTAAGCATACAGCACGTCCTCAGGTTTGCATACACACTACTGGGAATTACACCATCTTCTTGAAGGTAGATGTGATTTGGAAGGTTGTCTCTAGATGGTGCTCTTTCTTCCTCTTAAGCATAAGGCACTTCTCTTTCCGTTCAACACTGATATTTGAAAAAGCTTCTCTCTTCATGTATCAGGATGTCTGAAGTGGCATTCTCTCTACAGAGGCTTCGTGCTCATAGTTTAGTAAATGGCACATCTTTACACGTTCCTTCACCCTGTAGCCCATGCCTCCATCTGCATGAGAGAAGATGTGAGTTTCAGATGCTTTTCGACGGAGGTCTTTCCCAAGGTTAAGTGCACCATAAATTCCTTATGCTTACACACCCTCTTCTAAGAATGCTTCCAACTTCATAAAAGAAGACGTGTCTTGAAGGATGGATTCGGTACACTACTTTCTTTAAACTACGTCTCTGCCACTTTCCTTATGCCTTCAGCACAACGTTGCAAACGTTTCCGTCTTCATGACAGAAGTTGTGGGTTTTAAGATGCTATCTATCTAATGTTCTCACCTACTATTAAGTGAATGGCACGATCCTTAAGGTTCAGCGCACAAGGAAGAAAACCCAGGTTGATTCATTCCTCAGGAGGTGGGTTCTGTATTGTATGCTCTCTGCACAGATTCAGTTGTCAGAATTTAGGAGACGGCACTTTCTTTTCAGGCTCCCGCGCACTCTTCCCATACCTTCCATCTTCACGACAGAAGTTGTGAGGTGAGACATGGTGTCTCAACAGTGTTCTTCTATAGAGTTAAGCAAAGCGCTTTCTGTTCATGTGTTCACACAGACGTTTGCACATGCTTCCATTTTCAGGACAGAATCCTGTGAGATGCAAGATGCTTTCTCTCTGGTGTTCTTTCTTCGACTTCAGTCTATGGCACTTTCTTTATGTTTTCTTATAACTCTAGCAAACGCTTTCCTCTTCACGACCAAAGACGTGACCTGAAAGGCGGCTTCGCTACAATGTTCTGTCTTAAAGATTGGTTCATGGCCCTTTCCTTATGCTTCCATTCCAATGTGAAACAGGCTTTCATCATCAAGACAGACGATGCGATTTGGAAGACACTTTGCATACCCTGTTCTTACTGAGAGTTACGTCTATTTCAGTTTCCTTCAGGTTCAATGCACTTCGTGGGAACTGCGTGTATATTCATGGGTCACGATGTTAGAATGATGTTGCTCTTCTCTCAAAAGTCTTGGTTCTCTCCATTACTTAGATTCAAGCTCTCCTTATGTTTTCTCTCACACTTCTGCAATTACTTCCATCTTCCGTCCCGAAGCTGTGAGTTGGAAGACCTTTCCAAAGGGTGTTCTTCTTTACGCATACAGCACGTTCCTTAGGTTTGCATACACACTACTGGGAATTACACCATCTACTTGAAGGTAGATGTGATTTGGAAGGTTGTCTCTAGATGGTGCTCTTTCTTCCTCTTAAGCGTAAGGCACTTCTCTTTCCGTTCAACACTGATATTTGAAAAAGCTTCTCTCCTCATACAACAGGATGTCTGAAGTGGCATTCTCTCTACAGAGGCTTGGTGCTCATAGTTTAGTAAATGGCACATCTTTAGACGTTCCTTCACCCTGTAGCCCATGCCTCCATCTGCATGAGAGAAGATGTGAGTTTCAGATTCTTTCCGATGGAGATCTTTCCTAAGGTTAAGTGCACCATAAATTCCTTATGCTGACACATGCTCTTCTAAGAATGCTTCCAACTTCATGGAAGAAGACGTGTCTTGAAGGATGGATTCGGTACACTACTTTCTTGAAGCTACGTCTCTGCCACTCTCCTTATGCTTTCAGCACAAAGTTGCACATGTTTCCGTCTTCATGACAGAAGTTGTGGGTTGTAAGATGCTATCTATCTAATGTTCTCACCTACTATTAAGTGAATGGCACGATCCTTAAGGTTCAGCGCACAAGGAAGAAAACCCAGGTTGATTCATTCCTCAGGAGGTGGGTTCGGCATTGTATGCTCCCTGCACAGATTCGGTTGTCAGAAATTAGGAGACGGCACTTTCTTTTCAGGATCCCCCGCTCTCTTCCCATACCTTCCATCTTCACGACAGAAGTTGTGAGGTGAGACATGGTGTCTCAACAGTGTCCTTCTATAGAGTTAAGCAAAGGGCTTTCTGTTGATGTGTTCACACAGACGTTTGCATATGCTTTCATTTTCAGGACAGAATCCTGTGAGATGCAAGATGCTTTCTCTCTGGTGTTCTTTCTTCGACTTCAGTCTATGGGACTTTCCTTATGTTTTCTTACACCTCTGGCAAACGCTTTCATGTTCACGATCAAAGACGTGACCTGAAAGACGGCTTCGCTACAATGTTCTGTCTTAAAGATTGGTTCATGGCCCTTTCCTTATGCTTCCATTCCAATGTGAAACAGGCTTTCATCATCAAGACAGACGATGCGATTTGGAAGACACTTTGCATACCCTATTCTTACTGAGAGTTACGTCTATTTCAGTTTCCTTCAGGTTCAATGCACTTCGTGGGAACCGCGTGTATATTCATGGGTCACGATGTTAGAATGATGTTGCTCTTCTCTCAAAAGTCTTGGTTCTCTCCATTACTTAGATTCAACCTCTCCTTATGTTTTCCCTCACACTTCTGCAATTACTTCCATCCTCCGTCCCGAAGCTGTGAGTTGGAAGACATTTTAAAAGGGTGTTCTTCTTTAAGCATACAGTACGTTCTTCAGGTTTGCATACACACTACTGGGAATTACACCATCTTCTTGAAGGTAGATGTGATTTGGAAGGTTGTCTCTAGATGGTGCTCTTTCTTCCTCTTAAGCATAAGGCACTTCTCTTTCCGTTCAACACTGATATTTGAAAAAGCTTCTCTCTTCATGCATCAGGATGTCTGAAGTGGCATTCTCTCTACAGAGGCTTGGTGCTCATAGTTTAGTAAACGGCACATCTTTACACGTTCCTTCACCCTGTAGCCCATGCCTCCATCTGCATGAGAGAAGATGTGAGTTTCAGATGCTTTTCGATGGAGATCTTTCCTAAGGTTAAGTGCACCATAAATTCCTTATGCTGAGACACGCTCTTCTAAGAATGCTTCCAACTTCATGAAAGAAGACGTGTCTTGAAGGATGGATTCGGTACACTACTTTCTTGAAGCTACGTCTCTGCCACTTTCCTTGTGCTTTCAGCACAACGTTGCAAACGTTTCCATCTTCATGACAGAAGTTGTGGGTTGTAAGATGCTATCTATGCAGTGTTCTCACCTAATATTAAGTGAATGGCACGATCCTTAAGTTTCAGCGCACAAGGAAGAAAACCGAGGTGGATTAATTCCTCAGGAGGTAGGTTCGGTATTGTATGCTCTCTGCACAGATTCGGTTTTCAGAATTTATGAGACGGCACTTTCTTTTCAGGCTCCCCCGCACTCTTCCCATAGTTTCCATCATCACGACAGAAGTTCTGAGTTGAGACATGGTGTCGCAACAGTGCTCTTCTATAGAGTTATGCAAAGCGCTTTCTGTTGATGTGTTCACACAGACTTTTGCACATGCTTCCGTTTTCAGGACAGAATCTTGTGAGATGCAAGATGCTTTCACTCTGGTGTTCTTCCTTTGACTTCAGTCTATGGCACTTTCCTTTTGTTTACGTATACCTCTGGCGAACGCTTTCATGTTCACGACCAGAGACGTGACCTGAAAGGAAGCTTCGCTACAATGTTCTGTCTTAAAGATTGTCATGGCCCTTTCCTTATGCTTCCATTCACAATGTGAAACAGGCTTTCATCATCAAGACAGACGATGCGATTTGGAAGACACTTTCCATACGCTGTTCTTACTGAGAGTTACGTCTATTTCAGTTTCCTTAAGGTTCAATGCACTTGTTTGGAGCCGCGTGTATATTCATGGGTTACGATGATAGAATGATGTTGCTCTTCTCTCCAAAGTCTTGGTTCTCTCCATTACTTAGATTCAACCTCTCCTTATGTTTTCTCTCACACTTCTGCAATTACTTCCGTCTTCCGTCCCGAAGCTGTGAGTTGGAAGACCTTTCCAAAGGGTGTTCTACTTTAAGCATACAGCACATTCCTTAGGTTTGCATACACACTACTGGGAATTACACCATCTTCTTGAAGGTAGATTTGATTTGGAAGGTTGTCTCTAGATGGTGCTCTTTCTTCCTCTTAAGCGTAAGGCACTTCTCTTTCCGTTCAACACTGATATTTGAAAAAGCTTCTCTCCTCATACAACAGGATGTCTGAAGTGGCATTCTCTCTACAGAGGCTTGGTGCTCATAGTTTAGTAAATGGCACATGTTTACATGTTCCTTCACCCTGTAGCCCATGCCTCCATCTGCATGAGAGAAGATGTGAGTTTCAGATGCTTTTCGACGGAGGTCTTTCCTAAGGTTAAGTGCACCATAAATTCCTTATGCTGAGACACGCTCTTCTAAGAATGCTTCCAACTTCATGAAAGAAGACGTGTCTTGCGGGATGGATTCGGTACACTACTTTCTTGAAGCTACGTCTCTGCCACTTTCCTTATGCCTTCAGCACAACGTTGCAAAATTTTCCGTCTTCATGACAGAAGTTGTGGGTTGTAAGATGCTATCTATCCAATGTTCTCACCTACTATTAAGTGGATGCCACTTTCCTTAAGTTTCAGTGCACAAGGAAGAAAACCTAGGTTGATTCATTCCTCAGGAGGTGGGTTCGGCATTGTATGCTCCCTGCACAGATTCTGTTGTCAGAAATTATGAGACGGCACTTTCATTTCAGGATCCCCCGCTCTCTTCCCATACCTTCCATCTTCACGACAGAAGTTGTGAGGTGAGACATGGTGTCTCAACACTGTTCTTCTATAGAGTTAAGCAAAGCGCTTTCTGTTGATGTGTTCACACAGACGTTTGCACATGCTTCCATTTTCAGGACAGAATCCTCTGAGATGCAAGATGCTTTCTCTCTGGTGTTCTTTCTTCGAGTTCAGTCTATGGCACTTTCCTTATGTTTTCTTATACCTCTGGCAAACGCTTTCATCTTCACGACCAAAGACGTGACCTGAAAGACGGCTTAGCTACAATGTTCTGTCTTAAAGATTGGTTCATGGCCCTTTCCTTATGCTTCCATTCACAATGTGAAACAGGCTTTCATAATCAAGACAGACGATGCGATTTGGAAGACACTTTGCATACCCTGTTCTTACTGAGAGTTACGTCTATTTCAGTTTCCTTAAGGTTCAATACACTTATTGGGTACCGCGTGTATATTCATGGATCAAGAGGTTAGAATGGTGTTGCTCTTCTATCAAAAGTCTTGGTTCTCTCCATTACTTAGAATTAACCTCTCCTTATGTTTTCTCTCCCACTTCTGCAATTACTTCCATCTTCCGTCCCGAAGCTGTGAGTTGGAAGACCTTTCTAAAGGGTGTTCTTCTTTAAGCATACAGCCCGTTCCTGAGGTTTGCATACACACTACTGGGAAGTACACCGTCTTCTTGAAGGTAGATGTGATTTGGAAGGTTGTCTCTAGATGGTGCTCTTTCTTCCTCTTAAGCGTAAGGCACTTCTCTTTCCGTTCAACACTGATATTTGAAAAAGCTTCTCTCTTCATGCATCAGGATGTTTGAAGTGGCATTCTCTCTACAGAGCCTTGGTGCTCATAGTTTAGTAAACGGTACATCTTTACACGTTCCTTCACCCTGTAGCCCATGCCTCCATCTGCATGAGAGAAAATGGGAGTTTCAGATGCTTTTCGATGCAGATCTTTCCTAAGGTTAAGTGCACCATAAATTCCTTATGCTGAGACATGCTCTTCTAAGAATGCTTCCAACTTCATGGAAGAAGACGTGTCTTAAAGGATGGATTCGGTACACTACTTTCTGGAAGCTACGTCTCTGCCACTTTCCTTATGCATTCAGCACAACGTTGCAAACGTTTCCGTCTTCATGACAGAAGTTGTGGGTTGTAAGATGCTATCTATCCAATGTTCTCACCTACTATTAAGTGGATGGCACTTTCCTTAAGTTTCAGCGCACAAGGAAGAAAACGTAGGTTGATTCATTCCTCAGGAGGTGGGTTCGGCATTGTATGCTCCCTGTACAGATTCCGTTGTCAGAATTTAGGAGACGGCACTTTCGTTTCAGGCTCCCCCGCACTCTTCCCATACCTTCCATCTTCACGACAGAAGTTGTGAGGTGAGACATGGCGTCTCAACAGTGTTCTTCTATAGAGTTAAGCAAAGCGCTTTCTGATGATATGTTCACACAGACGTTTGCACATGCTTTCGTTTTCAGAACAGAATCCTGTGAGATGCAAGATGCTTTCTCTCTGGTGTTCTTTCTTCGACTTCAGTCTATGGCACTTTCCTTATGTTTTCTTATACCTCTGGCAAACGCTTTCATGTTCACGATCAAAGACGTGACCTGAAAGACGGCTTCGCTACAATGTTCTGTGTTAAAGATTGGTTCATTGCCCTTTCCTTATGCTTCCATTCACAATGTGAAACAGGCTTTCATCATCAAGACAGACGATGCGATTTGGAAGACACTTTGCATACCCTGTTCTTACTGAGAGTTACGTCTATTTCAGTTTCCTTAAGGTTCAATGCACTTCTTGGCAACCGCGTGTATATTCATGGGTCACGATGTTAGAATGATGTTGCTCTTCTATCAAAAGTCTTGGATCTCTTCATTACTTAGAATTATCCTCTCCTTATGTTTTCTCTCCCACTTCTGCAAATACTTCCATCTTCCGTCCCGAAGCTGTGAGTTGGAAGACCTTTCCAAAGGGTGTTCTTCTTTAAGCGTACAGCACGTTCCTTAGGTTTGCATACACACTACTGGGAATTACACCATCTTCTTGAAGGTAGATGTGATTTGGAAGGTTGTCTCAAGATGGTGCTCTTTCTTCCTCTTAAGCGTAAGGCACTTCTCTTTCCGTTCAACACTGATATTTGAAAAAGCTTCTCTCCTCATGCATCAGGAGGTTTGAAGTGGCATTCTCTCTACAGAGGCTTGGTGTTCATAGTTTAGTAAATGGCACATCTTTACACGTTCCTTCACCCTGTAGCCCATGCCTCCAACTGCATGAGAGAAGATGTGAGTTTCAGATGCTTTTCGACGGAGGTCTTTCCTAAGGTTAAGTGCACCATAAATTCCTTATGCTGAGACACGCTCTTCTAAGAATGCTTGCAACTTCATGAAAGAAGACGTGTCTTGAAAGATGGATTCGGTACACTACTTTCTTGAAGCTACATCTCTGCCACTTTCCTTATGTCTTCAGCACAACGTTGCAAACGTTTCCGTCTTCATGACAGAAGTTGTGGGTTGTAAGATGCTATCTATCCAATGTTCTCACCTACTATTAAGTGGAGGGTACTTTCCCTAAAGTTCAGCACACAAGGAAGAAAACCTAGGTTGATTCATTCCTCAGGAGGTGGGTTCGGCATTGTATGCTTCCTGTACAGATTCTGTTGTCAGAAATTAGGAGACGGCACTTTCGTTTCAGGATCCCCCGCACTCTTCCCATACCTTCCATTTTCACGACAGACGTTGTGAGGTGAGACATGGCGTCTCAACAGTGTTCTTCTATAGAGTTAAGCAAAGAGCTTTCTGTTGATGTGTTCACACAGACGTTTGCACATGCTTTCATTTTCAGGACAGAATCCTCTGAGATGCAAGATGCTTTCTCTCTGGTGTTCTTTCTTCGACTTCAGTCTATGGCACTTTTCTTATGTTTTCTTATACCTCTGGCAAACGCTTTCATGTTCACGATCGAAGACGTGACCTGAAAGACGGCTTCGCTACAATGTTCTGTCTTAAAGATTGGTTCATGGCCCTTTCCTTATGCTTCCATTCACAATGTGAAACAGGCTTTCATCATCAAGACAGACGATGCGATTTGGAAGACACTTTGCATACCCTGTTCTTACTGAGAGTTAAGTCTATTTCAGTTTCCTTAAGGTTCAATGCACTTCTTGGCAACCGCGTGTATATTCATGGGTCACGATGTTAGAATGATGTTGCTCTTCTATCAAAAGTCTTGGTTCTCTCCATTACTTAGAATTATCCTCTCCTTATGTTTTCTCTCACACTTCTGCAAATACTTCCATCTTCCATCCCGAAGCTGTGAGTTGGAAGACCTTTCCAAAGGGTGTTCTTCTTTAAGCATACAGCACGTTCCTTAGGTTTGCATACATACTACTGGGAATTACACCATCTTCTTGAAGGTAGATGTGATTTGGAAGGTTGTCTCAAGATGGTGCTCTTTCTTCCTCTTAAGCGTAAGGCACTTCTCTTTCCGTTCAACACTGATATTTGAAAAAGCTTCTCTCTTCATGCATCAGGATGTCTGAAGTGGCATTCGCTCTACAGAGGCTTGGTGCTCATAGTTTAGTAAATGGCACATCTTTACATGTTCCTTCACCCTGTAGCCCATGCCTCCAACTGCATGAGAGAAGATGGGAGTTTCAGATGCTTTTCGATGGAGGTCTTTCCTAAGGTTAAGTGCACCATAAATTCCTTATGCTGAGACACGCTCTTCTAAGAATGCTTGCAACTTCATGAAAGAAGACGTGTCTTGAAAGATGGATTCGGTACACTACTTTCTTGAAGATACGTCTCTGCCACTCTCATTATGCCTTCAGAACAACGTTGCAAAAGTTTCCGTCTTCATGACAGAAGTTGTGGGTTGTAAGATGCTATCTATCCAATGTTCTCACCTACTATTAAGTGAATGGCACTCTCCTTAAGGTTCATCGCACAAGGAAGAAAACCCAGGTTGATTCATACCTTAGGAGGTGGGTTCGGTATTGTATGCTCTCTGCACAGATTCGGTTGTCAGAATTTAGGAGACGGCACTTTCTTGTCAGGCTCCCCCTCACTCTTCCCATAGCTTCCCTCTTCACGACAGAAGTTGTGAGGTGAGACATGGTGTCTCAACAGTGTTCTTCTATAGAGTTAAGCAAAGCGCTTTCTGTTGATGTGTTCACACAGACGTTTGCACATACTTCCGTTTTCAGGACAGAATCCTGTGAGATGCAAGATGCTTTCTCTCTGGTGTTCTTTCTTCGACTTCAGTCTAGGGCACTTTCCTTATGTTTTCTTATACCTCTGGCAAACGCTTTCATCTTCCCGACCAAAGACGTGACCTGAAAGACGGCTTCGCTACAATGTTCTGTCTTAAAGATTGGTTCATGGCCCTTTCCTTATGCTTCCATTCACAATGTGAAACAGGCTTTCATCATCAAGACAGACGATGCGATTTGGACGACACTTTGCATACCCTGTTCTTACTGAGAGTTACGTCTATTTCAGTTTCCTTAAGGTTCAATGCCCTTCTTGGGAACCGCGTGTATATTCATGGGTCACGATGTTAGAATGAAGTTGCTCTTCTATCAAAAGTCTTGGTTCTCTCCATTACTTAGAATTATCCTCTCCTTATGTTTTCTCTCACACTTCTGCAATTACTTCCATCTTCCGTCTCGAAGCTGTGAGTTGGAAGACCTTTCCAAAGGGTGTTCTTCTTTAAGCATACAGCACGTTCCTTAGGTTTGCATACACACTACTGGGAATTACACCATCTTCTTGAAGGTAGATGTGATTTGGAAGGTTGTCTCAAGATGGTGCTCTTTCTTCCTCTTAAGCGTAAGGCACTTCTCTTTCCGTTCAACACTGATATTTGAAAAAGCTTCTCTCCTCATGCATCAGGATGTGTGAAGTGGCATTCGCTCTACAGAGGCTTGGTGCTCATAGTTTAGTAAATGGCACATCTTTACACGTTCCTTCACCCTGTAGCCCATGCCTCCAACTGCATGAGAGAAGATGTGAGTTTCAGATGCTTTTCGACGGAGGTCTTTCCTAAGGTTAAGTGCACCATAAATTCCTTATGCTGAGACACGCTCTTCTAAGAATGCTTCCAACTTCATGAAAGAAGACGTGTCTTGAAAGATGGATTCGGTACACTACTTTCTTGAAGCTATGTCTCTGCCACTTTCCTTATGCCTTCAGCACAACGTTGCAAACGTTTCCGTCTTCATGACCGAAGGTGTGGGTTGTCAGATGCTATCTATACAATGTTCTCACCTACTATTAAGTGGAGGGCACTTTCCCTAAAGTTCAGCGCACAAGGAAGAAAACCTAGGTTGATTCATTCCTCAGGAGGTGGGTTCGGCATTGTATGCTCCCTGTATAGATTCTGTTGTCAGAAATTAGGAGACGGCACTTTCGTTTCAGGCTCCCCCTCACTCTTCCCATACCTTCCATTTTCACGACAGAAGTCGTGAGGTGAGACATGGCGTCTCAACAGTGTTCTTCTATAGAGTTAAGCAAAGCGCTTTCTGTTGATGTGTTCACACAGATGTTTGCACATGCTTCCGTTTTCAGGACAGAATCCTGTGAGATGCAAGATGCTTTCTCTCTGGTGTTCTTTCTTCGACTTCAGTCTATGGCACTTTCCTTATGTTTTCTTATACCTGTGGCAAATGCTTTCATGTTCACGACCAAAGACGTGACCTGAAAGACGGCTTCGCTACAATATTCTGTCTTAAAGATTGGTTCATGGCCCTTTCCTTATGCTTCCATTCACAATGTGAAACTGGCTTTCATCATCAAGACAGACGATGCGATTTGGAAGACACTTTGCATACCCTGTTCTTACTGAGAGTTACGTCTATTTCAGTTTCCTTAAGGTTCAATGCACTTCCTGGGAACCGCGTGTATATTCATGGGTCACGATGTTAGAATGATGTTGCTCTTCTATCAAAAATCTTGGTTCTCTTCATTACTTAGAATTATCCTCTCCTTATGTTTTCTCTCACACGTCTGCAAATACTTCCATCTTCCATCCCGAAGCTGTGAGTTGGAAGACCTTTCCAAAGGGTGTTCTTCTTTAAGCGTACAGCACGTTCCTTAGGTTTGCATACATACTACTGGGAATTACACCATCTTCTTGAAGGTAGATGTGATTTGGAAGGTTGTCTCAAGATGGTGCTCTTTCTTCCTCTTAAGCGTAAGGCACTTCTCTTTCCGTTCAACACTGATATTTGAAAAAGCTTCTCTCCTCATGCATCAGGATGTTTGAAGTGGCATTCGCTCTACAGAGGCTTGGTGCTCATAGTTTAGTAAATGGCACATCTTTACACGTTCCTTCACCCTGTAGTCCATGCCTCCAACTGCATGGGAGAAGATATGAGTTTCAGATGCTTTTCGACGGAGATCTTTCCTAAGGTTAAGCGCACCATAAATTCCTTATGGTGACACATGCTCTTCTAAGAATGCTTCCAACTTCATGAAAGAAGACGTGTCTTGAAGGATGGATTCGGTATACTACTTTCCTGAAACTACGTCTCTGCCACATTCCTTATGCCTTCAGCACAACGTTGCAAACGTTTCCGTCTTCATGGCAGAAGTTGTGGCTTGTAAGATGCTATCTATTCAATGTTCTCACCTACAATTAAGTGAATGGCATTCTCCTTAAGGTTCAGCGCACAAGGAAGAAAACCCAGGTTGATTCATACCTTAGGAGGTGGTTTCGGTATTGTATGCTCTCTGCACAGATTCGGTTGTCAGAATTTAGGAGACGGCACTTTCTTTTCAGGCTCCCCCTCACTCTTCCCATAGCTTCCCACTTCACGACAGAAGTTGTGAGGTGAGACATGGCGTCTCAACAGTGTTCTTCTATAGAGTTAAGCAAAGCGCTTTCTGTTGATGTGTTCACACAGACGTTTGCACATGCTTTCATTTTCAGGACAGAATCCTGTGAGATTTATGATGCTTTCTCTCTGGTGTTCTTTCTTCGACTTCAGTCTATGGCACTTTCCTTATGTTTTCTTATACCTCTGGCAAACGCGTTCATGTTCACGACCAAAGACGTGACCTGAAAGACGGCTTCGCTACAATGGTCTGTCTTAAAGATTGGTTCATGGCCCTTTCCTTATGCTTCCATTCACAATGTGAAACAGGCTTTCATCATCAAGACAGACAATGCGATTTGGAAGACACTTTGCATACCCTGTTCTTACTGAGAGTTACGTCTGTTTCAGTTTCCTTAAGGTTCAATACACTTATTGGGAACTGCGTGTATATTCATGGTTCACGATGTTAGAATGATGTTGCTCTTCTATCAAAAGTCTTGGTTCTCTCCATTACTTAGAATTAACCTCTCCTTATGTTTTCTCTCACACTTCTGCAAATACTTCCATCTTCCGTCCCGAAGCTGTGAGTTGGAAGACCTTTCAAAAGGGTGTTCTTCTTTAAGCATACCTCATGTTCCTTAGGTTTGCATACACACTACTGGGAATTACACCATCTTTTTGAAGGTAGATGTGATTTGGAAGGTTGTCTCTACATGGTGCTCTTTCTTCCTCTTAAGGTTAAGGCACTTCTCTTTCCATTCAACACTGATGTTTGAAAAAGCTTCTCTCTTCATGCATCAGGATGTTTGAAGTGGCATTCTCTCTACAGAGCCTTGGTGCTCATACTTTAGTAAATGGCACATCTTTACACGTTCCTTCACCCTGTAGCCCATGCCTCCATCTGCATGAGAGAAAATGTGAATTTTAGATGCTTTTCGATGGAGATCGTTCCTAAGGTTAAGCGCACCATAAATTCCTTATGCTGAGACATGCTCTTCTAAGAATGCTTCCAACTTCATGGAAGAAGACATGTCTTGAAGGATGGATTCGGTACACTACTCTCTTGAAACTACGTCTCTGCCACTTTCCTTGTGCTTTCAGCACAACGTTGCACATGTTTCCATCTTCATGACAGAAGTTGTGGGTTGTAACATGCTATCTATGCAGTGTTCTCACCTACTATTAAGTGGAGGGCACTTTCCTTAAGGTTCAGCGCACAAGGAAGAAAACCCTGGTTGATTCATTCTTCAGGTGGTGGTTTCGGTATTGTATGCTCTCTGCACGGATTCGGTTGTCAGAATTTAGGAGACGGCACTTTCTTTTCAGGCTCCCCCTCACTCTTCCCATAGCTTCCCTCTCACGACAGAAGTTGTGAGGTGAGACATGGTGTCTCAACAGTGTTCTTCTATAGAGTTAAGCAAAGCGCTTTCTGTTGATGTGTTCACACAGACTTTGGCACATGCTTCCATTTTCAGGACAGAATCCTGTGAGATGCAAGATGCTTTCTCTCTGGTGTTCTTTCTTCGACTTCAGTCTAGGGCACTTTCCTTATGTTTTCTTATACCTCTGGCAAACGCTTTCATGTTCACGACCAAAGACGTGACCTGAAAGACGGCTTCGCTACAATGTTCTGTCTTAAATATTGGTTGATGGCCCTTTCCTTATGCTTCCATTCTCAATGTGAAACAGGCTTTCATCATCAAGACATACGATGCGATTTGGAAGACACTTTGCATACCCTGTTCTTATTGAGAGTTACGTCTATTTCAGTTTCCTGAAGGTTCAATGCACTTGTTTGTACCGCGTGTATATTCATGGGTGACGATGCTAGAATGATGTTGCTCTTCTCTCAAAAGTCTTGGTTCTCTCCATTACTTAGATTCAACCTCTCCTTATGTTTTCTCTCACACTTCTGCAATTACTTCCATCTTCCGTCCCGAAGCTGTGTGTTGGAATACCTTTCAAAAGGGTGTTCTTCTTTAAGCATACAGCACGTTCCTTAGCTGTGCATACACACTACTGGGAAGTACACCATCTTCTTGAAGGTAGATGTGATTTGGAAGGTTGTCTCTAGATGGTGCTATTTCTTCCTCTTAAGCGTAAGGCACTTCTCTTTCCCTTCAACACTGATATTTGGAAAAGCTTCTCTCTTCATGCATCAGGATGTTTGAAGTGGCATTCTCCCTACAGAGGCTTGGTGCTCATAGTTTAGTAAACGGCACATCTTTACACGTTCCTTCACCCTGTAGCCCATGCCTCCATCTGCATGAGAGAAGATGTGAGTTTCAGATGCTTTTCGATGGAGATCTTTCCTAAGGTTAAGCGCACCATAAATTCCTTATGCTGACACATGCTCTTCTAAGAATGCTTCCAACTTCATGGAAGAAGACGTGTCTTGAAGGTTGGATGTGGTACACTACTTTCTTGAAGCTATGCCTCTGCCACTTTCCTTATGCCTTCAGCACAACGTTGCAAACGTTTCCGTCTTCATGACAGAAGTTGTGGGTTGTAACATGCTATCTATGCAGTGTTCTCACCTACTATTAAGTGGATGGCACTTTCCCTAAGGTTCAGTGCACAAGGAAGAAAACCCAGGACGATTCATTCTTCAGGAGGTGGGTTCGGTACTCTATGCTCTCTGCACAGATTCGGTTGTCAGAATTTAGGAGACGGCACTTTCGTTTCAGGCTCCCCCGCACTCTTCCCATAGCTTCCATCTTCACGACAGAAGTTGTGAGTTGAGACATGGTGTCTCAACAGTGTTCTTCTATAGAGTTAAGCAAAGCGCTTTCTGTTGATATTTTCATGCAGACTTTTGCATATGCTTCCGTTTTCAGGACAGAATCCTGTGAGATACAAGATGCTTTCTCTGGTGCTCTTTCTTCGTCTTCAGTCTATGGCACTTTCCTTATGTTTTCTTATACCTCTGTGCAAACGCTTTCATCTTCACGACTAAAGACGTGACCTGAAAGACGGCTTCGATACAATTTTCAGTCTTAAAGATTGGTTCATGGCCCTTTCCTTATGCTTCCTTTCACAATGTGAAACAGGCTTTCATCAAGACAGACGATGTGATTTGGAAGACACTTTGCATACCCTGTTTTACTGAGAGTTACGTCTATTTCAGTTTCCTTAAGGGTCAATGCACTTATTCGGAACTGCGTGTATATTCATGGGTCACGATGTTAGAATGATGTTGCTCTTCTATCAAAAGTCTTGGTTCTCTCCATTACTTAGTTTCAACCTCTCCTTATGTTTTCTCTCACACTTCTACAATTACTTCCATCTTCTGTCCCGAAGCTGTGTGTTGGAATACCTTTCAAAAGGGTGTTCTTCTTTAAGCATACAGCACGTTCCTTAGCTGTGCCTACACACTACTGGGAAGTACACCATCTTCTTGAAGGTAGATGTGATTTGGAAGGTTGTCTCTAGATGGTGCTATTTCTTCCTGTTAAGCGTAAGGCACTTCTCTTTCCGTTCAACACTGATATTTGGAAAAGCTTCTCTCTTCATGCATCAGGATGTTTGAAGTGGCATTCGCTCTACAGAGGCTTGGTGCTCATAGTTTAGTAAACGGCACATCTTTACACGTTCCTTCACCCTGTAGCCCATGCCTCCATCTGCATGAGAGAAGATGTGAGTTTCAGATGGTTTTTGACTGAGATCTTTCCTATGGTTAAGCGCACCATAAATTACTTATGCTGAGAAACGCTCTTCTAAGAATGCTTCCAACTTTATGAAAGAAGACGTGACTTGAAGCATGGATTCGGTACACTACTTTCATGAAGCGACGTCTCTGCCACTTTCCTTTTGCTTTCAGCACAACGTTGCAAATGTTTCCGTCTTCATGACAGATGTTGTGGATTGTAAGATGCTATCTATCCAGTCTTCTCACCTACTATTAAGTGGATGGCACGTTCCTTAATTTTCAGCCCACAATGAAGAAAACCCAGGTTCATTCATTCTTCAGGAGGTGGGTCGGTATTGTATGCTCTCTGCACGGATTCGGTTGTCAGAATTTAGGAGACGGCACTTTCGTTTCAGGCTCCCCCGCACTCTTCCCATAACTTCCATCCTCACAACAGAAGTGGTGAGTTGGGACATGGTGTCTCAACAGTGCTCTTCTATAGAGTTATGCAAAGCGCTTTCTGTTGATGTGTTCACACAGACTTTTGCACATGCTTCCGTTTTCAGGACAGAATCCTGTGAGATGTATCTTGCATTACAGAAGTAAGAGCAGAAGTGTGAGAGAAAACATAAGTAGAGGTTGAATCTAAGTAATGGAGAGAACCAAGACTTTTGATAGAAGAGCAACATCATGCTAACATCGTGACCCATGAATATACACGCGGTTCCAAATAAGTGCATTGAACCTTAAGGAAACTGAAATAGACGTAACTCTCAGTAAGAACAGGGTATGCAAATGTCTTCCATATCGCATCGTCTGTCTTCATGATGAAAGCCTGTTCCACATTGTGAATGGAAGGATAAGGAAAGGGCCATGAACCAATGTTTAAGACAGAACATTGTATCGAAGCTCTCTTTTAGGTCACGTCTTTGGACGTGAAGATGAAAGCGTTTGCACAGAGGTATAAGAAAACATAAGGAAAGTGCCATAGACTGAAGTAGAAGAAGGAACACCATAGAGAAAGCATCTTGCATCTCACAAGATTCTGTCCTGAAAACAGAAGCATGTGCAAAAGTCTGTGTGAACACATCAACAGAAAGCGCTTTGCTTAACTCTATAGAAGAACACTGTTGAGACACCATGTCTCAACTCACAACTTCTGTCGTGTAGATGGAAGCTATGGGAAGAGTGCGGGGGAACCTGAAAAGAACGTGCCGTCTCCTAAACTCTGACAACCGAATCTGTGCAGAGAGCATACAATACCGAACCCACCTCCTGAAGAATGAATCAACCTGGGTTTTCTTCCTTGTGCGCTGAACCTTAAGGAAAGTGCCATCCACTTAATAGGAGGTGAGAACCCTGGATAGATAGCATCTTACAGCTCACAAGTTTTGTCATGAAGCCGGAAACGTTTGCAACGTTGAGCTGAAAGCATAAGGAAAGTGGCAGAGACGTAGCTTCAAGAAAGTAGTGTACCGAATCCATCCTTCAAGACACGTCTCCTTTCATGAAGTTGGAAGCATTCTTAGAAGAGCATGTCTCAGCATAAGGAATTTATGGTGCACTTAACCTTAGGAAAGATCTCTGTCAAAAAGCATCTGAAACTCACATCTTCTCTCATGCAGATGGAGGCATGGGCTACAGGGTGAAGGAACGTGTAAAGATGTGCTGTTTACTAAACTATGAGCACCAAGCCTCTGTAGAGAGAATGCCACTTCAAACATCCTGATGCATGAAGAGAGAAGCTTTTCCAAATATCAGTGTTGAACGGAAAGAGAAGTGCCTTACGCTTAAGTGGAAGAAAGAGCACCATCTAGACACAACCTTCCAAATCACATCTACCTTCATGAAGATGGTGTAATTCCAGTAATGTGTATGCAAACCTAAGGAACGTGCTGTATGCTTAAAGAAGAGCACCCTTTGGAAAGGTCTTCTAACTCACAGCTTCCGGACGGAAGATGGAAGTAATTGCAGAAGTGTGAGAGAAAACATAAGGAAAGATTCTATCTAAGTAAGGGACAGAACCAAGACTTTTGATAGAAGAGCATCATCAATCGAAGATCGTAACCCATGAATATTCACGCGGTTCCCAATAAGTGCATTGAACCTTAAGGAAACTGAAATAGATGTAACTCTCAGTAAGAACAGGGTATGGAAAGGGTGTTCCAAATCAAATCATCTGTCTTTATGAAGAAAGCCTGTTTCAGAGTGTGAATGGAAGCATGAAGAAAGGGCCATTACCCAAAAATTAAGAAAGAACATTGTATCAAATCCGTCTTTTAGGTCACATCTTTGGTCGCAACGATGAAAGCATTTGAACAGAGGTATAAGAAAACATAAGTAAAGTGTCATAGACTGAAGTCTAAGAAAGAACATGTAGAGAAAGCATCTTGTAACTCATCAGATTTGGCATGAAAACGAGAGCCTGTGCAAAATTGTGTGTGAAAACATAAAGAGAAAGGGCTTTTCTTAACTGCATAGAAGAACACCGTGCAGACACCATGTCTCAAATCACAACTTCTGTCGTGACGATGGAAGCTAAGGCAAGAGTCTGGGCGATCATGAAAAGAAAGTGCTGTCTCCTAATTCTGACATCCAAATCTGTGCAGAGAGAATACAAACCGAACCCACCTCCTGAAGAATGAGTCAACCAGGGTTTTCTTCCTTGTGCGCTGAACCTTAAGGAAAGTGCCATCAACTTAATAGTAGGTGAGAACACAGGATAGATAGCATCTTACAACCCACAACTTCTGTCATGAAGACGGATACTTTTGCAACGTTGTGTTGAAAGCCTAAGGAAAGTGGCAGAGACATAGCTTCAGGAAAGGACCGTTCCGTATCCATTCCTCAAGGCACGTCTTCTTTCATGTAGTTGGCGGCATTCTCAGAAGAGCTTTCCTCAGCATAAAGAATTCATCGTGCGCTTAACCTTATGAAAGAAATCCGTCGAAAAGCATCTGAAACTCACATCTCTCATGCAGATGGAGGCATTGGCTACAGGGTGAGGGAATGTGTAAAGAAATGCCATTTACTAAACTATGAGCACCAAGCCTCTGTAGAAAGAATGCCACTTCAAACATCCCGATGCATGAAAAGAGTAGCTTTTCAAATATCAGTGTTGAAAGGTAAGAGAAGTGCCTTACGCTTAACAGTAAGAAAGAGCACCATCTAGAGACAACCTTCCAAATGACATCTACCTTCATGAAGATGGTATAATTTCCAGTAGTGTGTATGAAAACATAAGAAACGTGTTGTATACTCAAGGAAGAACACCCTTTGGAAAAGATTTTCCAACTTAAAGCTCCTGACAGAAGATGGAAATACTTGCAGAAGTGTGAGTGAAAACATACGGAGAGGTTCTATCTAAGTAACGGGCAGAACCATACCTTTTGATAGAAGAGCAACATCAATCTATCATCGTGACCCATGAATATACACGCGGTTCCCAATACATGCATTGAACCTTAAGGAAACTGAAATAGACGTAACTCTCAGTAAGAACAGGGTGTGGAAATGGTCTTCCAAATCACATCGTCTGTCTTGACGATGAAAGCCTGTTTCACAGTGTGAATGGAAGGATAAAGAAAGGGCCTTTCACCATTATTTAAGAAAGAACATTCTATCGAAGCCATCTTTCAGGACACGTCCTTGGTCTTGAAGATGAAAGCGTTTGCAGAGAGGTATTAGAAAACAAAGGAAAGTACCATAGGCTGAAATCTAATAAAGAACACCATAGAGAAAGCATCTTGCATCTCACAGGATTCTGTCATGAAAACGGAAGCATGTGCAAAAGTGTGTACGAACACATCAACGGAATGTGCTTTGCTTAACTCTATAGAAGAACACTGTACAGACACCATGTCTCAACTCACAACTTTTGTCGTGAAGATGGAAGCTATGGCAAGAGTGTGGGCCAGCGTGGAAAGAAAGTGCCCTCTACTTAATTATGAGAATCAAATCTGTGCAGAGAACATACAATACCGAACCCAACTCCTGACAAATGAATCAACCAGGGTTGTCTTCCCTGTGCAATTAACCTTAAGGAAAGTGCCATCAACTTATTAGTATGTGAGAACACTGGATAGATAGCATCTTACAACCCACAACTTCTTTCATGAAGACGGAAACAATTGCAATGTTGTGCTGAAAACATAAGGAACGTGGCAGAGACGTAGCTTCAAGAAAGTAGTGTACCGAATCCATCCTTCAAGGCATGTCTTCTTTCATGAGGTTGGAAGCATTCTCAGAAGAGCGTTTCTCAACCTAAGGAAATTTTCGTATGCTAACTTTAAAAAGATCTCTGGAGAAAAGCATCTGAAACTCACGTCTTCTCTCATGCAGCTGGAACTATTGGCTCAAGGGTGAAGGAATGTGTATAGAAATGCTATTTACTACTCCCTCAGCACCAATCCCCTGTAAAGAGAATGCCACTTCAATCATCCTGACGCATGAATAGAGAAGATATTTCAACTTTCTGTGTTGAACCCTAAGACTACTCCCATACACTTAAAGGTAAGGAAAGAGCACCATCTAGAGACAACCTTCCAAATCACATCTACTCTCATGAAGATCGATGAATTTTCCAAAAGAGTGTATGAAAATATAACGAACGTCTGTATGCTCATGGAAGAACACCCTGTGGAAAATAGCTTCCAACTCACACCTTCTGGACTGAAGATGGAAGTAGTTGCAGAAGTGTGAGAGAAAACATGAGGAGAGGTTCTATCTAAGTAGCTGAGAGAACCAAGTCTGTTTTTAGAAGGCAACATCAATCTAACATCATGACCTATGAATATACACACGGTTCCAAATGTGGGCGTTGAGTCTGAAGGTAACTGAAATAGACGTAACTCTCAGTAACAACAGGGTATGGAAAAGGTCTTCCAAATCGCTTCATCTGTCTTGATGATGGAAGCGGGTTTCAGAGTGTGAATGGAAGCATAAAGAAAGGGCCATTAACCAATCTTTAAGAAGGAACATTGTGTCGAAGCCGTCTTTCAACTCACGTCTTTGGTCGAGAAGATGACACCGTTTGCCCAGGGGAATAAGAAAACACAAGGAAAGTGCCATAGACTGAAGACTAAGAAAGAACACCGTAGAGAACGCATCTTGCATCTCACAGGATTGTGTCATGAAAACGGAAGCATGTGCAAAAGTGTGTATGAACACAACAGAAAGCGCTTTGTTTAACTCTATAGAAGAACACTGTACAGACACCATGTCTCAACTCACAACTTCTGTCGTGAACGTGGAAGCTTTCGCAAGAGAGTGCGCGAGCTTGGAAAGAAAGTGCCGTCTACTTAATTCTGAGAACAAAATATGTGCAGAGAACATACAATACCGAACCCACCTAATGAGGAATGAATTAACCAGGGTTTTCTTCCCTGTGTGTTGAACCTTAAGGAAAGTGCCATCAACTAAATAGAAGGTGAGAACACTGGATGGATAGCCTCTTACATCCCACAACTTCTGTTTGGAGATGGAAACGTTTGTAAAGTTGTGTTGAAAGCATAAGGAAAGTAGCAGAGACGTAGCTTCTTAAAGGACCGTACCGAATCCATCCTGCAAGGAAGGTTTTTTTCATGATGTTGGAAGCATTCTCAGAAGAGTATTTCTCAGCCTAAGGAAATTTTCGTACACTTAAATTTAAAAAAAAAACTCTGGAGAAAAGCATCTGAAACTCATGTCTTCTTTCTTGGAGCTGGAACTATTGGCCCATGGGTGAGGGAATGTGTATAGAAATGCCCTTTACTACACCCTCGACACCAAGCCTCTGTAGGGAGAATGCGACTTCAAACATCCTGATGAATGAAGAGAGAAGCATTTTAAATATCTGTCTCGAAAGGTAAGACAAGTGCCATACGCTTAACAGGAAAAAAGAGCACCATCTAGAGACAACCTTCCAAATCACATCTACTCTCATGAAAATCGATGAATTTTCCATAAGAGTGTATGGAAACATAAGGAACGTACTGTATGCTCAAGGAGGATCACCCTTTGGAAAAGATCTTCCAACTCACATCTCCTGGACTGAAGATGGAAGTAGTGGCAGAAGTGTGAGAGAAAACTTGTGGAGAGGTTCTATCTAAGTAGCTGAGAGAACCAAGTCTGTTTTTAGAAGGCAACATCAATCTAACATCGTGACCCATGAATATACCCGCAGTTTCAAATACATGCGTTGAGCATTAAGGAAACTGAAATAGACGTAACTCTCATTAAGAACAGGGTATGGAAAAGGTCTTCCAAATCGCATCGTCTGACTTGATGATGGAAGTGTGTTTCAGAGTGTGAATGAAAGCATAAAGAAAGGGCCATTAACCAATCTTTAAGAAAAAACAATGCACCGAAGCCGGCTTTCAGGTCATGTCTTTCATCATAAAGATGATGCCGATTGCACAGGGTTATAAGAAAACATAAGGAAAGTGCCTTATACTGAATTCTAAGAAAGAACACCATTGAGAAAGCATTTTGCAACTCACGGGCTTCTGTCATGAAAACGGAAGCATGTGCAAAAGTCTGTGTGAACACATCAACAAGAAGCGCTTTGGTTAACTCTATAGAAGAACACTGTAGAGTCACCATGCCTCAACTCAAAACTTCTGTTGTGAAGATGGAAACTATGGCAAGACTATGGGCGAGCGTGAAAATAAAGTGCCGTCTACTAAATTCTGACAAAAATCTGTGCAGAGGGCATACAATACCGAACCCACCTCCTGATGAATGAATCAACCAGGGTTTTCTTCCTTGTGCGCTGAACCTTAAGGAAAGTGCCATCAACTTAACAGTAGGTGAGAACATTAGATAGATAGCAACTTACAACCCACAACTTCTCTCATGAAGACGGAAACGTTTGCAACGTTTTATTGAAAGCATAAGGAAAGTGGCGGAGACGTAACTTCAAGAAAGGACCGTTCCGAATCCATCCTGCAAGGTATGTCTTCTATCACGAAGTTGGAAGCATTCTTAGAAGAGCGTTTCTCAGCATAAGGAATTTATGGTGCGCTTCACCTTATGAAAGAACTCCTTCGAAAAGCATCTGAAACTCACATCTTCTCTCATGCAGATGGAGGCATTGGCTACAGGGTGAGGGATCATGTAAAGAAATGCCGTTTACTAAACTATGAGCACCAAGCCTCTGTAGAGAGAATGCCACTTCAAACATCCTGATGCATGAAGAGAGAAGCTTTTCCAAATATCAGTGTTGAACGGTAAGAGAAGTGCCTTATGCTTAACATTAAGAAAGATCTCCATCTAGAGACAACCTTCCAAATCACATCTACCATCATGAAGATGGTGTAATTTCCAGTAGTGTGTATGAAAATATAAAGAACGTGCTTATGCTCAAGGAAGAACACCCTTTTGAAAGGTCTTCCAACTCACAGCTTCTGGACGGAAGATGGAAGTACTTACAAGTGTGAGAGAAAACATAAGGAGAGGTTGTATCTAAGTAGCGGAGAGAACCAAGACTTTTGATAGAAGAGCAACATCAATCTAACATCGTGACCCATGAATATACACGTGGTTCCAATACGTGCATTGAACGTTAAGTAAAGTTCCATAGAGGTAACTCTCATTAAGAACAGGGTATGTAAAGGGTCTTCCAAATCGCATCGTCTGTCTTGATGATGAAGGACAGTTTCAGAGTGTGAATGGAAGCATAAAGAAAGGGCCATTAACCAATCATTGGAAAGAACATTGTATCGAAGCCATCTTTCAGGTCATGTCTTTGGTCGTGAAGATGAAAGCGCTTGCACAGAGGTATAAGAAAATATAAGGAAAGTGCCATAGACTGAAGTCTAAGAAAGAACACCATAGAGAAAGCATCTTGCATCTCACAGGATTCTGTCATGGAAATGGAAACATGGGAGGAGTTAAGATGGCGGAGGAGTAGGGGACCCCTTTTTCAGCCGGTCCCCTGAGTCGAGCTGGATAGGTAACAGACCAGCATAAATAACCATGGAATCAGCCTGAGACGCAGGATTATACATCTGGATCTCTACAAATGAACATCTCCAGCGCTGAGTATTGAGGTACCAAGAGGGGAGCCGTAAAACCGCACACAGATATCGGAAGATAAATGGAAGCGGGAGGGAGACGCCGCGTTTGGGAGCCGGGAAGCGGCAGCCACCTGCACGCACAGGGGAGCGGGCGGACGCATGGTGGGCACCTGAGAGAGAGTGGACTGAGACTGGTGAGCCGTGAACGCGCGCCACCAGGCATCTCGCGGAACACTGGAATCCCGGTGTGCTCACCGGATCCAGATTGAGACTGGGAGCTCCTGGAGCGTGCGCGGGGGACTGGCGGCTGGCGGGCCACCTGCACGGGGGAGCGGGCGGACTCGTGGTCGGCACCCGCGAAACAGCAGACTGAGACCCTGAACCGGGTGCGGGTGCCACCAGGCTTCTCACGGAACTCCGGAATCACGGTGTGCTCACCGGGCATAGACTGAGACCGGGAGACCCGGGAGCACACGGGGCGGCCAGTGGCTGGCGGCATTAGAAACACAAAGGACAGAGACGCGTCGGCCCTGGAAGTGAGGGCAGGGATGCCGGGTGTGGGGTGCACATCCCGGGATGCTGCAGGGTTGAGCAGCACCAACAGTAATGGAGTTAAAGTGGTCAGAACATCAGTGGAGAATGGGCCGCAATACCTCTGTTCTGTGACAATGCAGCCTCTGCTGCTCTGACTCTCAGAAGAGGCATAGCCGACTGCCAGGGAAAGCCGCCAGAGAACAAAAGCCTGGAAATACCGGCTCACAGCGTGCCCATCCCCATCCCCCCTCGCAGGGGATGCAGAGACTCTACCCAAACAGGGTTGCCTGAGTATTGGCGCGGCAGGCCCCTCCCCCAGAACACAGAAGGCAGGCTGAAAAATCAAGAAGCCCACAACCCGGGGTGCCTGGGTGGCGCAGTCATTGAGCGCCTGTCTCCGGCTTAGGGCGTGATCCCGGCATTCCGGAAAGGAGTCCCTCATCGGGCTCCTCTGCTGGGAGCCTGCTTCTTCCTCTCCCACTCCCCTGATTCTGTTCCCGTTCTTGCTGACTGTCTGTCTCCCTCTCTCAGATAAGTAAATAAATAAAATCTTTAAAGAAGAAGCCCACATCTCTAAGATCCCTATAAAACAAGGGACACGGCCTGGGACCCAGTCAATAATTTGGGCTCTGGACAACCCCAGAACCTCTCCTCATCAGAATGACAAGAAGGAGAAGCCCCGCCCCCCAGCAAAGAAAAGACAGTGCGTCTGTGACCTCTGACACAGAAATAATGGATATGGATGTAACCAAATTATCAGAAATTGAATTCAGAGTAACGATGGTCAAAATGATGAGGAGAATTGAAAAAAGGATTAATGAAAAGGTTTCTGAGAATATAGAATCCCTAACGTCAGAAATGAGAGCGAATTTGACAGAAATTAAAAATTCTATGAGCCAAATGCAGGCAAATCTAGAGGCTCTGACGGCCAGGGTAACGGAAGCAGAGGAAAGGGTTAGTGAATTGGAGGATGGGTTAATAGAGGAAAAAATGAAAATAGAAGATGCTTTTAAAAAAATCCACACCCACGAATGTTGGCTACGGGAGATTACTGACTCAATGAAACGATCCAATGTTAGAATCATCAGCATCCCCAAGGGGGTGGAGAAAAACAGAGGTCTAGAAGAGATATTTGAACAAATTGTAGCTGAAAACTTCCCTAATCTAGCAAGGGAAACAAACATTCGTGTCCAAGAGGCAGAGAGGACCCCTCCCAAGCTCAACCATGACAAACCTATGCCACGTCATGTCATAGTGCATTTCAGAAATATTAAATCCAAGGATACAGTATTGAAAGCAGCCAGGGCAAAGAAATTTCTCACGTACCAAGGCAAAGGCATCAGAATTACGTCAGACCTGTCGACACAGACCTGGAATGAGAGAAAGGGTTGGGGGAGCATATTTAAAGCTCTTTCAGAGAAAAACATGCAGCCAAGGATCCTTTATCCAGCAAGGCTGTCATTCAGAATTGATGGAGAAATAAAGACATTTCAGAATCGCCAGTCACTAACCAATTTCGTAACCATGAAACCAGCCCTACAGGAGATATTACGGGGGGTTCTAGAAAAGTAAAAAGGCCCCAGGAGTGATACAGAACAGAAAGTCACAGTCAATACAAACAAAGACTTTACTGACAACATGGCATCATTAAAAGCATATCTCTCAGTACTCAGTCTTAATATTAATGGCTTAAATTCTCCCTTAAAACACCACAGGGTTGCAGATTGGATAAAAAGAAATGACCCATCCATTTGCTGTCTACAAGAGACTCATTTCGAACCCAAAGATGCATTCAGACTGAGAGTAAGGGGATGGAGTACCATCTTTCACGCAAATGGACCTCAAAAGAAAGCTGGGGTAGCAATTCTCATATCAGATAAATTGGATTTTAAACTACAGACTATAGTTAGAGACGCAGAAGGGCACTATATTATTCTTAAAGGAAGTATTCAACAAGTGGATATGACAATTATAAATATATATGCCCCCAACAGGGGAGCAGCAAGATACACAAGCCAACTCTTAACCAGAATAAAGAGACATATAAATAAAAATACATTAATAGTAGGGGACCTCAACACTGCACTATCAGAAATAGACAGAACACCCTGGCAAAAACTAAGCAAAGAATCAAAGGCTTTGAATGCCATACTCGACGAGTTGGACCTCATAGATATATATAGAACACTACACCCCAGAACCAAAGAATACTCATTCTATTCTAATGCCCATGGAACACTCTCAAGAATAGACCATGTTCTGGGACACAAAACAGGTGTCAGCCGATACCAAAAGATTGAAATTATCCCCTGCATATTCTCAGACCACAACACTCTGGAATTGGAACTCAACCACAAGGAAAAATTTGGAAGAAACTCAAACACTTAGAGACTAAGAACCATCCTGCTCAGGAATGACTCGATAAACCAGGAAATCAAAAATCAAATTAAACAATTTATGGAGACCAATGAGAATGAAAATACAACAGTCCAAAACCTATGGGATACTGCAAAGGTAGTCCTAAGGGGGAAATACATAGCCACCCAAGCCGCACTCAAAAGAATAGAAAAATCTAAAATGCAGTTTTTATATTCTCACCTCAAGAAGCTGGAACAGCAACAGAGGGACAGGCCTAATCCATGCACGAGGAAGCAGTTGACCAAAATTAGAGCTGAAATCAATCAAGCAGAAACCAGAAGTACAGTAGAGCAGATCAACAGGACTAGAAGCTGGTTCTTTGAGAGAATCAATAAAATTGACAGACCACTGGCAAGACTTATCCAAAAGAAAAGAGAAAGGACCCAGATTATTAAAATTATGAATGAAAAAGGAGAGGTCACGACGAACACCATTGAAATTGGAAGGATTATTAGAAATTTTTATCAACAGCTATATGCAAATAAACTAAGCAATCTGGAAGAGATGGAATCCTTCCTGGAAACCTATAAACTACCAAGATTGAAAAAGGAAGAAATTGATTTCTTAAACAGGCCAATTAATTATGAAGAAATTGAGTCAGTGATAAACAACCTTCCAAATAACAAAACTCCAGGCCCAGATGGTTTTCCTGGGGAATTCTACCAAACGTTCAAAGAAGAAATAATACCTATTCTCCTAAAGCTATTTCAAAAAATAGAAACAGAAGGAAAGCTACCAAACTCATTCTATGAGGCCAATATTACCTTGATCCCCAAACCAGGCAAAGACCCCCTCAAAAAGGAGAATTACAGACCAATTCCCCTAATGAATATGGACGCCAAAATCCTCAACAAGATACTTGCTAATAGAATTCAACAGTTCATTAAAATGATTATCCACCACGATCAAGTGGGATTCATACCTGGGATGCAAGCGTGGTTCAATATTCGCAAATCAATCAGCGTGATACATCATATCAAGAAGAAAAGACTCAGGAACGATATGATCCTCTCAATTGATGCCGAAAAAGCATTTGACAAAATACAGCATCCTTTCCTGATTAAAACCCTTCAGAGTGTAGGAATAGAAGGTACATTTCTCAATCTCATAAAAGCTATCTATGAAAAGCTTACTGCAAATATTATTCTCAATGGGGAAAAGCTGGAAGCCTTTCCCTTAAGATCAGGAACACGACAAGGATGCCCACTCTCACCACTATTATTCAACATAGTACTAGAAGTCCTTGCAACAGCAATCAGACAAATAAAAGAGATCAAAGGTATTCAAATCGGCAAAGAAGAAGTCAAAATGTCTCTCTTCGCAGATGACATGATACTCTATATGGAAAACCCAAAAGAAGCCACTCCCAAACTATTAGAAGTTATAGAGCAATTCAGTAACATGGAGGGATACAAAATCAATGCTCAGAAATCAGTTGCATTTCTGTACACGAATAACGAGAACGAAGAAAGAGAAATTAGGGAATCCATCCCATTTACAAGAGCACCAAAAACCATACATTACCTTGGAATTAACTTAACCAGAGACATAAAGGACCTTTATTCTAGAAACTATAAATCACTCTTGAAAGACATTGAGGAAGACATAAAAAGATGGAAAGATATTCCATGCTCATGGATCGGAAGAATTAACATAATTAAAATGTCCATGCTACCCAGAGCAATCTACACTTTCAATGCTATCCCAATCAAAATACTGAGAACGTTTTTCAAAGAACTGGAACAAATAGTCCTTAAATTTATATGGAACCAGAAAAGACCCCGAATCTCCAAGGAACTGTTGAAAAGGAAAAACAAAGCTGGGGGCATCACAATGCCGGATTTCGAGCTGTACTACAAAGCTGTGATCACAAAGACAGCATGGTACTGGCACAAAAACAGACACATAGACCAATGGAACAGAATAGAGAGCCCAGAAATGGACCCTCAGCTCTTTGGGCAACTAATCTTTGATAAAGCAGGAAAAAACATCCGGTGGGAAAAGGACAGTCTCTTCAATAAATGGTGCTGGGAAAATTGGACAGCTACATGCAAAAGAATGAAACTTGACCACTCTCTCACACCATACACAAAAATAAACTGCAAATGGATGAAAGACCTCGATGTGAGACAGGAATCCATCAAAATTCTAGAGGAGAACATAGGAAGCAACCTCTACGACATCGGCCAAAGCAACCTTTTTCATGACACATCCCCAAAGGCAAGAGAAACAAAAGATAAAATGAATTTATGGGACTTCATCAAGATTAAAAGTTTCTGCACAGCCAAGGAAACAGTCAGAAAAACTAAGAGGCAGCCCACGGAATGGGAGAATATATTTGCAAATGACACGACAGATAAAGGACTGGTATCCAAGATCTACAAAGAACTTCTCAAACTCAATACACGAGAAACAAATAAACAAATCAAAAAATGGGCAGAAGATATGAACAGACACTTTTCCAATGAAGACATACAAATGGCTAACAGACACATGAAAAAATGTTCAAAATCATTAGCCATCAAGGAAATTCAAATCAAAACCACAGTGAGATACCACCTTACGCCAGTTAGAATGGCAAAAATAGACAAGGCAAGAAACAACAATTGTTGGAGAGGATGTGGAGAAAGGGGTCCCTCCTACATTGTTGGTGGGAATGCAAGTTGGTACAGCCACTCTGGAAAACAGTGTGGAGGTCCCTTAAAAAGTTAAAAATTGAGTTACCCTATGATCCAGCCATTGTACTACTGGGTGTTTACCCCAAAGATACAGACGTAGTGAAGAGAAGGGCCATATGAACACCAATGTTCATAGCAGCAATGTCCACAATAGCTAAATCATGGAAGGAGCCGAGATGCCCTTCAACAGATGACTGGATTAAGAAGCTGTGGTCCATATATACAATGGAATATTACTCAGCAATCAGAAAGAACAAGTTCTCAACATTTGCTACAACATAGACGGCACTGGAGGAGATAATGCCAAGTGAAATAAGTCAAGTAGAGAAAGACAACTATCATATGATTTCTCTCATCTATGGAACATAAGAACTAGAATGATCAGTAGGGGAAGAAAGGGATAAAGAAAGGGGGGTAATCAGAAGGGGGAATGAAACATGTGAGACTATAGACTATGAGAAACAAACTGAGGTCTTCAGAGGGGAGGCGGGTGGGGGAATGGGATAGGACAGTGATGGGTAGTAAGGAGGGCACATATTGCATGGTGCACTGGGTGTTATACACAACTAATGAATCATCGAGCCTTACATCAAAAACCGGGGATGTACTGTATGGAGACTAACATAATATAATAAAAAATCATTATAAAAAAAAAGGAGAATTACAGACCGATTTCCCTAATGAATATGGATGCCAAAATCCTCAACAAGATACTCGCTAATAGAAGCCAACAGTTCATTAAAAGGATTATCCACCACAATCAAGTGGGATTCATACCTGGGATGCAAGCGTGGTTCAATATTTGCAAATCAATCAACGTGATACATCATATCAAGAAGAAAAGACTCAGGAACCATATGATTCTCTCAATCGATGCCGAAAAAGCATTTGACAAAATACAGCATCCTTTCCTGATTAAAACCCTTCAGAGTGTAGGAATAGATGGTACATTTCTCAATCTCATAAAAGCCATCTATGAAAAGCCTACTGCAAATATTATTCTCAATGGGGAAAAGCTGGAAGCCTTTCCCTTAAGATCAGGAACACGGCAAGGATGCCCACGCTCGCCACTATTATTCAACATAGTACTAGAAGTCCTTGCAACAGCAATCAGACGACAAAAAGGGATTATAGGTAGGGGCGCCTGGGTGGCACAGTGGTGAAGCGTCTGCCTTCGGCTCCGGGCGTGATCCTGGCATTATGGGATCGAGCCCCACATCAGGCTCCTCCGCTAGGAGCCTTCTTCTTCCTCTCCCACGCCCCCTGCTTGTGTTCCCTCTCTCGCTGGCTGTCTCTATCTCTGTCAAATAAATAAATAAAATCTTTAAAAAAAAAGGGATTAAAGGTATCCAAATTGACAAAGAAGAAGTCAAAATGTCTCTCTTCGCAGATGACATGATACTCTATATGGAAAACCCAAAAGAAGCCACTCCCAAACTATTAGAAGTTATAGAGCAATTCAGTAACGTGGCGGGATACAAAATCAATGCTCAGAAATCAGTTGCATTTCTGTACACGAATAACGAGAACGAAGAAAGAGAAATTAGGGAATCCATCCCATTTACAATAGCACCAAAAACCATACGTTACCTTGGAATTAACTTAACCAGAGATGTAAAGGACCTATATTCTAGAAACTATAAATCACTCTTGAAAGACATTGAGGAAGACATAAAAAGATGGAAAGATATTCCATGCTCATGGATCGGAAGAATTAACATAGTTAAAATGTCCATGCTACCCAGAGCAATCTACACTTTGAATGCTATCCCGATCAAAATACCGAGGACATTTTTCAAAGAACTGGAACAAATAGTCCTTAAATTTGTATGGAACCAGAAAAAACCCCGAATCTCCAAGGAACTGTTGAAACGGAAAAACAAAGCTGGGGGCATCACAATGTCAGATTTCTAGCTGTACTACAAAGCTGTGATCACAAAGACAGCATGGTACTGGCACAAAAACAGACACATAGACCAATGGAACAGAATAGAGAGCCCAGAAATGGACCCTCAGCTCTTTGGGCAACTAATATTTGATAAAGCAGGAAAAAACATCCGGTGGGAAAAAGACAGTCTCTTCAATAAATGGTGCTGGGAAAATTGGACAGCTACATGCAAAAGAATGAAACTTGACCACTCTCTCACACCATACACAAAAATAAACTGCAAATGGATGAAAGACCTTGATGTGAGACAGGAATCCATCAAAATTCTAGAGGAGAACATAGGCAGCAACCTCTACGACATCGGCCATAGCAACCTTTTTCATGATACATCCCCAAAGGCAAGAGAAACAAAAGATAAAATGAATTTATGGGACTTCATCAAGATTAGAAGTTTCTGCACAGCCAAGGAAACAGTCAGAAAAACTAAGAGGCAGCCCACGGAATGGGAGAATATATTTGCAAATGACACGACAGATAAAGGACTGGTATCCAAGATCTACAAAGAACTTCTCAAACTCAATACACGAGAAACAAATAAACAAATCAAAAAATGGGCAGAAGATATGAACAGACACTTTTCCAATGAAGACATACAAATGGCTAACAGACACATGAAAAAATGTTCAAAATCATTAGCCATCAAGGAAATTCAAATCAAAACCACACTGAGATACCACCTTATGCCAGTTAGAATGGCAAAAATAGACAAGGCAAGAAACAACAATTGTTGGAGAGGATGTGGAGAAAGGGGATCCGTCCTACATTGTTGGTGGGAATGCAAGTTGGTACAGCCACTCTGGAAAACAGTGTGGAGGTCCCTTAAAAAGTTAAAAATTGAGTTACCCTATGATCCAGCCATTGTACTCCTGGGTGTTTACCCCAAAGATACAGACATAGTAAAGAGAAGAGCCATATGCACCCCAACGTTCATAGCAACATTGTCCACAATAGCTAAATCGTGGAAGGAGCCGAGATGCCCTGCAACAGATGACTGGATTAAGAAATTGTGGTCCATATATACAATGGAATACTACTCAGCTATCAAACAGAACGATTTCTCAACATTTGCTACAACATGGACGGCACTGGAGGAGATAATGCCAAGTGAAATAAGTCAAGCAGAGAAAGACAACTATCATATGATTTCTCTCATCTATGGAGCATAAGAACTAGAATGATCAGTAAGAGAAGAAAGGGATAAAGAAAGGGGGGGTAATCAGAAGAGGGAATGAAACATGAGAGACTATGGACTATGAGAAACAAACTCAGGGCTACAGAGGGGAGAGGGGTGGGGGAATGGGATAGGCCGGTGATGGGTAGTAAGAAGGGCATGCATTGCATGGTGCACTGGGTGTTATACACAACTAATGAATCATCGAGCCTTACATCGGAAACTGGGGATGTACTGTATGGTAACTAATATAAAAGAATAAAAAATCATTATAAAATAAAAAATCATTATAAATAAAAAGAAAGATAGAACGAATTCTCAACATTTGCTGCAACATGGACGGCACTGGAGGAGATAATGCTAAGTGAAATAAGTCAAGCAGAGAAAGACAATTATCATATGATTTCTCTCATCTATAGAACATAAAAACTAGGAAGATTGGTAGGAGAAGAAAGGGATAAAGAAAGGGGGGTAATCAGAAGGGGGAATGAAACATGAGAGACTATGGACTATGAGAAACAAACTGAGGGCCTCAGAGGGTAGGGGGGTGGGGTAATGGGATAGACCATTGATGGGTAGTAAGGAGGGCACGTATTGTATGGTGCACTGGGTGTTATATGCAACAAAAAATCATCGAACTTTACATCGGAAACTGGGGGTGTACTGTATGGTGACTAACATAATGTAATAAAAAAAATTTAAAAAACATAAAGAAAGGGCCATTAACCATTCTTTAAGAAAGAACATCGTATCAAAGCCGTCTTTCAACTGACGTCGTCGGTCGTGAAGATGAAACCGTTTGTGCTGGGGTATAAGAAAATATTAGGAAAGTGCCATGGACTGAATTCTACCAAAGAACACCATAGGAAAGCATCTTGCATCTCACAGGCTTCTGTCATGAAAACGGAAGCATGCGCAAAAGTGTGTACAAACACATCAACATAAAGCACTTTGCTTAACTCTATAGAAGAACACTGTACAGACACCATGTCTCAACTCACACCTTCTGTTGTGAAGATGGAAGCTTTGGCAAGAGTGTGGGTGAGCATGGAAAGAGAGTGCCATTTACTTAATTCTGAGATCCAAATCTGTGCAGAGAACATACAATACCAAAACCATCTCCTGATGAATGAATCAACCGGGGTTTTCTTCCCTGTGCGCTGAACCTTAAAGAAAGTGCCATCAAATTAATAGTAGGTGAGAACACTGTATAGATAGCATCTTAAAACCCACAACTTCTGTCATGAAGACTTAAACGTTTGCAACTTTGTGTTGAAAGCATAAGGAAAGTGGCAGAGACATAGCTTCAAGAAAGGACCGTACCGAATCCATCCTGCAAGGCACGTCTTCTTTCATGAGGTTGGAAACATTCTCAGAAGTGCGATTCTAAGCATAAGGAACTTATCATGTGCTTAACCTTATGAATGAACTCTGTCGTAAAATATCTGAAACTCCCATCTTCTCTCATGCAGCTGGAGGCATTGGCTAAAGGGTGAGGGAGCGCGTAATGAAATGATGTTTACAAAACACTGAATACCAAGCCTTTGTAGAGTGAATGCCACGTCAAACATCCTCATGCATGAAGAGAGAAGCTTTTTCAAATATCTGTGTTGAGTGTTAAGAGAAGTGCCATATGCTTAACACTAAGAAAGAGCACCATCTAGAGACAACCTTCCAAATCACATCTGCCTTCACGAAGATGGATGTATTTTCCAAAAGTGTGTATGAAAATCTGAGGAATGTGTTGTGTGCTCAAGTGAGAACAGCATTTGAAAAGATCTTCCAACTCACATCTTCTGTAATGAAGACAAAAGTACTTGCAGAAGTGTGAGTGAAAGCATAAGGAGAGGTTCTATCTAAGTAGTTGTGAGAACCAAGTCTGTGTTGATGGAAGGCAACATCCAACTAACATCGGGATCCATGAATATATTCACATTATCCAATACGTGTGTTAAACCTTAAGGAAAGGGCAATATACACAAGTCTCAGTCAGAACACCAAATAGAAACCATCGTCCATGTCACATCTTCTGAGATGAAGGTGGCAAGTTTTTCAACAGTGTCTATGAATGCATAAGCAAAGTGTCAGCTACTTTACACTAGGAGAGAACACTCTATATGAAAGCATCTTGCACCTCACATCTGGTGTCATGAAGTGGGAGCATTGTGCAAAAGGGTGTCTGCAAACATCAAGGTAATATCCTTCGTTTAACTATGTATGAACACTACAGAGAAAGCATTTCAACTCACATATGACATGAGGAGGAAAGCCGTTCGAAAAGTTTGTGTGAAAACGAAAAGAAAGGGCCAGCAGTCAATTCAGCAAACCAGATTTGTGCAGAGAGATGGCAACATTGATCAGTGAAGATACCAGGGTTTCCCAGACGTGTGTTGAACCTTAAGGAAACTGCCATAGATGTAACTCTCAATAAGAAGAGGGTATGGAAAGGGTCTTCCAACTCCCACTGTCCGTCATGATGATGGAAGCATGTTTCACAGTGTGAATGAAAGAATAAGGAAAGGGCCATTAACCAAACTTTAAGAAAGAACATTGTATCGAAGCTGCTTTCAGGTCACGTCTTTGGTCGTGAAGATGAAAGCGTTTGCACAGAGGTATAAGAAAACATAAGGAAAGTGCCATAGACTGAATTCTAAGAAAGAACACTGTAGAGAAAGCATCTTGCATCTCACAGGATTCTGTCCTGAAAACGGAAGCATGTGCAAAAGTGTGTGTGAACACATCAACAGAAAGCGCTTTGCTTAACTCTATAGAAGAACACTGTACAGACACCATGTCTCAACTCACAACTTCTGTCGTGCAGATGGAATCCTTGACAAGAGTGTGCACGAGCACATAAAGAAAGTGTCATCTACTTAATTCTGAGAACCAAATCTGTACAGATTGAATACAATATCGAACCCACTTCCTGACGAATGAATCAACCAGGGTTTTCTTCCCTGTGTGTTGAACCTTAAGGAAAGTGCCATCAACTTAATAGAAGGTGAGAACACTGGATAGATAGCATCTCACAACCCACAACTTCTGTCATGAAGACGGAAAAGTTTGCAACGTTGTGTTGAAAGCATAAGGAAAGTGACAGAGACTTAGCTTCAAGGAGGGATTTAAGATGGCGGAGGAGTAAGGGTCCCTTTTTCAGCTGGTCCCCTGAGTCGAATTGGATAGGTACCAGACTATCCTGAGCATCCAAGGAATCAGCCTGAGATGCAGGAAATACATCTGGATCTCTACAAATTAACATCTACAGCGATGAGTATTGAGGTACAAATCAGGGAGCCATAAGCCGAGCACAGATATCGGAAGATAAATGAAAGAGCTAGGAAGCTGCCACATTTGGGCACCAGGAAGCGGTATCCACCTATACTGGAGAAGGGCAGACTCATGGACTGGCACCCGCGAGAGAGTAGACTGAGACCGTGAGCCAGGGAATGTGCATGATAAGTCTGAAAACCCAGGCTCAGAGTGCACATGAGCCACACTGAAATGGATCTCCAGAGCCCGCAGGGCAGCTGGCAGCTGGGGGCTGGCGGCTGGCTGTGTTAGAAACACAAAGGATAGAGACATGCCAGCACTGGAAGTGAGGGCTCAGATGCCAGCTGTGGGGTGCACATCCCAGGATGCTTCAGGGTTGAGCAGCACCAGCACAAACAGAGTTAAAGTGGCCAGAAAACCATTGGAGAACTGGCTGTGATCCCTCTGCTCTGAGACAGGCGCTGAGATTCGGCTACTGCTGCTCTGACTCTCAGAAGAGGCACAGCAAATAGCAGGGAAAACCACCAGAGAACAAAAGCCTGGAAATACTGACTCACAGTGTGCCCATCCCCATCCCCCCTTGCAGGGGACACGGAGACTCTACCCAAACAGGATTGCCTGAGTATTGGCACAGCAGGCCCCTCCCCGACAAGGCAGGCTGAAAAATCAAGGATCCTACATCCCTAAGGTCCCTATAAAACAGCTGCACGCTGCCTGGGTCCTGGTGAATAATTTGGGCACTGGACAACCCCAAAACCTGTCCTCATCAGAATGACGAGAAGGAAAAATCACCCCCAGCAAAGAAAAGACAATGAATCTGTGGCCTCTGCCACAGAAAAAATGGTTATGGATATAACCAAATTATCAGAATTGTACTTCAGAGTAACAATGGTCAAGATGATGTATAGACTTGAAAGTCTTAACAAAAATGTTAATGAGAATATAGAATCTCTAAGGGTGGAAATGAGAGTGAATCTGGCAGAAATTAAAAATTCTATGAGCCAAATGCAGTCAAAACTAGATGCTCTGACAGCCAGGGTGAGTGAGGCAGAAGAACATATCAGCGAATTGGAGGATGGGGTAGTAGAAGCGAAAGCTAAAAATAGAATCTGGACTCAAAAAAATCCATTCTCAAGAATGTAGGTTACGGGAGATTACTGACTCAATGAAATGTTCCACTGTCAGAATCATCGGTATCCCCGAGGGGGTGGAGAAAAACAGAGGTCTAGAAGAGATATTTGAACAAATTGTAGCTGAAAACTTCCCTAATCTAACAAGGGAAACAAGCATTCGTGTCCAAGAGGCAGAGAGGACCCCTCCCAAGCTCAACCAAGACAAACCTACGCCACGTCACGTCATAGAGCAATTCACAAAAGTTAGATCCTAGGATACAGTATTGAAAGCAGCCAGAGCAAAGAAATTTTTCATGTACCAAGGCAAAGGTATCAAAATTACGTGAGACCTCTCTACACACACCTGGAATGAGCGTAAGGGTTGGGGGGCATTTTTAAAGCTCTTTCAGAGAAAAACATGCAGCCAAGGATTCTTTATCCAACAAGGCTGCCATTCAAAATTGATGGAGAGATAAAGAACTTCCAGAATCGCCAGTCACTGACCAATTTCATAACCACGAAACTAGCCCTACAGGAGATATTAAGGGGGGTTCTATAAAAGTAAAAAGGCCCCAAAAGTGATACAGAACAGAAAGTCACAATCTATAGAAACAAAGACTTTACAGGCAACATGGCATCATTAAAATAATCTCTCTCAATAATCAGTCTCAATGTAAATGGCTTAAATGCTCCCATAAAGTGCCACAGGGTTGCAGATTGGATAAAAAGACATGACCCATCCATTTGCTGTCTACAAGAGACTCATTTTGAACCCAAAGATACATTCAGACTGAAAGTAACGGGATGGAATACAATCTTTCACGCCAATGGACCTCAAAAAAAGCAGGGGTAGCAATTCTCATATCAGACAGATTGGATTTTAAACTAAAGAATATAGTTAGAGATACAGAAGGGCACAATATTATTCTTATAGGATATATACAACAAGTGGATATGACAATTATAAATAAACATGCCCCCAACATGTGAGCAGCAAGATACACAAGCCAACTCTTAACTGGAATAAAGAGACACATAGTTAATAGTAGGGGACCTCCACACTCCAATATCAGCAATAGTCAGTTCACCTAAGCACGAAATCAACAAGCAAACAAGAGCTTTGAATGCCATACTGGACGAGTTAGACCTCATGGATATATATAGAACACTACACCCCAGAACCAAAGAATACTCATTCTATTCTAATGCCCTTGGAACATTCTCAAGTATAGAACATGTTCTGGGTCACAAAACAGGTCTCAACCAATACCAAAAGACTGAAATGATACTCTGCATATTCTCAGACCACAACGCTCTGAAATTGGAACTCAACCACAAGGAACAATTTGGAAGAAACTCAAACACTTGAAGACTAAGAACCATCCTGCTGAGGAATGACTCGATAAACCAGCAAATCAAAAATCAATTTAAACAATTTATGGAGACCAACGAGAATGAAAACACAATGGTCCAAAACCTATGAGATACTGCAAAGGCAGTCCTAAGGGGGAAATACATAGCCATCCAAGCCTCATTCAAAAGAATAGAAAAATCTAATGCAGTTTTTGTATTCTCAACTCAAGAAGCTAGAACAGCAACAGAGGAACAGGCCTAATCCACACACGAGAAAGCAGTTGATCAAGATTAGAGCAGAGATCAATTATTTAGAAACCAGGAGCACAGTAGAGCAGATCAACAGAACTAGAAGCTGGTTCTTTAAAAGAGTAAATAAAATTGACAAACCACTGGCAAGACTTATCCAAAAGAATAGAGAAATGACCCAAATTAATAAAATTATGAATGAAAAGGGAGAGGTCACAACCAACACCAATGAAATTTGAAGGATTATTACAAAATTTTAACAACAGATTTATGCCAATAAATTAAGCAATCTGGAAGACATTGAGGACTTTTTGGAAACCTATAAACTACCCAGACTGAAACAGGAAGAAATTGATTTTTTCAACAGGCCAATTAATTATGAAGAGATTGAAACGGTGATTAAAAACCTTCCAAAAAAGAAAACTCCAGGCCCGGAGGGTTTTCCTGGGGAATTCTACTAAACATTTAAAGAAGAAATAATACCTATTCTCCTAAAGCTATTTCAAAAAATAGAAACAGAAGGAAAGCTACCAAACTCATTCTATGAGGCCAATATTACCTTGATCCCCAAACCAGGCAAAGACCCCATCAAAATGGCGAATTACAGACCAATTTCCGTGATGAATATGGATGCCAAAATTCTCAAAAAGTTCCTGGCTAATAGAATCCAACAGTACATTAAAAGGATTATCCATCATAACCAAGTGGGATTCATCCCTGGGATGCAAGGATGGTTCAACATTCGCAAATCTATCAATGTCATAGATTTTATCCAGAAGGAAAAAGCCAAAAATCATATGATTCTCTCAATAGATGCAGAAAAGGCATTTGGCAAATTACAGCATCTTTCCTGATTAAAACCCTTCAGAGTGTAGGGATAGAGGGTACATTCTTCAATCTCATAAAAACCATCTATGAAAAGCCTACAGCAAATATCATTCTCAATGGGGAAAAGCTGGAAGCCTTTCCCTTACGATTAGGAACACGACAAGGATGCCCACTCTCACCATTATCATTCAACATAGTACTAGAAGTCCTTGAAACAGCAATCAGACAACAAAAAGGGATAAAAGGTATCCATATCAGCAAAGAAGAGGTCAAACTGTCTCTCTTTGCAGATGACATGATACTCTATATGGAAAACCCAAAATATTCCCCCCCAGACTACTAGAAGTTCCAGAGCAATTAAGTAATGTGGCGGGATACCAAATCAATGCTCAGAAAGCAGTTGCATTTCTATACACGAATAATGAGACTGAAGAAAGAGAAATTAGGGAATCCATCCTATTTACAATAGCACCAAAAATCATACGTAAACAAGCAATTAACTTAACCGGAGACATAAAGGATCTATATTTTAGAAACTATAAATCTCTCTTGAAAGTCATTGAAGAAGACACAAAAAGATGGAAAAATATTCCATGCTCATGGATCGGAAGAAGTAACGTAGTTAAAATGACCATGATACCCAGAGCAATCTACACTTTCAATGCTATCCCAATCAAAATACCAATGACATTTTTCAAAGAACTGGAACAAACAGCCCTTAAATTTGTGTGGAATCAGATAAGCCACAACTTGCCAAGGAATTGTTGAAAAGGAAAAACAAAGCTGGGGGCATCACAATGCCAGATTTCAAGCTATACTACAAAGCTCTGATCACAAACACAGAATGGTACTGGCACAAAAACAGACACATAGACCAGTGGAACAGAATAGAGAACACAGAAATGGACCTTGGCTCTTTGGGCAACTAATCTTTGATAAAGCAGGAAAAAACTTCCGGTGAAAAAAACCAGTCTCTTCAATAAATGGTGCCAGTAATATTGGACAACTACGTGCAAAAGAATGACACTTGACCACTCTCTCATACCATACACAAAGATAAACTCTTAATGGATGAAAGACCTCGATGTGAGACAGGAATCCATCAAAATTCTAGAGGAGAGCATAGGCAGCAACCTCTGCAACATTGGCCACAGGAACCTTTTTCATGACACATCTCCAAAGGCAAGAGAAACAAAAGAAAAAATGAACTTGTGGGACTTCATCAAGATCAAAACCTTCTGCACAGCCATGGAAACAGTCAAAAAAACTAAGAGGCAGCCCACGGAATTGGAGAATATATTTGCAAATGATACTACAGTTAAAAGACTGGTATCCAAGATCTAGAAAGAACTTCTCAAACTCAATATGCAAGAAACAAATAAACAAATCATAAAATGGGCAGAAGATATGAACAGACACTTTTCCAGTGAAGATATACAAATGGCTAACAGACACATGAAAAAATATTCAAAATCATTACACATCAGGGAAATTCAAATCAAAACCACACGAAGATTCCACCTTACACAAATTAGAATGGCAAAAATTGACAAGGCAGGAAACAACAAATGTTGGAGAGATGTGGAGAAAGGGGATGCCTCCTACATTGTTGGTGGGAATGCAAGCTGGTACAGCCACTCTGGAAAACAGTGTGGAGGTCCCTTATAAAGTTAAAGATTGAGCTACTCTATTATCCAGGCATTGCACTACTGGGTATTTACCCCAAAGATACAGACGTAGTGAAGAGAAGGGCCATATGCACCCCAATGTTTATAGCAGCATTGTCCACAATAGCTAAATCATGAAAGGAGCCTAGATGCCTTTCAACAGATGACTGGCTTGAGAAGTTGCGGTCCATATACACAATGGAATACTACTCAGCTATCAAAAAGAACGATTTCTCAACATTTGTTGGAACATGGATGGCACTGGAGGAGATAATGCTACGTGAAATAAGTCAAGCAGAGAAAGACAGTTATCATATGGTTTCTCTCATCTATGGAAAATAAGAACTAGGAAGATCAGTAGGAGAGGAAAGGGATAAAGAAGGGGGGTAATAAGAAGGGGAATGAAGCATGAGAGACTATGGACTCTGAGAAACAAATTGAGGGCTTCAGAGGGATAGGGTGTGGGGGAATGGGATTGGCTGGTGATGGGTGGTAGGGACGGTACATATTGCATGGTATACTGGGTGTTATACGCAACTAATGAATCATCGAACTTTGCATCAAAAGCCTAACATAATATAATCAAAATATTTTTTTAAAAAAAAGAGACTTAGCTTTAAGAAAGGACCGTACCAAATCCATCCTTCAAGGCACGTCTTCTTTCATGAAGTTGGAAGCATTTTCAGAAGTGTGTTTCTCAGCATAAGCAAATTATCGTAGGCTTAAGTTTATGAAAGAACTCCATAGAAAAGCATCTGAAGCTCACATCTTCTCTCATGCAGCTGGAAGCATTGGCTCAAGGGTGAGGGAACGTGTAAAGAAATGCTTTTTACTAAACTCTGAGCACTAAGCCTCTATAGAGAGAATGCCACTTCAAACATCCTGATGCATGAAGCGAGAAGCTTTTTCAAATATCTGTGTTGAACGGTAAGAGAAGTGCCATACACTTAACACTAAGAAAGAGCACCATGTAGAGACTACCTTCCAAATCACATCTACATTCATGAAGATGGATGTATTTCCCAAAAGTGTGTATGAAAACTTAAAAACGTGCTGTACGCTCAAGTAAGGACACCCTTTGGAAAAGATCTTCCAACTCACATCTTCTGTAATGAAGATGAAGTACTTGCAGAAGTGTGAAAGCATAAGAAGAGGTTCTATCTAAGTAGTTGTGAGAACAAAGTCTCTGTTGATAGAGGGCAACATTGAACTAACATCGTGACGCATGAATACACACCAACAAGGTGTGTTGAACCTTAAGGAAAGAGGAATAAACACAAATCTCAGTCATAACACCAAATAGACACCATCTTCCAAGTCACATCTTCTGTTACAAAGATGGAAAGTATTTCAAAAGTGTCAACGAATGTATAGGAAATTATCACCTACTTTAAGAGAGAACACACTATATAAAAGCATCTTGCACCTCACTTCTGGTCCCGTGAAGTGGGAGCATTGTGCAAAACCATGTCTGCAAGAATCAAGATAATGTCCTTCATTTAACTACCTAAGAACACTACACAGAAAGCATCCCTCAACTCACATCTGTCATGAGGAGGAAAGCCGTTCGAAAAGGTAGTGTGAAAACGAAAAGAAAGGGCCAACAGTCAATTCAGCGAACCAGGTTTGTGCAGAGAGACAGCAACATTGATCAGTGATGATACCAGGGTTTCCCAATGCATGTGTTGAACCTTAAGGAAACTGCCATAGACTTAACTCTCAGTAAGAAGAGGGTATGGAAAGGGTCTTCCAACTCCCACCATCTGTCATGATGATGGAAGCATGTTTCAGAGTGTGAATGAAAGCATAAGGAAAGGGCCATTGAACAATTCTTAAGAGAAAATACTGTATTGGAGCCATCTTTCAACTCACGTCTTTGGTCCTGAAGATGAAACCATTTGCACAGGTGTCTAAGAAAACATAAGTAATGTGCCATATACTGAAGTCTATGAAAGTACACCATAGAGAAAGCATCTTGCATCTCACTGTCTTCTGTCATGAAAACAGAAGCATGTGCAAAAGTGTGTACAAAAACATACACATAAAGCACTTTGCTTAACTCTATAGAAGAACAGTGTATAGACACCATGTCTCAACTCACAACTTCTGTCGTCAAGATGGAAGCCTTGGCAAGAGTGTGTGCGAGCATGTAAAGAAAGTGCCGTCTACTTAATTCTGAGAACCAAATATGTGGAGATAGAATACAATATTGAACCCACCTCCTGAAGAATGAATCAACCAGGGTTTTCTTCCCTGTGTGTTGAACCTTAAGGAAAATGCCATCACCTTAATAGTAGTTGAGAGCACTGGGTAGATAACACCTTACAACCCACAACTGCTGTCATGAAGATGGAAGCCTTTGCAACGTTGTGTTGAAAGCATAAGGAAAGTGGCAGAGACTTAGCTTCAAGAAAGGACTGTACCGAATCCTTCCATCAAGTCACGTCTTCTTTCATGATGTTGGATGTATTCTCAGAATTGTGTTTCTCAGCATAAAGAAATTATCATATGCTTAACTTTACACAAGAACTCTGTATAAAACCATCTGAAACTCACATCTTCTCTCATGCAGCTGGAAGCATTGGCTCAAGGGTGAGGGAATGTATAAAGAAATGCCATTTACTAAACTCTGAGTACCAAGCCTCTGTAGAGAGAATGCCACTTCAAACATCCTCATGCATGAAGAGAGAAGCTTTTTCAAATATCTGTGTTGAATCGTAAGAGAAGTGCCATACGCTTAACACTAAGAAAGAGCACCATCTAGAGACAACCTTCCAAATCACATCTACTTTCACGAAGATGGATGTATTTTCCAAAAGTGTGTATGAAAAGCTAAGGAACGTGTTGCATGCAGAAGTAAGAACATCCTTAGGAAAAGATCTTCCAAATCACATCTTCAGTAATGAAGATGGAAGTACTTGCAGATGTGTGAGTGAAAGCATAAGAGGTTCTATCTAATTAGTTGTGAGAACCAAGTCTGTTTTGATAGAGGGCAACATTGAACTAACATTGTGACCTATGAATTTACACGCGTTTTCCAATATGTGTGTTGAACCTTAAGGAAAGGGCAATATACACAAATCTCAGTCAGAACACCGAATAGACACCATCTTCCAAGTCCCATCTTCTATTAGGAAAATGGCAATTTTTCAAGAGTGTCTACGAATGCATAAAGAAAGTGTCACCTAATTTAGTCTAGGAGAGAACACTGTATATAAAATCATTTTGCGCCTCACATCTGGTGTCATGAAGTGGGAGTATTGTGCAAAACGGTGTCTGCAACCATCAAGGTAATGCCCTTTGTTTAACTACGTAAGATCACTACACAGAAAGCATCTCTCAATTCACTTCTGTCATGAGGAGGAAAGCTGTTCAAAAAGTTCGTGTGAGAATGAAAAGAAAGTCCCAGCAGTCAATTCAGTGAACCAAGCTTGTGTAGAGAGACGGCAACATTGATCAGTGAAGATACCAGGGTTTCCCAAAACGCGTGTTGAACCTTAAGGAAGCTGCCATAGACTTAACTCTCAGTAAGAATAGGGTATGAAATGGGTCTTCCAACACGCAAATTCTGTCATGATGATGAAAGCATGTTTCAGAGTGTGAATGGAAGCATAAGGAAAGGGCCATTAACCAATCTTTAAGAAAGAACATTGTATTGAAACCATCTTTCAACTCACGTCTTCAGTCGTGATGATGAAACCGTTTGCACAGGTGTCTAATAAAACATCAGGAAAGTTCCATATACTGAAGTGTATGAAAGAACACTGCAGAGAAAGCATCTTGCATCTCACCGTCTTCTGTCATGAAAATGGAAGCATGTGTAAAAGTGTGTACGAAAACTTAAACATAAAGTGCTTTGCTTAACTGTATGGAAAAACACTGTATAGACACCATGTCTCAACTCATAACTTCTGTCATGAAGATGGAAGCCTTTGCAAAAGTGTGCATGAGCGTGTAAAGAAAGAGTCATCTACTTTATTCTGAGAACCAAATCTGTGTAGATGCAACGCGACATCGACCTAACGTCCTGATGCTCAATGATACAAGCATTTCCTGTGTGTGTGTGTGTGTGTGTGTGTGTGTGTGTGTGTGTGTGTTGACCCTTAAGGAAAGAGCCAAATACTTCACACTCAGTCAGAACACTAGATATACGGCATCTTTCAACTGACGTCTTCCGTCGTAAAGATGGAAGCTTTTTCAAAAAGTTGCCTCAGAGAAAAAGGAAGTGCCATATTCTTGACTCTAAGGAAACCCTGTACTGAAAACATCTTTTGACAGGCATCTTGGGTCATGACGATGGAAGCATTGTCAAGAGTGTGTGAACGCTTAAAGAAAAGTGCTATCTACTTAATTCTGAGAAGAACGTCTGCGGATAGGGAATGCAACTTCGAACATCCTGATTCATGAAGATACAAGCTTTTTCAAATTTCCGTGTTGATCGATAGCGAAAGTGGCTTCATAGATTAATACTAGGTAAGAACACCTTCTAGAAGCACCCTTCCAAATCACATCTTCTTTCCTGAGGATGGATGCATTTTCCAAAAGTGTGTATGAAAGCCATAGGTGATGTGCCACATACAAAACTTTAAGTAAGAAAACCGCATCAAAACCCGCTTCCAACTCACACCTTCTGGCATGAATATGGAGGCATCTGTGAAAGTGTCAGTGAAAGCATGTGGAGAGTTCTAGCTAATTAATGCTGAGAACCCAGGCGGTGTAGATAGAATGCCACATCTAACTAACAACGTGACTCCTGAAGATACATGCCTTTCCCCAGTCTGTGTGTTGAACCTTAAGGGAAATGCCATATACGTAACTCTCAGTAGGTGCATCATATAGAACTCTTCCTCCACCTCCTATCTTCTGTCATGAAGGTGGAAGGCTTTTCAAGATTGTGTATGAAAGCACAGGGAAAGGGCCATATACCTAACACATGGAGTCAGAAGAGTAGAAAGACAGCATCTCCCAACTCAAGTTCTGCCCATGAACATGGAAGATTTTTCAGAAGTGTGTATGAAAGCATAAGGAAAGGGCCATATCAAAGACCCCATCAAAAAGGAGAATTACAGACCGATATCCCTGATGAATATGGACACCAAAATTCTCAACAAGATCCTAGCTCATAGGATCCAACAGTACATTAAAAGGGTTATCCATCATGACCAAGTGGGATTCATCCCTGGGATACAAGAGTGGTTCAACATTCACAAATCTATCAGTTTGATAGATTATATCAACAAGAAAAAAGGCAAAAATCATATGATCCTCTCAATAGATGCAGAACTAGCATTTGACAAACTACAGCACCCTTTCCTGATTAAAACCCTTCAGAGTGTAGGGATAGAGGGTACATTCCTCAATGTCATAAAAACCATCTATGAAAAGCCTACAGCAAATATCATTGTCAGTGGGAAAAAGCTGGAAGCCTTTCCCTTAAAATCAGGAACACAACGAGGATGCCGACTCTCGCCAGTATTATTCAACAAAGTACTAGGAGTCCTTGCAACAGCAATCAAACAACAGAAAGGATAAAAGGTATCCAAATCGGCAAAGAAGTCAAACTGTCTCTCTTCGCAGATGACATGATACTCTATATGGAGAACTCAAAAGAATCCACCCCCAAACTACTAGAAGCTATAGAGCAACTCAGTAATGTGGCGGGATAGAAAATCAATGCTCAGAAATCAGTTTCATTTCTATACATGAACAATGAGACTGAAGAAAGAGAAATTAGGGAATCCATACCATTTACAATAGCACCAAAAGTCATACATTATCTCGGAATTAACCACACAGAGATGTAAAGGATCTATATACTAGGAACTACAAATCACTCTTGAAAGACATTGAAGAAAACACAAAAAGATGGAAAAATATTCCATACTCATGGATCAGAAGAACTAACATAGTTAAAACATCCATGCTAGCCAGAGCAATCTACACTTTCGATGCTATGCTGCTCAAGATACCAATGACATTTTTCAAAGAACTGGAAGAAACAGCCCTTAAATTTGTGTGGAACCAGAAAAGGCCGTGACTCGCCAAGGAATTGTTGAAAAGGAAACACAAAGCTGGGGGCATCACAATGCCAGATTTCAAGCTGTACTACAAAGCTGTGATCACAAAGACAGCATGGTACTGGCACAACAACAGACACATAGACCAATGGAACAGAATAGAGAACCCAGAAATGGACCCTCAGCTCTTTGGGCAACTAATCTTTGACAAAGCAATAAAAAACATCTGGTGGAAAAAAGACAGTCTCTTCAATAAATGGTGCCAGGAAAATTGGACAGCTACATGCAAAGGAATGAAACTAGATCACTCTCTCACACCACACACAAAGGTAAACTCCAAATAGATGAAAGACCTCGATGTGAGACAGGAATCCATCAAAATCCTAGAGGAGAGCATAGGCAGCAACCTCTATGGCATCAGCCACAGCAACCTTTTTCATGACACATCTCCAAAGGCAAGAGAAACAAAAGATAAAATGAACTCGTGGGACTTCATCAAGATCAAAAGCTTCTGCACAGCCAAAGAAACAGTCAAAAAAACTAAGAGGCAGCCCACGGAAAGGGAGAATATATTTGCAAATGACACTACAGATAAAAGACTGGTATCCAAGATATAGAAAGAACTTCTCAAACTCGATACGCGAGAAACAAATAAACAAATCATAAAATGGGCAGAAGATATGAACAGACACTTTTCAAATGAAGACATACAAATGGCTAACAGACACATGAAAAAATGTTCAAAATCATTAGCCATCACGGAAATTCCAATCAAAACCACACTCTGAGATACCACCTTATGCCAGTTAGAATGGCAAAAATTGACATGCAAGAAACAACAATTGTTGAAGAGGATGTGGAGAAAGGGGATCCCTCCTACCTTGTTGGTGTAAATGCAAGTTGGTACAGCCACTCTGGAAAACAGTGTGGAGTTCCCTTAAAATGTTAAAAAATTGAGCTACCCTATGACCCAGCCATTGCACTACTGGGTATTTACCCCAAATATACAGACATAGTGAAGAGAAGGGCCATATGCACCCCAATGTTTATAGCAGCATTGTCCATAATAGCTAAATCGTGGAAGGAGCCGAGATGCCCTTCAATGGATGACTGGATTAAGAAATTGTGGTCCATCTATACAAAGGAATACTACTCAGCTATCAAACAGAACGATTTCTCAACATTTGCTGCAACATGGACGGCACTGGAGGAGATAATGCTAAGTGAACTAAGTCAAGCAGAGAAAGATAATTATCATATGGTTTCACTGATCTATGGAACATAAGAAGTAGGAAGATCGGTGGGAGAAGAAAGGTATAAAGAAAGGGGGGTAATCAGAAGGGGGAATGAAGCATGAGAGACTATGGACCCTGGGAAACAAACTGAGGGCTTCAGAGGGGAGGGGAGTGGGGGAATGGGATAGACTGGTGATGGGTTGTAAGGAGGGCACGTATTGCATGGTGCACTGGGTGTCATACGCAACTAATGAATCATTGAACATTACATCAAAAACCAGGGATGTACTGTATGGTGACTAACCTAGTATAATAAAAAAATATTATTAAAAAAAAAGGAAATGGCCATACGCCTGATGCTAAAGAGGATTGCAGTATAGAAAGCACCTTGCATCTCATGGATCTTCTCCCATGAAGATGGGAGCTTCTGAGGAAGTGTGCAAGAAAGCAGAAAGCTAATGCCCTTTACTTAACTCTATGTAAGAACACCATAGAGAAACCATCTCTCACCTCACATCTTCTGTCATGAAAATGGAAGGCTTTCGAAAACCTGTGTGAAAGTTTAAAGTGCCATGTACTTAATCTTTTTGAGAACCAAGGCTGTGTAGAGAGAATGCAACCTCGAACTAACATCCCGATCTGTGAATATAGAACCGTTTTCCAATATGTGTGTTGAACCTTCAGGAAACTGCCATCTACGTAACTCTCAGGGAGAACACCGTAGAGAAAAGGTCTTCCAACTCACATCTTGTGACCTGAAGGTGGAAGCCTGTGCAAAATGCTCATGAAAGGTTAACAAACGTACCACATACTTAAGTTTCAAGTAAGAACACCCTATGGAAACCACCATCCAACTCATATCTTCTGCCATCCAACATGTGTGTTGAGCCTTAATTAAAGTGCCATATCCTTAGCACTGAGTCAGAACGCTAGCTAGACGTCTTCCCACTCACATCTTCTCTCATGAAGATGCAAGCCTTTTCAAAAGTGTGTAAGAAATAAAGCATAAGGGGAGGGCCATACACTTACTTGGAAGATAGAACACTGTATTGAATCCAACTTTCAGCTCACGTCACCTGTGTTGAATGATAAGGAAAGTGCCATATACATAACATGAAGAAAAAATATAAAAGATCGTCTGTAGAGCATATAGAAAGAATCTTCCAAACCCCATCTTTCATGAAGATGGATGCATTTGCAAAAGTGTGCATGAAAGCATTGAGGAAGGAGCCGTATATTTCACTTGAAGTAAGAACACTTTTGGGAAACCATCTTCCAACTCACATCTGTCCTGAAGACGGCAGCCTTTGCAAAAAGTGTGAGTGAAAGCGTTAAGAAGAGATCCAGCCACTTAATTCTGAGCACCAAGTCTTTGTAGATAGAACACAACATCGAACTAACATTGTGACTCATAAGGACAGACACGCGTTTCCCAGTATGTGTGCTGAACCTTCAGAAAAGGGCCACATACGTAACTCTCACCAAGGACACCCTGCAGAAAGCATTTTAAAACTCACATCTCCTGTCGTGAAGCATTTTCAAGAATGCGTATGAGAGCATCAGGAAAGGGTCGTACACTTGTTGTTAAGAAAAGAACCTTGTATCAAATCCGTCTTTCAGCTCACATCACCTGCCTTGAAGATGGAAGCATCTGCAAACCTATGTGAGAAAACATAAGGAAAGTGGTGTCGCATACTGAACTCTAAGAAAAACACTCTGTAGAAAACATCTTCTATCTCACACCTTCTTTCCTGATCATGGAAGCATTTCAAAAGTGTGTATGAAAGCCGAAAGGTAGTTCCCTGTGCTTAACGCTGTGTAAGAACACTGTAGAGAAACCATCCCTCAGCTCCTACCCTCTGTCATGAAGAGGGAAGCATTTACAAAAGTGGGTATGAGAGGGTGAAGGAAGTGCCGTCGACTTAATTCTGAGAACCAAGTCTGTGTAGATAGAATGCAATATCAAACCCACCTCCTGACGAATCATCATACCAGGGTTTCCTTCCCTGTGTGTTGAACCTTAAGGAAAGTGCCATAAACTTAAGAGTAGGTGAGAACACTGGATAGATAGCATCTTACAACCCACAACTTCTGTCATGAAGACGGAAACGTTTGCAACGTTGTGTTAAAAGCATAAGGAAAGTGACAGAGACATAGCTTCAAGAAAGGACAGCACCGAATCCATCCTTCAAGTCACGTCTTCTTTCAAGAAGTTGGAAGCATTCTCAGAAGTGTGTTTCTCAGCATAAGGAAATTATCATATGCTTAACTTTATAAAAGAACTCTGTCAAAAAGCATTTGAAACTCACATCTTCTCTCATGCAGCTGGAGGCATTGGCTATAAGGTGAGGGAACGTGTAATGAAATGCCGTTTACTAAACTCTGAGCACCAAGCCTCTGTAGAGAGAATGCCACATCAAACATCCTGATGCATGAAGAGAGAAGCTTTTTCAAATATCAGTGTTGAACGGTAAGAGAAGTGCCTTACGCTTAACACTAAGAAAGAGCACCATGTAGAGACAACCTTCAAAATCACATCTACTTTCACGAAGATGGATGTATTTTCCAAAAGTGTTTATGAAAACCTAAGGAATGTGCTGTGTGCTTAAGTAAGAACACCATTTGGAAAAGATCTTCCAACTCACATCTTCTGTAATGAAGATGAAGTACTTTCAGAAGCGTGAGTGAAGGGGCGCCTGGGTGGCACAGTGGTTAAGCGTCTGCCTTCAGCTCAGGGCATGATCTCGGCATTATGGGATCGAGCCTGACGTCAGGCTCCTCTGCTGTGAGCCTGCTTCTTCCTCTCCCACTCCCCCTGCTTGTGTTCCCTCTCTCGCTGGCTGTCTCTATCTCTGTCTAATAAATAAATAAAATCTTTTAAAAAAAAAAAGAAGTGTGAGTGAAAGCATAAGGTGAGGTTCTATCTAAGTAGTTCTGAGAACCAAGTCTGTGTTGATAGAAGGCAACATCGAACTAACATCATGACCCATGAATATACACGCATTTTACAATACGTGTGTTGAACCTTAAGGAAAGGGCAATATACACAGATCTAAGTCAGAACACTGAATAGATACCATCTTCCAAGTCACATCTTCTGTTAGGAAGATGGCAAGTTTTTCGAAAGTGTCAACGAATGCATAAGAAAAGTGTCACCTACTTTACGCTAGGAGAGAACACTCTATATGCACCTCACATCTGGTGTCATGAAGTGGGAGCGTTGTGCAAAATGGTGTCTGCAAGCATCAAGATAATGCCCTTCATTTAACTATGTAAGAACACTACACAGAAAGCATCTCTCAACTCACATCTGTCATGAGGGGGAAAGCTGTTCAAAAAGGTTGTGTGAAAATGAAAAGAAAGTGCCATCAGTCAATTCAGTGAAGCAAGTTTGTGTAGAGAGACGGCAACATTGATCAGTGAAGATACAAGGGATTCCCAATACGTTTGTTGAATCTTAAGGAAGCTGCCATAGAAGTAACTCTCAGTAAGAAGAGGGTATGGAAAGGATCTTCCAACTCCCACCGTCTGTCATGATGATGGAAGCATGTTTCAGAGTGTGAATGAAAGCATAAGGAAAGGGCCATTAACCAAACTTTAAGAAAGAACATTGTATCAATGCCATCTTTCAACTGACGTCTTCGGTCATGAAGATGAAACCATTTGCACAGGGGTATAAGAAAACATAAGGAAAGTGCCATATACTGAAATCTAAGGAAGAACACCATAGAGAAAGCATCTTGCATCTCACAGTCTTCTGTCATGAAAATGGAAGCATGTGCAAAATTGTGTACGAAAACATAAACATAAAGTGCTTTGCTTAACTGTATAGAAGAACACTGTAAAGACACCATGTCTCAACTCACAACTTCTGTCGTGAAGATGGAAGCCTTGGCAAGAGTGTGCACGAACGCGTAAAGGAAGTGCCATCTACTTAATTCTGAGAACCAAATCTGTGTAGACCGAACGTGACATTGACCTAACGTCCTGATGCTCGATGATACAAGAGTCTCCTGTGTGTCTATGTGTGTGTGTGTTGACCCTTAAGGAAAGCGCCAAATACTTCACACTCAGTCAGAACACTAGATATATGGCATCTTTCACCTCATGTCTTTCATCGTAAAGATGGAGCTTTTTCAAAAAGTTGCCTCAGAGAAAAAGGAAGTGCCATATTCTTGACTCTAAGGAAACCCTGTACCAAAAACATCTTTTGACAGGCATCTTGGGTCATGACGATGGAAGCATTGTCAAGAGTGTGAGTGAACGCTTAAAGAAAAGTGCCATCTACTTAATTCTGAGAAAAATGTCTGTGGATAGGGAATGCAAATCTGAACATTCTGATTCATGAAGATTCAAGCTTTTTCAAATTTCCATGTTGATCGATAACAAAAGTGGCTTCATAGATTAACACTAAGTAAGAACAGCTGCTAGAAGCAGCCTTCCAAATCATATCTTCTTTCATGAGGACGGATGCATTTTCCAAAAGTGTATATGAAAGCCATAGGTGATGTGCCACATACAAAACTTTAAGTAAGAAAACCGCATCAAAACCCACTTCCAACTCACACCTTCTGGCATGAATATGGAGGCATCTGTGAAAGTGTCAGTGAAAGCATGCGGAGAGTTCTAGCTAATTAATGCTGAGAACCCAGGCGGTGTAGATAGAATGCAACATCTACCTAACACCATGATTCCTGAAGATACACGACTTTCCCCAGTCTGTGTGTTGAACCTTAAGGGAAGTGCCATACACGTAACTCTCAGTTGGAACATCATATAGAACTCTTCCTCCGCCTCCTATCCTTGGTCATGAAGATGGAAGGATTTTCAAGAAGTGTGAGTGAAAGCATAAGGAGAGGTTTTATCTAAGTAGTTGTGACAACCAAGTGTGTGTTGATAGAAGGCAACATTAAACTAACATCGTGACCCATGAATATACACGCGTTTTCCAATACGTGTGTTGAACCTTAAGGGCAATATACACAGATCTCAGTCAGAACACCAAATAGAAACCATCTTCCAAGTCGCATCTTCTGTTAGGAAGATGGCAAGTTTTTCAAAAGTGTCTACGAATGCATAAGGAAAGTGTCACCTACTTTATGCTCGGAAAGATCACTCTATATAAAAGCATCTTGCACATCACATCTGGTGTCATGAAGTGGGAGCATTGTGCCAAACGTTATCTGCAAGCATCAAGATAATGCCCTTCATTTAACTATGTAAGAACACTACACAGAAAGCATCTCTCAACTCACATCTGTCATGAGGAGGAAAGCCGTTCAAAAAGGTTGTGTGAAAATGAAAAGAAAGTGTCATCAGTCAATTCAGCGAACCAAGTTCGTGTAGAGAGATAACAACACTGATAAGTGAGGATACAAGCGTTTACCAATACGTTTGTTGAAACCTCATAGGTTTCAACGTGCCTGTATCTGCTTCTAATATAGTAGTGGTGGAATGTTGTTTTCTAGGCAGTGTGATTTTTCTAGTGAAGATTATGGCTATGGATAACTCTCCAAGCATATTCAGGAGCACACTTCCCTCTACTTTTGGGAAAACACTACTTGAACAGTGTGTTCTCTGCAGTGTTTGATTCTGAGTATGGGGATGGCATTTTCCTGGGGTTCAACACTTACGTTTGAATATGCCCCACCGACCATGGATCAGAATTTTGGTGGATGTGTAATTTCTCCACAAATGTGCTTCACTAAGCTCAGCAGTTGCCCATTCAAGATGCTTCCACACAGATTTTTCAAACACCTTAACCTTTGGTGAATCAAGAAGCTAGATTGAGGGCTTTTGTGTAGAGACTAGTTTCCCTGAAAGAACTGAAAGGATGACAGTTTCCATCAGAACCCTCATCTATATTTTAAAATGCTTCTGTCTGCATGAAAAGAGAGGTAGGTGAAAGGTGCTCTCCACACGCACTTGTTTCTCTAAGTGTATGACTCTTTTGTAAAGATTCCTCTCAATCTTTTGAAAGCACTTCCTTCTCCCAGAGAGAAGAGTTGGGTTGCAAGACACTTTCTTCCCAGTCTCATCTCTGTCAGACAGGTCTGTGGCATTTTCCTTAGCCTTCCACAAATCCATGTGTCCCCCCATCTATGTCCAATGAAAGGGAGGTGAGTTGCATGGTGCTATGGATATGGTGTTCTGTCTTTTACTTAAGTATACGCCACGTTCCTTATGGGTCCACACAAACTCGTGAATGCGCCTCTATCTCCACAACCCAACTCATTTTTTGATGAACGGTTTCTGCTCAGACTTGTTTCACCGACATAAGTATATGGCACTTTTCATAGGCTTCCTCACATGTTGGAGAATGCCTCGATGTCCACCAATAAGGACGTGAGTGGAATGGTGTTTATTATACTTTGGTTTGCTTGGAGAGGCCCTTCCCTTAGGGTTCTACAGCATCATACATGCGAACACACTTTTACCTCCTCAAAAGAGGGAGTCGAGGGATCGTTCTGCTCTCCCCAGACATGGTTCTCTGAGCAGAACGTATGCCTCTGTCCTCATGCTTCAACACATGCCTCTCAACTAGCTTTCTGTAGCATGAAAGACATGTCTTGAAGATGGTTTAAACAAAGCCTTGATTCCCTGAGTTCAATAATTGGCACACTCATTGAGGTTCCACTCAGACTTTATTTTATTTTGCTTTATTTTCTTTTATGTATTTTTTAAGATTTTTAAAAAATTTTTCTGACAGAGAGCAAAAGAGAGAAATGTGAGCCCAAGCAGGCAAAGGATCAGGCAGAGGGAGAGGGTGAAGCAGGTTCCCCGCTGTGCAAGTACCCCATCATGGGACTCGATCTCAGGTCCCTGGGATCATGGCCTGAGCCGAAGGCAGTGGCTTCACCACTTGAGCCACCCAGGTGCCCCCCACGCAGACTTTTAATCTGCACCTATGTCCTTGAAACAAAGTGTTGGTTGATGAAGGCTTTCCAGGGCGGTATGTTTCACTACTTTTGATATGGCCCTTTCCTTCTGCTTTCCCGCATAGGTTTCAAGGCACCTGTATCTGCTTCTAAGATAGTAGTGGTGGAATGTTGTGTTCTGGGCAGTGTTCTTTTTCTATTGAAGTATATGTCTACTTACAACCCTCCATGCATATTCACGAGCACACTTCCATCTTCTTTTGGGGTCATACGACTTGAACATTGTGTTCTCTGCAGTTTTTGTTTCTGAATATGGAAGTGGCATTTTGTTTTTGTTCAACACATACGTTTGCATATGCACCCACCGACCATGGATCAGGATTTTAGTGAATGGATAGTTTCTACACAAATGTGCTTCACTAAGTTCAGCATTTGGCCCTTTCACGATGCCTCGACACAGAGTTTTCAAACACCTTAACCTTTGTTGAATATAGATGCTAGATTGAGGGGATTGAAAAAAAGGGCAGAAGAGTAGGGGTCCCCTTTGTGAGCTGGTCCCCTGAGTTTAGGTGGATATGTACCAGACCTTCCGGAAAACACAATGAATCAGCCTGAGATGCAGAAAGATACATCCAGATCTCTATAGATGAACATCTCCAGGAGTGAGTATTGAGTTATGAAGCAGGAAGCCGTGAATCCATGCACAGATATCGGAAGATAAATGGAAGGGGGAGGGAGTCACGGTGCTTGGGCTACAGGTAGCAGTAGCTACCTGAACTAGGGAGCAAGCCGTACTCATGGACCGTCACCCGCGAGAGCGTAGACTGAGACCGTGAGCCCAGGACCGCACGTGACCAGACTGAAAAGTGAGCTCAGGAGCACTCACTGGAATTGGACTAAAACCGGAAGCTCAGGAGCGTGTGCATCCGAACTAAACCAGGAGCACCAAAGCGCAAACTCGAACTAGACTGAAACCGGGATCTCGGGAGCAGTCGCGTAACCAGACCAAAAACCAGAGCTCCAGAGCACTCACTGGAACTGGATTAAATCTGAGAGCTCAGGAGTGGGGGCGCATCCAGACTGACAACTGGAGCTGCGGAGTGCACACTCGACTAGACTGAAACCGAGAGCTTGTGACTGTGCCCACAACGTGACTGAAAACCAGAGTTCTGGCATGCATGCGAACCACACTGAAACAGAGAGCTTGGGAGCAAGTGTGGGAACCAGGGGCAGCTGGAGGTTTTAGAAACACAAAGGACAGAGAAGTGATGGCCCTGAAAGCGAGTGCTGGGACCCTGGCTGTGGGACCCTGGCACAACCTGGGACACTGCAGGGTTTTTGGCAGCACGGATAGAAACAGAGTTAAAGAGGCCAAGAGAGATAAGTCTAGAGTGGACTGCAATCTCTCTGTTCTGAGACAGAGGCTAGGATTCAGCCACTGATGCTCTTACTCTCAGAAGAGCCACAGAAAACCACCAGGGAAAGCTGCCGGAGAACAAAAGCCCAGAAATACCAGCTCACATTGTGCCAATCCCCATTCCCCCTCTCAGGGGACAGGGAGATTCTACCCAAAGAGGGTTGCCTGAGTATCAGCGTGGCAGGCCCCTACCCCAGAAGGTAGGTTGAAAATTCAAGAAACCCACATCCTTAAGGTCCCTACAAAACAAGTGCACACTACCTGGGTCCTGGTCAATAATTTGGGCTATGGGCAACCCCACAACCTCTCCTCATCAGAATGATGAGAAGGAGAAATCCCCCCCCCTCCGGCAAAGAAAAGATAATGAGTCTGTGGCCTCTGCCACAGAACTGATGGATATGGACATAGCCAAATGATCAGAAATGGAGTTCAGAGTAACAATGGTCAAGACGATGTGTACACTTGAAAGAAATATTAATGAAAATTTTAACGAGAATATAGAATCTCTAAAGGAAGAAATGAGAGCGAATCTGGCAGAAATTAAAAATGTTATGAATCAAATGCAGCCAAAACTAGATGCTCTGATGGCCATGTTAATTGAGGCAGAAGAATGAATTAGTGAATTGGAGGATGGGATGGTAGAAGAGAAAGTTAAAACAGAAACTTGGCTCAAAATATCCAATTTCAAGGATGTAGGTTATGGGAGATAACTGACTCAATGAAATATTCCAATGTCAGAATCATCAGAATTCCCAAGGGGGTGGAGAAAGACAGAGGTCTAGAAGAGATATTTGAACAAATTGTAGCTGAAAACATCCCTAAAGTGGCAAAGGATGCAAGCATTCATGTCCAAGAGGCAGAGAGGACCCCTCCCAAGGTCAACCATGACAAACCTATGCCATGTCACTTCATAGTACAATTCACAAATATTAGATCCAAGGATACAGTATTGAAAGCGGCCAGGGTGAAGAAATTTCTCATGTACAGAGGCAAAAATATCAGAATATCTCAGACCTGTTGACACAGACCTGGAATAAGAGGAAGAGTTGGCAGGATATTTTTAAAGCTCTATCTGAGAAGAACATGCAGCCAAGGATCCTTTACCCAGCAAGGCTGTCATTTAGAATTGATGGAGAAATAAGGACCTTCCAGGATTTTCCAAACCTGAACAAATTTGTAACTATGAAACCAGCCCTACAAGAGATATTAAGGGGGGGGTTCTACAAAAGTAAAAAGGCCCCAAGAACGATACAGAACAGAAAGTCACAATCTATAGAAAAAAGACTTTACAGGCAACATGACATCATTAAAATCATATCTCTCAATAATCACTCTCAATGAGAATCGCCTAAATGCTCCCATAAAATGCCACAGTGTTTCAGAGTGGATAAACAGACATGACCCCTCCATTTGTTGTCTACAACAGACTCATCTTGAACCTAAGGGTACATCCATACTGAAAGTGAAGGGATGGAAACAATTTTTCATGCCAATGGACCTCAAAAGAAAGCTGGGATAGCAGTTCTTATATCAGGCAGATTAGATTTTAAACTAAAGACTGTAGTTAGAGATACAAAAGGACTCTATATTATTCTTTAAGGCTGTATCCAACAAGTGGATATGACAATTATAAATACCTACACCCCCAACAGGGGAACAGCAAGATACACAAGCCAACTCTTAACGAGAATAAAAAGACATATAGATAAAAACTGTTAATAGTAGGGGACCTCAACACTCCACTATCAGCAATAGACAGATCACCTAAGCAGAAAATCAACAAAAAAACAAGAGCTTTGAATGCCAGACTAGACCAGATGGACCTCATAGATGTATATAGAACACAACACCCCAGAAAAACAGAATACTCATTCTTTTCGAATGCACATGGAACGTTCTCCAGAATAGATCATATACTGAGTCACAAAACAGGTCTCATTATTCCCTGCATATTCTCAGACCACAATGCTTTGAAATTGGAACTCAATCACAAGGAAAAATTTGGAAGAAAATCAAACACTTGGGGACTAAGAACCATCCTGCTCAAGAATGATTCAAAAGACTGGTGATGGGTAGTAAGGAGGGCACATAATGCATGGTGCACTGGGTGTTGTATGCAACTAGTGAATCATAGAACTTTACATCAGAAACCAGGGATGTAATGTACGGTGGCTAACATAATATAATAAAAAAAATTAAAATAAAAAAAAATAAAACAAAATATAAGCAATCTGAAAATAAAAGAATGATTCAATAAACCAGGAAATCAAAAATCAATTTAAACAATTTTTGGAGCCCAATGAAAACGAAAACACATCAGTCCAAAACCTATGGGACACTGAAAAGGTGGTCCTAAGTGGAAAATATATAGCCATCCAAGCCTCACTGGAAAGAATAGAATCTAAAATGCAGTTTTTATATTATCACCTCAATAAGCTAGAGCTCGAACAAAAGAACAGACTTAACCCATGCAAGAGAAGGAAGGTGATCTAGATTAGAGCAGAGATCAATGAATTAGAAACCAGGAGCACAGTAGAGCAGATCAACAAAACTAGAAGCTGGTTCTTTGAAAGAATAAATAAGATCAATAAGCCACTGTTCAGACTAATTCAAAAGAATAGAGAAATGACCCAAATCAATAAATGTATGAATAAAAGGGGAGATATCACAAACAACACCAATGAAATAGGAAGGATCATGGAAACTTTTATCAACAGCTTTATGTCAATAAATTAAACAACCTGAAAGAAATGGATGCCTTCTTGGAAACCTATAAACTACCAAGACTGAAACAGGAAGAAGTTGATTATTTAAACAGACCAATTAATTTTGAAGAGACTGAAGCAGTGATCAAAAAACTCCCCCAAAACAAGAGTCCAGGGCCTGACGGATTCCCCGGGGAATTCTATGAAACATTCAAAGAAGAAATGATACCTATTCTCCTGATGCTTTCTCAAATAATAGAAACAGAAGGAAAACTACCAAACTCATTCTATGAAGCCAGTATTACCTTTATCCCCAAACCAGGCAAAGACCCCCTCAAAAAGGAGAATTACAGACCGATTTCCCTGATGAATATGGACAACAAAATTCTCAACAAGATACTTGCTAATAGGATCCAACAGTACATTAAAAGGATTATCTCTCATGACCAAGTGGGATTCATCTCTGGGATGCAAGGGTGGTTCAACATTCACAAATCAATCAGTGTGATACATCATATCAACAAGAAAAGAGTCAAGAACAATATGACCCTCTCAATTGATGCAGAAAATGCATTTGACAAAATACAGTATCCTTTCCTGATTAAAACCCTTCAGAGTGTAGGGATAGAGGGTACATTCCTCAATTTCATATAAATCATCTTTAAAAAGCCTACAGCAAATATCATTCTCAATGGAGAAAAACTAAAAGCCTTTCCCTTAACATCAGAAACACGACAAGGATGCCCACTCTCACCATTATTATTCAATGTAATACTAGAGTCCTTGCAACAGCAATCAGACAACTAAAAGGGATAAAAGGTATCCAAATCAGCAAAGAAGAAGTCAAACTGTCTCTCTTCGCAGATGACATGATACTCTATATGGAAAACCCAAAAGACTCCACCTCCAATCTACTAGAAGTTTTAGAGCAATTCACTAATGTGGCAGGATACAAAATCAATGCTCAGAAATCAGTTGCATTTCTATACATGAACAATGAGACTGATGAAAGAGAAATTAGGGAATCCATTCCATTTACAATAGCACCAAAAATCATACGTTATCTCAGAATTGACTTAACCAGAGACATAAAGGATCTATATTCTAGAAACTACAAATCACTTTTGAAAGACATTGAAGAAGACACAAAACGATGGAAAAACATTCCATGCTCATGGATCGGAGCTATGCTCCCAGAGCAATTTACACTTTCAATGCCATCCTGATCAACACACCATTGACATTTTTCTTTTTATTTATTCAACAGAGATAGAGACAGCCAGCGAGAGAGGGAACACAAGCAGGGGGAATGGGAGAGGGAGAAGCAGGCTCATAGTGGAGGAGCCTGATGTGGGGCTCGATCCCATAACGCCGGGATCACGCCCTGAGCCGAAGGCAGACGCTTAACCGCTGTGCCACCCAGGCGCCCCTGACATTTTTTAATGAACTGGAACAAACAGCCCTTAAATTTGTGTGGAACTAGAAAAGGCCCCGAATCACCAAGGAACTGTTGAAAAGGAAAAACAAAGCTACGGACATCACGTTGCCAGATTTCAAGCTATACAGGAAAGCTGTGATCACAAAGACAGCATGGTAGTAGCACAAAAACAGACACATAGAACAATGGAACAGAATAGAGAACCCAGAAATGGACCCTCAGCTCTTTGGGCAACTAATCTTTGACAAAGCAGGAAAAAACATCTGGTGGAAAAAGACAATCTCTTCAATAAATAGTGCTGGGAAAATTGGACAGCTACATGCAAAAGAATGAAACTTGACCACTCTCTCATACCATACACAAAGATAAACTCCAAATGGATGAAAGACCTCAATGTGAGACAGGAATCCATCAAAATCATAGAGGAGAACATAGGCAGCAACCTCTTTGACATCGGCCACAGCAATTTCTTTCATGACACATCTCCAAAGGCAAGAGAAACAAAAGAAAAAATGAATTTAATGAACTTTTGGTACTTCATCAAGATAAAAAGCTTCTGCACAGCCAAGGAAACAGTCAAAATAATTAAGAAGCAGCCCACGGAATGGGAGAATATATTTGCAAATGATACTACAGATAAAAGACTGGTATCCAAGATCTACAAAGAACTTCTCAAACTCAATACACGAGAAACAAATAAACAAATCATAAAATGGGCAGAAGATATGAACAGACACTTTTCCAGTGAAGACATACAAATGGCTAACGACACATGAAAAAATGTTCAAAATCATTAGCCATCAGGGAAATTCCAATCAAAACCACACTAAGATACCACCTTACACCAGTTAAAATGGCAAAAATTGACAAGGCAGGAAATAACAATTGTTGGAGAGGATGTGGAGGAAGGGGATTCCTCCTACATTGTTGGTGGGAATTCAAGTTGGTACAACCACTCTGGAAAACAGTGTGGAGGTCCCTTAGAAAGTTAAAAATTGAGCTACCCTGAAAGAGGAGTTAAGATGGCGTAGGAGTAGGAGACACCTTTTTCAGCCGGTCCCCCGAGTCAAGCTGGATAGGTACCAGACCAGCCTAAACAACCACAGAACCAGCCTGAGACGCAGGAAGATGCATCTGGATCTCTACAAATGAACATCTCCAGTGCTGAGTATTGAGGTACGAAGCGGGGAGCCATGAAACTGTGCACAGATATTGGAAGATAAATGGAAGGGGGAGGGAGCCGCCGCGTTCGGGCTCCAGGAAGCGGTAGCCACTTGTCCGGGAGAGCAGGTGGGGCTCACGGAGGGCACCCGCAAAATAGCAGACTGAGACCGTGAGCCGGGTGCACGCGCCACCAGGCATCTCGCGGAACACCGGAATCCCGGTGCGCTCACTGGATCCAGACTGAGATTGGGAGCTTCCGAAGCGCGCGCGGGGTGGCTGGCAGCTGGCGGCATTAGAAACACAAAGGACAGAGACGCGTCGGCCCTGGAAGTGAGAGCTGGGACCCCGGGTGTGGGGCGCACATCCCGGGACGCTGCAGAGTTGAGCAGCACCAACAGTAACAGAGTTAAAGTGGCCAGAACATTAGTAGAGAACGGGCCGCAATCCCCCTGTTCTGTGAGAGAGGCTAAAATTCGGCCACTGCTGCTCTGACTCTCAGAAGAGGCACAGCAAACCGCCAGGGAAAGCCGCCAGAGAACAAAAGCCTGGAAATACCGGCTCAGAGAGTGCCCATACCCATCCCCCCTCGCAGGGGACACGGAGACTCTACCCAAACAGGGTTGCCTGAGTATCGGCGCGGCAGGCCCCTCCCCCAGAACACGGAAGGCAGGCTGAAAAATCAAGAAGCCCACAACCCAGGTGCCTGGGTGGCGCGGTCATTGAGCGCCTGTCTTCGGCTTAGGGCATGATCCCGGTGTTCTGGGATTGAGTCCCACATCAGGGTCCTCTGCTGGGAGCCTGCTTCTTCCTCTCCCACTCCCCTGCTTCTGTTCCCTCTCTCACTGGTTGGCTGCCACAAAAATAAATAAATAAAATCTTTAAAGAAGAACCCCACATCCCTAAGATCCCTAAAAAACAAGGGGCACGGCCTGGGACCCAGTCAATAATTTGGGCTCTGGACAACCCCACAACCTCTCCTCATCAGAATGACAAGAAGGAGAAGCCCCCCCGCCCAGCAAAGAAAAGACAGTGAGTCTGTGGCCTCTGCCACAGAAATAATGGATATGGATGTAACCAAAGTATCAGAAATGGAATTCAGAGTAACGATGGTCAAAATGATGAGTAGAAATGAAAAAAGTATAAACGAAAAGGTTACTGAGAATATAGAATCCCTAAGGACAGAAATGAGAGCAAATCTGACAGAAATTAAAAATTCTAGGAGCCAAATGCAGGCAAAACTAGAGGCTCTGACGGCCAGGGTCACAGAAGCAGAGGAATGGGTTAGTGAATTGGAGGATGGGTTAATAGAGGAAAAAACCAAAATAGAAGCTGCTCTTAAAAAAATCCAAGCCCACGAATGTAGGTTACGGGAGATTACTGACTCAACGAGATGATCCAATGTTAGAATCATTGGCATCCCCGAGGGGGTGGAGAAAAACAGAGGTCTAGAAGAGATATTTGGACAAATTGTAGCTGAAAAATTCCCTAATCTAGTGAGGGAAACAAACATTTGTGTCCAAGAGGCAGAGAGGACCCCTCCCAAGCTCAACCACGACAAACCTACGCCACGTCACGTCATAGTGCATTTCGGAAATATTAGATCCAAGGATACAGTATTGAAAGCGGCCAGGGCAAAGAAATTTCTCACATACCAAGGCAAAGGCATCAGAATTATGTCAGACCTGTCTACACAGACCTGGAATGAGAGAAAGGGTTGGGGGAGCATATTTAAAGCTCTTTCAGAGAAAAACATGCAGCCAAGGATCCTTTATCCAGCAAGGCTGTCATTCAGAATTGATGGAGAAATAAAGACATTTCAGAATCGCCAGTAACTAACCAATTTCGTAACCACGAAACCAGCCCTACAGAAGATATTACGGGGGGTTCTATAAAAGTAAAAAGGCCCCAGGAGTGATACAGAACAGAAAGTCACAGCCAATACAAACAAAGACTTTACTGGCAACATGGCATCATTAAAATCATATCTCTCCGTACTCAGTCGTAATGTGAATGGCTTAAATGCTCCCATAAATGCAACAGGGTTGCAGATGGATAAAAAGAAATAACCCATCCATTTGCTGTCTACAAGAGACTCATTTCAAACCCAAAGATGCATTCAGACTGAGAGTAAGGGGATGGAGTACCATCTTTCACGCAAATGGACCTCAAAAGAAAGCTGGGGTGGCAATTCTCATATCAGATAAATTGGATTTTAATCTACAGACTATAGTTAGAGATGCAGAAGGGCACTATATTATTCTTAAAGGAAGTATTCAACAAGTGGATATGACAATTATAAATATATATGCCCCCAACAGGGGAGCAGCAAGATACACAAGCTAACTCTTAACCAGAATAAAGAGACATATAAATAAAAATACATTAATAGTAGGGGACCTCAACACTCCACTCTCAAAAATAGACAGAACACCCTGGCAAAAACTAAGCAAAGAATCAAAGGCTTTGAATGTCATACTCGACAAGTTGGACCTCATAGATATATATAGAACACTACACCCCAGAACCAAAGAATACTATTTCTATTCTAATGCCCATGGAACATTCTCAAGAATAGACCGTGTTCTGGGACACAAAACAGGTCTCAGCCGATACCAAAAGATTGAAATTATCCCCTGCATATTCTCAGACCACAACGCTCTGAAATTGGAACTCAACCACAAGGAAAAATTTGGAAGAAACTCAAACACTTGGAGACTAAGAACCATCCTGCTCAGGAATGACTTGATAAACCAGGAAATCAAAAATCAAATTAAACAATTTATGGAGACCAATGAGAATGAAAATACAACAGTCCAAAACCTATGGGATACTGCAAAGGTAGTCCTAAGGGGGAAATACATAGCCATCCAAGCCTCACTCAAAAGAAGAGAAAAATCTAAAATGCAGTTTTTATATTCTCACCTCAAGAAGCTGGAACAGCAACAGAGGGACAGGCTTAATCCACGCACGAGGAAGCAGTTGACCAAAATTAGAGCAGAAATCAATCAAGCAGAAACCAGAAGTACAGTAGAGCAGATCAACAGGACTAGAAGCTGGTTCTTGGAGAGAATCAATAAAATTGACAGACCACTGGCAAGACTTATCCAAAAGAAAAGAGAAAGGACACAGATTATTAAAATTATGAATGAAAAAGGAGAGGTCACGATGAACACCATTGAAATTGGAAGGATTATTAGAAATTTTTATCAACAGCTATATGCCAATAAACTAAGCAATCTGGAAGAGATGGAATCCTTCCTGGAAACCTATAAACTACCAAGATTGAAAAAGGAAGAAATTGATTTCTTAAACAGGCCAATTAATTATGAAGAAATTGAGTCAGTGATAAACAACCTTCCAAATAACAAAACTCCAGGCCCGGATGGTTTTCCTGGGGAATTCTACCAAACATTCAAAGAAGAAACAATACCTATTCTCCTAAAGCTATTTCAAAAGATAGAAACAGAAGGAGAGCTACCAAACTCATTCTATGAGGCCAATGTTACCTTGATCCCCAAACCAGGCAAAGACCCCCTCAAAAAGGAGAATTACAGACCGATTTCCCTAATGAATATGGACGCCAAAATCCTCAACAAGATACTTGCTAGTAGAATCCAACAGTTCATTAAAAGGATTATCCACCACGATCAAGAGGGATTCATACCTGGGATGCAAGCGTGGTTCAATATTCACAAATCAATCAGCGTGATACATCATATGAACAAGAAAAGACTCAAGAACCATATGATCCTCTCAATCGATGCCGAAAAAGCATTTGACAAAATACAGCATCCTTTCCTGATTAAAACCCTTCAGAGTGTAGGAATAGAAGGTACATTTCTCAATCTCATAAAAGCCATCTATGAAAAGCCTACTGCAAATATTATTCTCAATGGGGAAAAGCTGGAAGCCTTTCCCTTAAGATCAGGAACACGACAAGGATGCCCACGCTCACCACTCTTATTCAACATAGTACTAGAAGTCCTTGCAACAGCAATCAGACAACAAAAAGGGATCAAAGGTATTCAAATCGGCAAAGAAGAAGTCAAAATGTCTCTCTTCGCAGACGACATGATACTCTATATGGAAAACCCAAAAGAAGCCACTCCCAAACTATTAGAAGTTATAGAGCAATTCAGTAACGTGGCGGGATACAAAATCAATGCTCAGAAATCAGTTGCATTTCTGTACACGAATAACGAGAACGAAGAAAGAGAAATCAGGGAATCCATCCCATTTACAATAGCACCAAAAACCATACGTTACCTTGGAATTAACTTAACCAGAGACGTAAAGGACCTTTATTCTAGAAACTATAAATCACTCTTAAAAGACATTGAGGAAGACATAAAAAGATGGAAAGATATTCCATGCTCATGGATCGGAAGAATTAACATAGTTAAAATATCCATGCTACCCAGAGCAATCTACACTTTCAATGCTATCCCGATCAAAATACCAAGAACGTTTTTCAAAGAACTGGAACAAATAGTCCTTAAATTTGTATGGAACCAGAAAAGGCCCCGAATCTCCAAGGAACTGTTGAAAAGGAAAAACAAAGCTGGGGGCATCACAATGCCGGATTTCGACCTGTACTACAAAGCTGTGATCACAAAGACAGCATGGTACTGGCACAAAAACAGACACATAGACCAATGGAACAGAATAGAGAGCCCAGAAATGGACCCTCAGCTCTTTGGGCAGCTAATATTTGATAAAGCAGGAAAAAACATCCGGTGGGAAAAAGACAGTCTCCTCAATAAATGGTGCTGGGAAAATTGGGCAGCTACATGCAAAAGAATGAAACGTGACCACTATCTCACACCATACACAAAAATAAACTGCAAATGGATGAAAGACCTCGATGTGAGACAGGAATCCATCAAAATTCTAGAGGAGAACATAGGCAGCAACCTCTACGACATCAGCCAAAGCAACCTTTTTCATGACACATCCCCAAAGGCAAGAGAAACAAAAGATAAAATGAATTTATGGGACTTCATCAAGATTAAAAGTTTCTGCACATCCAAGGAAACAGTCAGAAAAACTAAGAGGCAGCCCACGGAATGGGAGAAGATATTTGCAAATGACACTACAGATAAAGGACTGGTATCCAAGATCTACAAAGAACTTCTCAAACTCAATACACGAGAAACAAATAAACAAATCAAAAAATGGGCAGAAGATATGAACAGACACTTTTCCAATGAAGACATACAAATGGCTAACAGACACATGAAAAAATGTTCAAAATCATTAGCCATCAAGGAAATTCAAATCAAAACCACACTGAGATACCACCTTACGCCAGTTAGAATGGCAAAAATAGACAAGGCAAGAAACAACAATTGTTGGAGAGGATGTGGAGAAAGGGGATCCCTCCTACAGTGTTGGTGGGAATGCAAGTTGGTACAGCCACTCTGGAAAACCGTGTGGAGGTCCCTTAAAAAGTTAAAAATTGAGCTACCCTATGATCCAGCCATTGCACTACTGGGTGTTTACCCCAGAAATACAGACGTAGTGAAGAGAAGGGCCATATGCACCCCAATGTTCATAGCAGCAATGTCCACAATAGCTAAATCGTGGAAGGAGCCGAGATGCCCTGCAACAGATGACTGGATTAAGAAGTTGTGGTCCATATATACAATGGAATATTACTCAGCAATCAGAAAGAATGAGTTCTCAACATTTGCTACAACATAGACGGCACTGGAGGAGATAATGCTTAGTGAAATAAGTCAAGCAGAGAAAGACAACTATCATATGATTTCTCTCATCTATGGAACACAAGAACTAGAATGATCAGTAGGGGAAGAAAGGGATAAAGAAAGGGGGGGTAATCAGTAGGGGGAATGAAACATGAGAGACTATGGACTATGAGAAACAAACTGAGGGCTACAGAGGGGAGGGGGGTGGGGGAATGGGATAGACCGGTGATGGGTAGTAAGGAGGGCACGTATTGCATGGTGCACTGGGTGTTATACACAACTAATGAATCATCGAGCCTTACATCGGAAACTGGGGATGTACTGTATGGTGACTAACATAATATAATAAAAAATCATTAAAAAAAAAACAAAAAGGGATCAATGTCAGAATTTTAAATGTGCAAATTGAAAAAGAAAAGAAATTCTAGTTAATTTTAACATAATGAAAAATTCCAAAATTATTAAGATGATCAACTTAGACCTTTAACCCAGCACAACTTTAATTCAGTTATTTTACTTTGTCGAAGGAATAATTAAACATTTCAATGTTAAATTTTTTAATTTTAAAAATAAAATTTTAATAATACAGAAAAAAAAAATGTCCATGCTACCCAGAGCAATCTACACTTTGAATGCTATCCCGATCAAAATACCGAGGACATTTTTCAAAGAACTGGAACAAATAGTCCTTAAATTTGTATGGAAACAGAAAAGGCCCCGAATCTCCAAGGAACTTTTGAAAAGGAAAAACAAAGCTGGGGGCATCACAATGCCGGATTTCGACCTGTACTACAAAGCTGTGATCACAAAGACAACATGGTACTGGCACAAAAACAGACACATAGACCAATGGAACAGAATAGAGAGCCCAGAAATGGACCCTCGGCTCTTTGGGCAACTAATATTTGATAAAGCAGGAAAAAACATCCGGTGGGAAAAAGACAGTCTCTTCAATAAATGGTGCTGGGAAAATTGGACAGCTACATGCAAAAGAATGAAACTTGACCACTCTCTCACACCATACACAAAAATAAACTGCAAATGGATGAAAGACCTCGATGTGAGACAGGAATCCATCAAAATCCTAGAGGAGAACATAGGCAGCAACTTCTACGACATCGGCCAAAGCAACCTTTTTCATGACACATCTCCAAAGGCAAGAGAAACAAAAGATAAAATGAATTTATGGGACTTCATCAAGATTAAAAGTTTCTGCACAGCCAAGGAAACAGAGGCAGCCCACGGAATGGGAGAATATATTTGCAAATGACACGACAGATAAAGGACATCAAAAACCAGGGATTTACTGTATGGTGACTAACATAATATAATAAAAAACATTTAAAAAAAGAAAAGGTATATATAATTTTTTTAGAAATTAATAGTAAAAATTTAGACTGGACTTGGAAAAATTAAGAAGATAAATGAAAAAATAATAGTAAAGAATGAAAGTAAAGAAAGCTGGATCCTATTTCCCCTAGAGCTGAAGCTCACAGCACTCTGATTAGTACACCTGGTGTCAGCAAGTTGTTTATGCTTGCCTTCTGGGGCAGGGGCCTGTTGTGCTGATTCTCATGTGGACTTGCCTTAGTGGAAATGCACCTCAAGCCCAGGGTGGGTTTTGTGTAAGCAACTCTTGTCTCCACTGGTTTGCTCCCTGAATTATTTCAGTGATGATGGACACGATGAATATGGGGTTACCCAGCTCTCTAGGCCTGGAGCTGAAATTTCACGCCCCCCACTCTTCAGTGAGCCATCACTGAAGAGCAATTAATCATTCGTGTGTCCCTGGTATCCACCAGAACACCATGTTCACCCTGCTCCTGTTTGATACCATCTATCTCAGGTGTGCAACTGAGCTCCCAAACTCCAAACTTTAGGGACTCCCAGGGCACAACCCCATGTTGCTCCCCCAGGCGAGGATTTGCCAAGCTTTTGCCACTGGCCCATCCCATCCCGGGCAAAATCGCAGGACCACATAGTGGTTTGCAGTTCATTGCAAAACAGTTCAGAATCCTGGCACCAATATCTACTTCCCTCGGCCTGCCTCCCTACCACTATCCTGCAGCACTGTGGCAGTACTTTGGCACTAGTCATTCTTCTTTTAACCCAGGGGATCTTCAGACCACCCTGTCACATCTAGAATTCTGTCCCAGTTCACCACCTGAGCACCCCCAAACCAGGCACATCCTCCATAGTAGCAGACTTCTAAAAGTTCAGATTTTGCACTCTGTTGCTTATGAGCCTCTGTAATCACTTTCCCTCCCTGCTTCCATATCCACAGCTATATTTGCCCCAATCAACATCTGCACCTCCTACCTTCCAAAATGTGGTTGCTTTTCTACTTGTAGACTTGCAGTTTTTGTTCTGTCAGACTTCCAATTGATTACTTGGGTATTCAGAATTATTCAATAACTATCTAGCTGTGTTTGAGGGATGAGAAAAGCTTAGGGTCCTCCGACTCCACTATCTTAACTTCTCTCCTGGAGTTCAATATTTTTTTGTAAGTAGAAAGTCAAAGTCTTCACTCTGAGAAGTCAAACGTTATTGACAGTTGGCAGTGTCTTCTGCAGGGCAGGATGGGCACTGGTAAGTAGCAGTTGCTTCCAATCTAAGCAAAATATGCTTGTGAGAAAAAAAGTGTGATCTAGGAGGTATTTGGGGTTAGTCATGCACCCCAGGATCTGTATGGCAAAGAATAATCTGTCTGAAACCTCTTCCCTAACCATCCCACAACCTTACCATAGTCTTAGAAATGTTTCCAGAGGCTCCAAGAATGCAGTTTAGGGCACCTGTCTCCAAGATCATCCTTTCCTTCATTAAATCCCTATTTCCCACCTACCCCGACCTTTACTACCCTGCACGCTCCCATTTGGGATACAGCAGTAAGACCCAATGGGAATAACTAGGAGGAGCCGCACTTTAATCTGTTCCTTCTCAACCTCTCCTGTTTTCCTTTGAGCTCACAGTCAGACTTCCCAAAGTCCATTGAGGTGAGTTGGAGCTCATCTGTTTTTTCCTGACTGATTTCAACAGTGATTACATGGAAAACTTCAGCTACTGCTGATCAAACTTCAGGAAGGGCTGAGGTGGGTGTTTTCTCCTGACCTTGTTTTCCTCATTGCCCTAGCCCTTCCTCTGTGCATGTGCCATTGGCATCCAGTTTTAATACCTATTTGTTGCCTCTTTCTTCTTTATTTATATACTTTTCAGTTTATTGAAATATAATATGTCTACCATATATTTAACTCTTTTCAAGTATTTTTTCAGTGTATTCAGTGGTGTTTAGTATATTTGCAGTTATATAACCACTACTACTTCTCTTTAATTTTAGAAAATTTTCATTACCACAGAAAGAAACCTGGTATATATTAGGAGTCACTCACAATTCCTTCCTCCCTCCAAACCCTGCCAATCAATAACCTACTTTCTACCTCTATGTATTTGCCTGTTCTGCATATTTCATATGAGTGGAATCATACTATGTATGGCCTTTTGACTCTTTTTTTTACTTAGCATAATATTTACAAAGTTCATCCATATTACAGCATACATAACTTCATCCTTTTTACTGCCAAAAATATTCCATTATATGGTCACGCTGCATTTGATTTATGCATTTATCAGTTGATACATATTTGGGTTGTTTAAACTTTTCAACTATTATGAATTATTTTTGTGAGGATACATTTACATTTCTATTGAGTATATACTTAAGAGTGAAATGCTAGATCACATGGTAACTTTATGTTTAACATTTTGAGAAACAGCCAGACTGCTTTCCAAAGTGGGTGTACCATTTTTTATTCCTATCTGCAATGAATTTTGTCTTTTTAGGAATTTTTCCATTTCATCTGGGCTATCTAATTTGTTGGCATGCAGGTGTTGTTCATAGTATTCCCTTATAATTCTTTATATTTCTGTAAGGTCAGTAATAATGCCTGTTCTTTTATTCCTGATATTAGTGATTAGAATCTTTTCTTTTTTCTTGCTCACTCAAGTTGTGTTAATTTTGCTGATCTCTTCAGAGAATCAACATTTGGGTTAATTGATTTTCTCCATAAGTTTTCTGTTCTCTATTTCATTTATTTCTACTCTAGTCTTTTATTTCCTTCTTTCTCTTGTTTTAGGATTAGTGTGCTTTTCTTTTTCTATTTTATTAAGGTGAAAAGCTAGATTGTTGATCTCAGGCCTTTATCTATTAATGTAGGTATTTACAACTATGACTATCCTTCTAACCACTGCTTTACTGTATTCCATATGTTTTAGGTGTTGTGTTTTCATTTACATTGATATTAAAGTATTTTTCTAATTTTTCTTGTAATTTCTTATTTGATCCTTTGGTTTTTCAGTGGTGTGAAGTTATTTCTAATTAAAATCCATTGTGGCCATAAAACATATACAGTATTACAATTCTTTGACATTATGGAGTCTTTTATGGTCTAATATATGGTCTATTATGATGAATGTCTCATGGGCACTTGAGAAGAATGTCTTTTCTGCATTATTGGGTAAAGGATCCTATAGAATTCTGTAGGGCTAGTTGATTGATAGTGTTGTTCAAGTTTTCTATTTACTTGTTAATCTTCAGCCTAGTTGCTATATAAATTAGCGAAAATGAGGTATTGAAGTCTCCATCTATTATTGTTGGATGGTCTATTTCTCCTTTCAATTCTGTTTTTGTTTCATGTATTTTGAGACTGTTCTGAGGCGCATATATGTTTACAATTCTTGTCTTTTTTTTTGGTGTCAATCTCTTATTTTTTTAATGTTTTTATATTATATTATGTTAGTCACCATACAGTACATCCCTGGTTTCTGATGTAAAGTTCGATGATCCGTTAGTTGTGTATACCACCCAGTGCACCATGCAATACATGCCCTCCCCACTACCCATCACCAGCCTATCCCATTTCCCCACCCCCATCCCCTCTGAAGCCCTCAGTTTGTTTCTCATAGTCCATAGTCTCTCATGCTTCATTCCCTCTTCTGATTACCAAAGGTTTCTTTATCCTTTTCTTCTCCTACCGATCTTCCCAGTTCTTATGTTCCATAGCTGAGAGAAATCATATGATAATTGTCTTTCTCTGCTTGACTTATTTCACTTAGCATTATCTCCTCCAGTGCCGTCCATGCTGTAGCAAATGTTGAGAAATCATTCTTTTTGATAGCTGAGTAATATTCCATTGTATAAATGCACCACAACTTCTTAACCCAGTCATCTGTTGAAGGGCATCTCAGCTCCTTCCACGATTTAGCTATTGTGGACAAAGCTGCTATGAACATTGGGGTGCATATGGCCCTTCTCATCACTAAGTCTGTATCTTTGGGGTAAACACCCAGTAGTGCAATGGCTGGATCATAGGGTAGCTCAATTTTTAACTTTCTAAGGGACCTCCACACTGTTTTTCAGAGTGGTTGTACCAACTTGCATTCCCACCAAAAATGTAGGAGGGATCCCTTTTCTCCACATCCTCTCCAGCAATTGTTGTTTCTTGCCTTGTCAATTTTTGCCATACTATCTGGTGTAAGGTGGTATCTTAGTGTGGTTTTGGTTTGAATTTCCCTGATGGCTAATGATTTTGAACATTTTTTCATGTGTCTGTTAGCCATTTGTATGTCTTCATTGGAAAAGTGTCTGTTCATACCTTCTGCCCATTTTATGATTTATTTATTTGTTTCTCGTGTATTAAGTTTGAGAAGTTCTTTGTAGATCTTGGATACCAGTCTTTTATCTGTAGTATCATTTGCAAATATATTCTCCCATTCCATGGGCTGCCTCTTAGTTTATTTGACTATTTCCTTGGCTGTGCAGAAGCTTTTGATCTTGATGAAGTCCCAGAAGTTCATTTTTTCTTTTGTTTCTCTTGCCTTTGGAGATGTGTCATGAAAAAGTTGCTGTGGCCGATGTCTTAGAGGTTGCTGCCTATGCTCTCCTCTAGAATGTTGATGAATTCTGGTCTCACATAGAGGTCTTTCATCCATTTAGAATATATCTTTGTGTATGGTGTGAGAGAGTGGTCTAGTTTCTTTCCTTTGCATGTAGCTGTCCAATTTTCCCAGCACCATTGATTGAAGAGACTGTCTTTTTTCCACTGGATGTTTTTTCCTGCTTTGTCAAAGATTAGTTGCCCAAAGAGCTGAGGGTCCATTTCTGGGTTCTCTATTCTGTTCCATTGGTCTATGTGTCTGTTGTTGTGCCAGTACCATGCTGTCTTTGTGATCACAGCTTTGTAGTACAGCTTGAAATTCGGCATTGTGATGCCCCCAGCTTTGTTTTTCCTTTTCAACAGTTCCTTGGCGAGCTGGGGCCTTTTCTGGTTGACACAAATTTAAGGGCTGTTTGTTCCAGTTTTTTGAAAAATGTCATTGGTATTTTGATCAGGATAGCATCAAAAGTGTAGATTGCTCTGGGTAGCATGGACATTTCAACTATGTTAATTTTCCGATCCATGAGCATGGAATATTTTTCCATTTTTTGTGTCTTCTTCAATGTCTTTCAAGAGTAATTTGTAGTTTCTGGAATACTGACCCTTTACATCTCTGGTTAAGTTAATTCTAGGGTAACGTATGATTTTTGGTGCTATTGTAAATGCGATGGATTCCCTAATTTCTCTTTCTTCAGTCTCATTTTTCATGTATAGAAATGCAACTGCTTTCTGAGCATTGATTTTGTATTCTGCCACATTACTGAATTGCTCTATAAATTCTAGTAGTTTGGGAGTGTTTTTTTTTTAGTTTTCCATATAGAGTATCGTGTCATCTGTGAAGAGAGACAGATTGACTTCATCTTTGCTGATTTGGATACTTTTTATCCCTTTTTGATATCTGATTGCTGTTGCAAGGACTTCTAGTACTATGTTGAATAATATTGGTGAGAGTGGGCATCCTTGGTGTGTTGCTGATGTTAAGGGGAAGGCTTCCAGCTTTTCCCCATTTAAACTGATATTTGCTGTAGGCTTTGCATAGATGGTTTTTATGAGATTCAGGAATGTACCCTCTATCCCTACACTCTGGATGCTGTATTTTGTCAAATGCCTTTTCTGCATCTATTGAGAGGATCATATGATTTTTGGCTTTTTTGTTGTTGATAAAATCTATGACACTGATAGGTTTGTGAATGTTGAACCACCCATGCATCCCAGGGATGAATCCCACTTGGTCATGATGGATAATCCTTCTAATGTACTGTTGAATTCTATTAGCCAGGATCTTGTTGAGAATTTTGGCGTCCATATTCATTAGGGAAATATGTCTGTAGTTCTCCTTTTTGATGGGGTCTTTGCCTGGTTTGGGGATCAAGGTAATATTGGCCTCATTGAATGAGTTTGGTAGCTCTCCTTCTGTTTCTATTTTTTGAAATAGCTTTAGGCGAATAGGTATTATTTCTTCTTTGAATGTTTGGTAGGATTCCCCGGGAAAACCAACAGGTCCTGGGCATTCATAATTTTATTAATTTGGGTCCTTTCTCTATTCTTTTGGAGAAGTCTTGCCAGTGCTTTGTCAATTTTATTTACTCTTTCAAAGAACCAGCTTCTAGTTCTGTTGATCTGCTCTACTGTGTTCCTGGTTTCTAATTCATTGATCTCTGCTCTAATCTTGGTCACTGCTTTCTCGTGCATGGATTAGGCCTGTTCCTCTGTTGCTGTTCCAGCCTCTTGAGGTGAGAATATAAAAAATGCATTTTAGATTTTTCTATTCTTTTGACTGAGGCTTGGATGGCTATGTATTTTCCCTGAGGACTGCCTTTGCAGTGTTCCATAGGTTTTGGACCATTGTGCTTTCATTCTTGTTGGTCTCCATAAATTGTTTAAATTGATTTTTGATTTCCTGGTTTTCTTGAATCATTCTTGAGCAGGATGGTTTTTAGTCTCCAAGTGTGTGTTTCTTCCAAATTTTTCCTTGTGGTTGAGTTCCAATTTCAAAGCATTGTATTCTGAGAATATGCAGGGGATCATTTCAGTCTTTTGGTATTGGTTGAGACCTGTTTTGTGACTCAGAACATGGTATATTCTTGAGAATGTTCCATGGGCATTAGAAAGGAATGAGTATTCTTTGGTTTTGGGGTGTAGTGTTCTATATATATATATATCTACGAGGTCCAACTCATCTAGTGTGGCATTCAAAGCTCTTGTTTCTTTGTTGAATATCTGCTTAGGTGATCCACCTATTGCTGATAGTGGAGTATTGAGATCCCCTATTATTAACGTATTTTTTAAATGTTTTTTTTTATTATATTATGTTAGTCACCATACAGTACATCACTGGCTTCTGATGTAAAGTTTGATGATTCATTAGTTGCGTATAACAACCAGTGCACCATGCAATACGTGCCCTCCTTACTACCCATCACCAGTCTACCCCATTCCCCCACCCTCCTCCCCTCTGAAGCCCTCAGTTTGTTTCTCATAGTCCATAGTCTCTCATGCTTTGTACTTTTATCTATATGTCTCTTTATTCTGGTTAAGAGTTGGCTTTTGTATCTTGCTGCTCCCCTGTTGGGGGCATATATATTTATAATTGTCATATCCACTTGTTGGATACATCCTTTAAGAATAATACAGTGTCCTTCTATACGTAACTACAGTCTTTAGTTTACAATCCAATCTGTCTGATCTAAGAATTGCTACCCCAGCTTTCTTTTGAGGTCCATTGACATGAAAGATGGTATTCCATCCCTTTACTTTCAGTCTGGATGTATCGTTAGGTTCAAAATGAGTCTCGTGTAGACATCAAATGGATGGGTCATGTCTTTTTATCCAATCTGCAACCCTGTGACGTTTTATGGGGGCATTTAGGCCATATACACTGAGACTGATTATTGAGAGATATGATTCTAATGATGCCATGTTGCCAGTAAAGTCTTTGTTTCTATAGGTTGTGACTTTCTGTTCTGTATCACTCTTGGGGCCTTTTGACTTTTATAGAACACCCCTTAATATCTCCTGTAGGCTGGTTTCGTGGTTACGAAATTGGTCAATGACTGGAGATTCTGGAAGGTCTTTATCTCTCCATCAATTCTGAATGACAGCCTTGGTGGATAAAGGATCCTTGGCTGCTTATTTTTCTCTGAAAGAGCTTTAAAAATGCCCCCCCAACCCTTTCTCTCATTCCAGGTCTGTGTAGACATGTCTGACGTGATTCTGATACCTTTCTCTTGGTACGTGAAAAATTTCTTTGCCCTGGCCGCTTTCAATACTGTATCTTTAGATCTAATATTTGCAAACTGCACTATGACGTGACATGGTGTAGGTTTGTCGTGGTTGAGCTTGGGTGGGGTCCTCTCTGCCTCTTCGACACGAATGCTTGTTTCCTTTGCTAGATTAGGGAAGTTTTCAGCTACAATTTGTTCAAATATCTCTTCTAGACCTCTGTTTTTCTCCACCCCCTCAGGGATGCCTATGATTCTGACATTGGAACGTTTCATTGAGTCAGTCATCTCCCGTAACCTACATTCTTGAGATTGGATTTTTTTGAGCCAAGTTTCTATTTTAGCTTTCTCTTCTACTCACCTATCCTCCAATTCGCTGATACGTTCTTCTGTCTCATTCACCCTGGCCATCAGAGCCTCTACTTTTGACTGCATTTGGTTCATAGAATTTTTAATTTCTGCCAGATTTGCTCTCATTTCCGCCCTTAAAGATTCTATATTCTCGTTAATATTTTTTCACTATTTTTTTCAAGTCTACACATCATCTTGACCATTGTTTCTCTGAACTCCATTTTTGATAATTTGGCTGTATTCATTTCCACTAATCTGTGGCAGAGGCCACAGACTCATTATCTTTGCTGGGGGGGATTTCTCCTTCTCGTCATTCTGATGAGGAGAGGTTGAAGGGTTGTCCAGAGCCCAAATTATTCACCAGGACCCAGGCAGTGTGCAGTTGTTTTATAGGGACCTTAGGGATGTGGGCTTCTTGATTTTTCCACCTGCCTTCTGGGGGAGGGGCCTGCCACGCTGATACTCAGGCAACCCTGTTTGGGTAGAATCTCCCTGTCCCCTGCGAGCGGGGATGGGGATGGGCACAATGTGAACTGGTATTTCCAAGCTTTCGTTCTCTGGGGGCTTTCCCTGGAGGTTTGCTGTGACTCTTCTGAGATTCAGAGCAGCCGTAGCTGAATCTCAGCCTCTGTCTCAGAACAGGGATCGCATATGGTTCTCCATTGTTGTTCTGGCCACTTTAACTCTGTTTCTGTTGGTGCTGCTAAACCCTGCAGTGTCTTGGATGTGTGCCCCACAGCCTGCGTCCCAGCCCTCACTTCCAGGGCCGGCGTGTCTCTTTCCTTTGTGTTTCTAACACAACCAGCCGTCAGCTGCCAGCTGCCAGCCACCCCCACGTGCTCTGGAGCTCCGTTTCAGTGCATTGTGCACACTCCGGAGCTCTGGTTTTCAGACTGGTTACGCGTGTTCCACAGCTCAGGGTCTCAATCTGCTGTCTTGTGGGTGCCGGTCCTGGTTCCACCCACTCCCTAGTGCAGGTGGCTACCGCTTCCTGGCGCCTGAATGCGGCGGCTCCCTCCCCCTTCTGTTTATCTTCCGATACCTGTGCGTGGCCTCATGGCTCCCCGCTTCATACCTCAATACTCAGTGCTGGAGATGTTCATTTGTAGAGATCCAGATGTATCTTCCTGCATCTCAGGCTGATTCCGTGGATATTCAGGGTGGTCTGGTAACTATCCAGCTCGACTCAGGGGACCAGCTGAAAAAGGGGACCCCTACTCCTCTGCCATCTTAACTCCCTGTCTTCTTACACTATTTTAAGTCATTTTCTTATTGCTTCTGTGAGGATTACATTTAACATCTTAATTTTAAATAATCTAGAATGGATTAATACGCACTTCATTTCAATAGAATATTTTTCTCCAAAAAAATACTCCATTTCTTCCCTTCTCCTTTGTGCTGTTACTGTCATATAGACTACATATTTAAAAATCATCTTCCATCACCAAGTATTGTATGTGGGTGATAAATCACTAAATTTTACACGCGATACTGGTGTTGAACTGTATGTTAAATAGCTTGAATTTAAATAAAAACTTGAAAAAATATCTGCCATGAACACAGTTTTATAACTATTGCTTTATGTAGTTGTCTTTTACATCATTTGGAGAAGGAAAAAGTTACAAATAAAAATACATTTTACTGTCCTTTATATATACCTATGTGTAAAGTTACCTTTATTAGTGTTCTTTATTTTTTCATGTGTATTTGTATTACTCTCTGTGTCTGCTTATCTCAACCTATAGAATTTCCTTTAGTATTTTCGTAGGGAAATCTGATAAAGACAAATCTTAATTTTTTTTTCATCTGGAAAGTCTTAATTTCTTCTTTGTTTTGAAGGATATTTTATCTGGACATAGAATTCTTGGTTGACATAGATTTTCTTTTAGCACTTGGAATATGTAATCCCACTGCCCTTTGGTTTCAATGGTTTCTCATGAGAGTCAGCTGCTAATTTTATAGGGATCCCTTGTATATCACAACTTTTTTTTTCCTTGCTAGTTTCAAGACGCTCTCTTTGTCTTTATCTTTTGAGAGTTTTAATATGATTTGCCTCACTCTGGATCCTTTGGAGTTTATTCCACTTGGAGTTTGTTGTCTTTCTTAGTTTTATAGATTGTTTTTCATCAAATTTGGGAAGTCTTTGGTCATTTTTAATCAAATATTTTTTCTGTCCTATTCTTTCCTTGTAAGTCTTCCCCTTATAAGCATATTTGTATGTTTGATGATGTCCTGAAGGTCTATGAAGTTCTATTCATTTTTCTTCAGTCTTTTTTCTTTTTGTTTCTCAAGCTGAGTAATTTCAATTGACATATATATTGGTTTCCTATGACTGTTGTAACAACTTACTACAAATTTTGTGACCTAATTAGAAAGATTTACTGTTTAACAGTTTTGGCCAAAAGCTGAAATAAGAGTGTCATCAGTGCCATGCTTCCTCTAGAGGTACTAAGGGAACACCCATTTCTTGTCCCTTCCAGCTTCTGGTGGCTGCCAGCATTCCTTGGCTTCAGACTGTAGCAGTGCAATCTCTGCTTCCATCTTCACACCTTCTGTGTGTGCGTGTGATCTCCCTCTAAAATCTCTCTTAAGACATTGTAATGGCATTTAGAGCCCAATAAGATATTCCTATCTCAAGATCCTAAACTTAATCACATCTGCAAGGACTCATTTTCCAAATAATATAACAGTTACAAGTTCCAGGGATTAGAACATGGACACATCTTTGGGAACCATTAGTAACAATACACACCTATCTTCAAGTTCACTGACTTTTCACTGCCAGCTCAAGTCTGTTATTGAGCACCTTTATTGAATTTTTCATTTTGGTTATTGTACTTTTCAATTCCAGAAAATATATTTTGCACCTTAAAATTTTTCAGTCTCTTTATTTATATTCTCTATTTGGTGAAACATTGTTCACATAATTTTCTTTATTTCCTGTAGCTTTTTAAACATATAGCTTATTTAAAGTCTTTGTCTATTACATCCAATATCAAAGAATTGTCCTCAGGGACAATTTCTATTAACTTTTTCTTCCCTTATGAATGGGCTATACTTTTCTTGTTCTTGCCTTTATCACTTTTTTTGTTGTTGTTGAAAAATGGACATTTTTCATGATATAATATGGCAACTCTAGATATCAGAATCCTTTCACCCCTCAGGATTTGTTGCTGTTGCTGTTTTGTTGTCATTATTATTGATGTTAAAATTTTTCTTTGTTTATTGAGTTTCCTTGACTAATTCTGTACAGTCTGCATTCACTGTCATATGAAGGCACTGTAGTCTCTGCTCAGTTAGCTTAGTGGTCAGCTAATGATTGAACAGAGATTTCCTTAAATTTCATGAATTCTCTGAACCAGTAAGCCTTTACTGTGGGCTTCTGTGTGTGCCTTGGGGCACACCTTCAATGTTCTGGCAAGCAGATGACAACTCAGTCTTAGCCTTCACTTCCTGCTTGTGCAGAGCCTCAAGGACAGCCAAGGGTAACAGTTTATGGTCTCTTCTTTCCTGGACACACATATAGGACTGCACGTGTACCTGTCCTTCTAATTGCCTAGGAATATATTGGAGTTTTTCAAAGCCCACTGTAAGCATCTCATTACACAAATTTTCTTATTTCGGCCAACCTTTTATTTGACCCAACTAGTATCACTGCCTCAGGCATCTGCAATATTAAACAAGTGCCAGTGTTTTATTTTAACAAATGCCTTGGGGGATAGAACTTTGCCTACTGAGCAGAGGTTCCGAGTCAGGTCAAATAATGACAAACCTTACGAATGGTGATTTTCTAGGGAAATTCCTGACATGTAAAATGACAACTTTCTGAGGATGGGCCTTTTTGAGGAATTCCAAACTCACTCTACTAAACTGCTTGCTTTTATAGCTACCATGTTTGCAATGCTGCTAGTTTTCTAGGCTACCACGGAGAACATGACTGACTGTGTGCCCTGGAAAGGGGATAGCCTGATCAAATAAGGATTTCAAAAGACTTGTTCTTTTCTTTTCTTCTTCTTTTTTTTCTTTTTTAAAAAAAGTAGGCTCCACACCCAGCATGGAGCCCAACCCAGGGCTCAAACTCATGACACTGAGATCAAGACCTGAGCTGAAATCGAGTTGGATGCTTAACCAATTGAGCCATCCAGGCACCCCTCAAAAGACTTGTTTCTTAAAAGAACTTCAATCCTGGGTCCCTGGGTGGCTTAATGGGTTTAGCATCTGCCTTCAGCTCAGATCATTATCCCAGGGTCCTGGGATTGAGTCCATGTTGGGCTCCCTGCTCGATGGGGAGTCTGCTTCTCCCTCTGCCCCTCCACCCCACACATGCTCTCTCTTTCTCTCTAAAAAATAAATAAATAAAATCATAAAAAATTAATCCACAGAAGGGTTGGCAGAACATCACTAAAGATTATGGGAACACCAAGGTCATAATTGACTTATCCACTTTCTCAAATATGGTGAGCTATCTGGGATATTCCATCAAGATCAGACATGCACCAAACTGCACCAAAGAAGGGATCAGACCTCCACACAGTATCTCTACATACAGGAGGCTTATTCAAGCAGGGCCCACAGAATTGTAATTTTCCATTGAAAATACAACCCAATCTCTCTCCCTTTTACCAAATCCACTCACCAGTGTATGATAACCATGAGTTATGTGTGCAGTGTGTGTGGTGTATCTGTAAGCAAAATTTTCAGATGAAATTATTGTTGGGTAAGTATGCAATTATGTTTCCACAGGGAATTCAGCCTGTACTTTGTTGCCATTTGGCAAAATAAAAGATAAATATTAACTTTTCTTTGGTACAAATGGGTGATGTAAGTGATAGCCAGGAGCAGCAGAAGCTGTTTTCAGGTAAGAAAGGCTGCTACATAGAAGAGGTTGGTGATGGATTCTATATAGATACAGAGGAAAGAACAAGAAGGACTCAAAAAACACTTAGAAAAATCTACCAGGAAAAGATTTCAATTCATCTTAAGAATATAACTTTTGGGGAGTTAAGATGACAGAGTGTAGGTGACCCTTATTTTGTCTGGTCCCTGGAATTAAGCTAGATATTTATCAAATCATTCTGAACACCCACAAAATCAATTGGAAATCTGAGAAAAGAATTGTTACAATTCTACAAATAGGAAAGTGACCACTTTTTGCAAGGTAGGAAGTGCAGAGATGTGAATCTGGGGTGATATTCAGAAGATAGACCACGGAGGGAAGGGAGCTTGCTTAAAGAGGCTACCAGAAAGTATTATAAGCAGTGGAGTGCAAAATCAGAACTTTCAGAAGTCTGCTACAGTTGGGGATGTCCCTGGATAAAGGTGCTCAGGTGGCAAAGTGGGTCAGAATCCCAGGTGGGACAACATGGCCTCAAGATCCCTGGGGTCACAAAAAGAATGGAGAAGCATGAGTTCAGCAGAGTTCCCAGTCATCAGATTGGGGAAGTCAGTTTAAAAAAGCCAGTCAGGGTGCAGGCTTTCTGTTCCATATTGCCATAAACCTCAAACTGCTGCACAGTCACACAGCCACTCTCCCAGCAGGGGCCCAGCCAAAGACATAAGTGTGGTGAGAACCCCCTCCATCCCCAGGGAAGAAGGAAATGGGTCCAGGCCACAGGAGTCCAAAAAGTTTGGAGACTGGAAACTGGTTTGCATGCCTGAGATAAAAATGCTCAGTCACAGTCTGTGTGAAAATAGAGTTAGGACAGAAACCCAGGAGACAAGAGTGATTGCTTTTGTGTGAGGGCTCACTAAAGAGTGGGGGGAGTGAACTTTCAGTTCCTGGGTTAGAGATTGAGATGCCACCATTTTCACCGCACCTCCCAATGGTGCTGAAAGACTTCAGAGAGCAAAACAGAAACAGAGTGCAATCCGGAGACACTTAAAATGAGTCCGGCCTCCTGGCAAAGGAGGACAATTCTACCCTGGCAAAGAAACCTGAGATTCAGTGCAACAGGTCCCTCCACCAGAAGACCAGCAGGGACAATTACCTAGCATCAAGTTTACTGATATAAGAACTGCAGAACTTCAGCATTTGGAGAAAAGGTATATAACATTTGAGGTTGTTTATTATTATTATTATTAATTATTATTATTATTTGATGAAGATGATGTTACTGCAGTGGTCTTTCAGTTTTATTTTTTTCAGCTGTTTATCAATTCTTTTCTTAATTCTTTTTTTTAAATTTTATCTTTATATATGTGTTTTATATATATACATATATTTTAAATTTTGGTTTCCATTCATTGTCTTTTAATGTATTGTTTCATATATATATATATATATATATATATATATATATATATATATATATATACAGTTTCGTTCCTATTTTGGAATCTAGTTTCTTTTAACAAACATACCAAAATACACTCAGGATGTAGTTTGTTGTTTTGTCCTATTTTACTTCTTGTTTGACTTTTAAAAGTTTTGTTTTGTTTTTAATTTTCTGTTGTTACTATTTTGTCTTTTCTCTCTCTTCATCTATTCATTTATGGACATAAAGATGAGATGGAAAAACTTAACAAAAAAGAAAGAACAGGAGGCAATACTCACTGCCAGGGATTTAATCAACATGGACGGAAGATGTCTGAATTAGAATTAAAAAAAATTATAAAGATACTAGCTGGGCTTGAAAGAGCATAGAAGACACTGGAGAACCCCTTACTATAGAAAGAAAATAACTAAAATCTAATCAGGCCAAAATTAAAATTGCTATTACTGAAATGCAATCACAAATGAAGTCTCTAATGGTGAGGAGAAGAAAGGCAAAAGAGAGAGTCATTGATATAGAAGATAATATGATGGAAAAATACAGAAGCTGTAAGGAACAGAGAAAACTAATGGATCACAAAGGGATACTTCAAGAACTCAGCAATTCCTTAAAGCAAAACAATAGGTGTCCCAGAAGATGAAGAGTGAGAGAGAGGGACAGAAGGTTTATTTGAACAACCTATAGGTGACAAGTTTCCTAATCTGGGGAAGGAAACAGGAATTCAAGTCCAGCAGGCACAGAAAACCTCCTTCAAAATGAATAGTAATAAATCAATATCTCAACATATAGTAGTGAAACAGATTTCAAAGATAAAGTGAAAATCTTAAAAGCAGCTTGGGGCAAGACGTCCTAAACCTACAAGGGTAGAAACATAGCACTGGCATCAGAGCTGTCCACAGAGACATGTCAAGCCAGAAAGGACGGGCATGATATATTCAACATACTAAATGGGAAACATATGCAGCTAAGAAGACTTTATCCAGCAAGGCTGTCATTCAGAATAGAAGGACAGATTAAGAGTTTCCAGAACAATCTGAATAGACCATAACCAGAAATGAAATTGAAGCAGTAATAAAAAAAATGTTCCAAAATACAGGAGTCCAGGGCCAAATGGCTTCACGGGGAATTCTACCAAACATTTAAGGAAGAAATCATACCTATTTTACTGACACTGTTTCCAAAAATAAAAATGGATGGAAAACTTCCAAACTTGTCTATGAGGCCAGCATTACCTTAATACCAAAACCAGACCAAGACTCCATCAAAAGGAATTACAGACCAATGTCCATGATGAACATGGAAGCCAAAATTCTCACCAAGTTAATAGCTGATAGGATCCAACAGTACATTAAAAGGATTATTCACCATGACCAAATTGGATGTATTCCTGGGATGCAACAATTGCAAATCAATCAGTCTGATACATCACATTAATAAAAGGAAGAACAAGAAGGATATGAATCTCTCAACTGATCCAGAAAAAGCATTTGACAAAATACAGCATCCTTTCTTGATTAAAACTCTCCACAGTGTAGGGATAGAGGGAACATACGTCAATATCATGAAAGCCATCTATGAAAAGCCCACAGTGAATATCATTCACAATGGGGAAAAACTGAGAGCTTTTCCATTAAAGTCAGGAACACACCAGGGTCGCCCACTCTCACCACTATTATTCAACTTAGTACTAGAATTCCTAGCCTCAGCAATCATACAACAAAAAGAATGGAAAGGTATTCAAATTAGCAAAGAAGTCAAACTCTCTCTGTTCAAAGATGACATGATATTTTATGTGGAAAACCCAAAAGACTCCACCATAAAATTGCTAGAACTCTAATAAAAATCCAGCAAAGTGAAAGGATATAAAATCAACGCACAGAAATCAGTTGTATTTCTATATGCTATAATGAAACAGAAGAAAGATAAATTAAGGAATCGATCCCATTTACAATTGAACCAAAAAACATAAGATACCTAGGAATAAACCTAACCCAGGAGGTAAAGGATCTGTATACCAAAAACTACAGAACACTTATGAAAGTAATTCAGGAGGAAACAAAGAAATGTAAAAACATTACATATTAAGGGATTGGAAGAAATATATTGTTAAAATGTCTATGCTACCCAGAGAAATCTATACATTCAATGCAATCCCTATCAAAAGAACACCGACATTTTTCACAGAGCTGGAACAAATAATCCTAAAATTTGTACGGAACCAGAAAAGACCAGAATAGCCAAAGGAATGTTGAAAAAGAAAGCCAATGCTGGAGGCATCATGATGCCTGACTTCAAGCTATATTACAAAGCTATGATGATCAAGACAGCATGGTATTGGCACAAAAACAGACACATAGATCAGTGGAACAGAATAGAGAGCCCAGAAATGGACTCTCAACTCTATGCTCAACTAATCTTTGACAAAGCAGGAAAGAATATGCAATGGAAAAAAGACGGTCTCATCAATAAATGATGCTGGGAACACTGGACAGCCACATGCAGAAAAATAAAACTGGACCATTCTCTTACACCATACACAAAGATAAATTCAAAATGGATGAAAGATCTAAACGTGGGACAGGAATCCATCAAAATCCTAGAGAAGAACATAGGCCATCACCTCTTTAACATTGGCCACAGCAACTTCTTTCAAGACACGTATCTAAAGGCAAGGAACATAAAAGCAAAAATGAACTATTGGGACTTCATCAAGATAAAAAGCTTCTGCACAACAAAGGAAACAATCAGCAAAAGTAAAAGGTAACTTATGAAATGGGAGAAGATATTTGCAAATGACATAACAGGTAAAGGGCTAGTATTCAAGATCTATAAAGAACTTCTCAAACTCAACACTCAAAAATGAATAATCCAATAATGAAATGGGCAGAATGTGAAGTGACTCTTCTCCAAAGAGGGCATATAAATGTCCAACAGACACATGAAAAAAATGCTCCACATCACTTGCCATCAGGAAAATACAAATAAAAACCACAACGAGATACCACCTTACACCAGTTAGAGTGGTTAAAATTAACAAGACGGGGGGCTCCTGGGTGGCTCAGTCATTAAGCGTCTGCCTTCGGCTCAGGTCATGATCCCAGTGTTCTGGGATCAAGCCCTGCATCGGGCTCCCTGCTCAGCAGGAAGCCTGCTTTTCCCTCTCCCACTCCCCCTGCTTGTGTTCCCTCTCTCACTGCCTCTTTCTCTCTCAAATAAATGAATAAAGTCTTTCAAAAAAATTAACAAGACATGGAACAACAAATGTTGCTGAGGATGTGGAGAAAGGGGAACCTCTTACACTGTGGCGGGAATATAAGCTGGTACAGCCACTCTTGAAAATAGTATGAAGGTTCCTCAAGAAGTTAAAAATAGAGGTACCCTATGACCCAGCAATTGCACTCCTGGGTATTTACCACAAAGATACAGATGTAATGAAAAGAGGGGGAACATGCACCCCAATGTTCACAGCAGCAATGTTCACAATAGCCAAACTGTGGAAGGAGCCAAGAGATGAATTGATAAAGAAGACGTGGTTCATACATACAATGGAATATTACTCAGTCATCAGAAAGGATGAATACCTACCATTTGCATCAACATGGATGGAACTGGAGGGGATTATTCTAAGTGAAATAAGTCAGTCAGAGAAAGACAATTGTCATATGGTTTCACTCATACGTTGAATATAAGGAATAGTGCAGAGGAAAATAGGGGAAGGGAGGGAAAACCAAATGGGAATAATGAGAGGGGGAAAAAAACAATGGCAGACTCTTGACTCTGGGAAACAAACAGGGCTGTGGAAATGGAAGTGGGTGGCAGAATGGGGTAACTGGGTAATGGGCATTAAGAGGGCATGCGAGGTGATGAGCACTGGGTGTTTTGTGCAACTGGTGAATCATTGAACATTATATCAAAACCAATGATGTAATATATGTTGGCTAATTGAATTTAAATTAAAAAACTCTATCAAAATACCATTATCATTTTTCACAGAGCTGGAATAAACAATCCTATAATTTGTATGGAAACAGAAAAGACTGAATAAGAAAAGTAATGTGAAAAGGAAAACCAAAGCTGGAGACATCAGAATTCCCCACTTCAAGCTGTATTTCAAGGCTATAATCATAAAGAGTGTATGGTACTGGTACAAAGACAGACCCATAGATCAATGGAATATAATTGAGAACCCAGAAATGGATCCTCAGCTCTCTTGTGAACTAATCTTCGACAAAACAGGAAAGAGTATCCAATGAGTAAAAGACTGTCTCTTCAACAAATGGTGCTGTGAAAATTGGACAGCCACATGCAGAAGAATGAAACTAGACCACTGTACACTATACACCAAAGAAACTCAAAATGGATTAAAGACCTAAATGTGAGACAGTAATCCATCAAAATCCTGGAGGAGAACACGGGCAGCACCCTCTTTGACTTCGACTGGAGCAATTTCTTGCTAAACACATCTCAAAATTCAAGAGAGACAAAAGGCAAAATGAACTATTGGGACCTCATCTAAATAAGAAGCTTTTGCATAGCAAAGAAATAATCAACCAAACTAAAAGACAACCTATGAAATAGGAGAAGGTATTTACAAATGATATATCAGATAAAGGGCTAGTATCAAAGAACTGTAAAGCACTTATGAAACTCAACATCCAAAAAACAAATAGTCCGGTCAAAAAAAATGGGCAGAAGACATGAACAGACATTTTTCCAAAGAAGACATACAAATGGCCAACAGACAAATGAAAAAATGGTCAACATCATTTGGCATCATGGGAATCCAAATCAAAACTAAGGATGGTGACTAACATAACATAATAAAAAATTAAAAAATTAACCCACAATGAGATACCACCTCACACCAATCAGAATGGATAAAATTAAGAACTCAGGAAACAACAGGTGTTGGTGAGGATGGGGAAAAAGGGGAATCTTGCAGTTTTGGTGGGAATGCAAACTGGTACAGCCACTCTGTAAAATAGTATGGAGGTTCCTCAAAACATTAAAAATAGAGCTACACCATTGACCCAGCCAACTGCAGTACTAGGTATTTATCCAAGAATAGAATCATTGTGATTCAAAGGGGCACCTGCATCCCAATGTTTATAGCAGCAATGTCCACAATAGCCCAAATATGGAAATAGCCCAGTTGTGTGTGTGTGTATATATATACACACACACACACACACACACACACACATATATATATGAATGTTACTCAGCCATTGAAAAAATGAAATCTTGCCATTTGCATGGACATCAGTGGAAGTAGAGGATATTATGCTAAGCAAAATAAGTCAGTCAGAGAAAGACAAATACCACATGATTTCACTCATGTGTGAAATTTCAGAAACAAAACAGATCAACACAGGGAAAGGGAAGGAAAATAAAATAAAATGAAAATAGAGAGGAAGGCAAACTGTAAGAGATGCTAGACTCTAGGAAACAGACTGAGGGTTACTGGAGGGGAGGTTGGTGAGGGGGAAGGGGTAATTGGTGATGAGCATTAAGGAGAGCATTGATGTAATGAACCCTGGGTTCATTATATGCATCTAATGAATCACTAAAATCTACCCCTGAAACCAAGAATAGAGTATATGTTAAATAAATTGAATTTAAATAAAGAATTTATATTTTTAAAAAAAGGATAGCTAAAATTAACAACTGAGGAAACAACAGATGTTGGCAAGGATGTGGAGAATGGAGAACCCTCTTACACTGTTGTGGGGAATGCAAACTGGTGCAGCCACTCTGGAAAACAGTATGGAGGTTCCTCAAAAAAGTAAATTGGAACTACTGTATGACCCACAAGTTGCACTACCTGGTATTTATCCAAAGGATACCAAAAAAAAGTGATTCAAAGAGACATATGCACCACAATGTTTATAGCAACACTATCCACAGTAGCCAAAATATGGAAACAGCACAAATATCCACCAACGGTTAAATGGATAAAAAAGATGTGGTATATATATATAATGGAATATTAGTCATAAAAAAGAAGGAAATCTTACCATTTGCAATGACACAAATGGAACTAGAGTATATTATGCTAATCAAAATAAGTCAGTGAAAGACAAATACTGTATGATTTCACTCATGTGGAATTTAAGAAACAAAACAGATCAAAATAGGGGAAAGGAAGGAAAAATAAGATAAAATTAGAGAGGGAGGCAAGTCATAAGAGACTCTTAAGTATAAGGAAGAAAGTCATGATTCCTGGAGGGGTCGTGGGTGGGGAGATGCGGTAAATGGGTGATAGGTCTTAAGGAGGGTGCTTGTAATGAGCGTTGGCTGTTATATGCAAGTGATAAATCACTAAATTTTACTCCTGAAACTAATACTACACTATATGTTAATTAATGTGAATTTAAGTCAAATCTTGAAATTAAAAAATAAATGAAACATGGAAGAAAAACATAAAACTTCAAATTAAAATAATCATCCCCACTGTGTCAAAAATGTAAAGAGGTCCCCAGACTGGGTTATTCCAGGATTGGAAGACCTGAATTCTAGTTGTGGCTCTAGTTGCTCTTAACTTGCTTTGTGACCTTGGTCAAGTCACTTCCCCTCTCTGGGTCTCATCTGTAAATTGTGGATGGTAATAATACATGCAGTACTAAAAGTACAGGGTATTAACATAAGCATCAAATGAGAATGTTGAAAAGGTGCTTTAAGTGTAAATGATTTTACCAATGCAATTAATTTCCTTTACTCTCCTCCTCCTCAACCTTTTCTTTTTTTCCCCCTTTTTAAAAGATTTTATCTGAGAGTGAGAAAGAGAGAGAGAGAGAGAGAGAGAGAGAGAGAGAGATCATGAGCAGGGGGGAAGGGTAGAGGGAGCAGGAAGCCTGATGTGGGACTTGATCCCAGAACTCTGGGATCATGACCTGAGCCAAAGGCAGATCCTTAACTGACTGAGCCACTCAGGTGCCCCCAAACTTTTCTCTCTTGTCCATCCCCATTGTCTTCTTATTTCACTCTATTTTTATTCCTTCTCTTTCTTTCTTCATTCTCCCTTAAGCAGGTCTCAGACTTCCTGTCAGCAGTGTAGTTAGGCAGAAGGAACACAGCCTTAGAGTAAGAGGGACCTGGGTCTGACTCCTGGCTGTGCATTTTCTTAGTTGTTGGGCAATTACATTGCCTCTTTGAGCAACAGTTTTATTATTTATAAAATGGGCACAAATAACACCTTCCTTGCAAGGTTGTTGGAAAATGTGGTAGATTGTCTGTAAATATGGCCAACAATCCCTCCCATCTCTGACAAGTATGTAGTCCTTCCTGTTAGGATATTCCCCACTTCTTAAATTTGGGCTAGCTGTGTGACTTGTTTAGACCAATAGAACACAGCAGCAATGTTGCTATATCACTTCTGGTCTTATGCCACAAAGGCTTTGTTTTTTACCCTTTGGAAGCCTTCCACCATATAAAAAATATCTGACTACTCTACTTATAAGAGAGGCCAAATGGAGAAGGAGAGGCTGTAGAGAATAAAATACTAACAAAGGAGGTGGGGAGCAAAGGCAGCCCTCAGCTCTTCCAGCCACCCCAGCTGAGTTGCCAGATATGAAGGTGCAGACATCATGGATCCTCCAGATCTAGCCAAGCTGTCTGAGGCAACACCACAAGGGATATAAATAAGATGTTCCCAGCAAGTCTTGTACAAATTGCAGATCGTGAGCAAATAAATTTTTTAATAATATTTTTTTATTATATTATGTTAGTCACCATACAGTACATCCCTAGTTTTTTATGTAAAGTTCCATTTTTGTTTTAAGCTACTAAATTTTGGGGTGGTTTGTTCACAACAATAGATAAAAGAACCAAAGAAACTAAATGAGGTAGTAGCATCCCACCCAGTGGCTATCAGGTGTAGGTGCTCAACACATGCTTGTTCCTTCTCATTCAGAAGTGTCTCTGGGAAATGGCTGATCTAGTTAGTGGTGCTACAACTGACTTTTAGAATAGACAAATCTGACCTCCAGTGTGCAAGGATGCAGAGCAATAACCACCCCTCATATACTTATAGGGACCTACTGAGGCCTATACAGGTTAAGATATACCCCAAATCACACAGCTGAGTGTCCTCTGTTTGCCCACAGTGAGCCTGGGCCACCTCAAAAGCAGGCTTGTAGATGAACAAAATCTGGGGTGATGAAGTAATATCAGGTAAGATAAATAGTATTTCTTTGACCAGTCATTCAATCTACCTGAAGGTTAACACTTGAGTGCTCACTATGTACTTAGCATTGCTTACAATAGCCCCAGAAATGGATATTATTATTTTTCCCATTTTCCAGATAAGGACACTGAGGCACAAAGGCATTTTGTCAGCTATTGGGTTACCGGGAAGCACTGGGACTATTTAATGTATAGGATGTTAATTAGGGAGGCCTTCGGATTAACACTTGTAGTGGAAAAGCATTAGAGGAGGCAGGGTTGAGCAGAAGGTACTGATGAACTGCAATGCAGTTTTAATGGAAACCTCAGTCCACCCTATGGAGAGCTCTGAAACTAGGATGGTTTTTCACTGTTGTTCCCTATTGTATCTCTGTAAGGAGCGAGGCCTTTGTATTCCCACATCAGTCACTGGATTCCTAGTCCCTAATTTCTAATTTAGAGTTATTTCAACTACTCCTATTATCAAACCATCCCAAAAGGGAGAAAGGCTTAAAGAAAAAAAAAAGATCATAGAGAAAAGTAGAAAAAAAATGGGCTCCAGAACCAATTCTGGATTCAAATCTTGAAATTTCTTTTACCAGTTATTTAACTATGGGCAAGTTATTTAATTTTTCTGAGCTTTGGTTTACCTTTTTGGAAAATGGTAATAAAAACACTTAGTTTGAAAGATTGTTTTGATTAATGAATCACTGAACACTACATCAAAAACTAATATTGTACTATATAGTGGCTAACTGAACATAATAAAAAAAAAAGAAATCGAATACAATCATGCACATAAAGCATCTTGCAGAGATTGACACAGAGTAAATACTGAATAAATGGAAATACTAATACTAATACTAATAGGGTAAATTATTGTGCACTGGTATGTTTGGTTTCCTCATTTGTAGGGTTGAGTGAATAAAAGTGAAGAGCTACCCAGAAGGGGAAAAGTCACTATATCTTTTCTATTACTCGGTAATTATAGGCACTCATCAGCATTTACTCCGATGAACAAATGTTTATTTAAAAGAATTTGTACAGACATAACACTCACTTTCAAGGAGCAGAGGAACTTTTTATATTATGAATAAACAAACACCGTGGCAACTTAAAACTACAGTTAAGAAAGGAAGGGAAAATATCCTCTTTCCCCAGCCAAGGACTGAGACTTGGATTTAAAGTCAACCCATATCTCTGTCCTTTAAGTCTGAGAGTGACATGACTAGAGATCTGATTTTGGTAGAGAGGAGAACTGTAGGGCCTGGGGAGTCCAGTGCCTTTTCTTTTGTAAGGGAAGGCCACCAAGAGAATCTATAGGAAAGGGGGTGGCCAGCAGCTGACCTGAGCTGAGACTGCCTTACAGAAGAGGGCAGACCCAAGAGAGGGAGAGATGAATGGAGCGGAAGTCCCACCCTCTTACATATATAAAATGATTGGCACTCACTTGATTCTCAACTCATGCCTCTAACCCCTAAGATATATCATTGAAAAAGTGCCAGAATGGTTTTGAACAAAATGTTTTTGAGCATTTGGCAACACAGGTATCAGCCTGGGGCCCCTCTTATCCTAAGGTAGCCCCTGCAGTAGAGCCCATTGATTTAGGCAGCAAGTTATTTAGGACTTGTGGAGTGGGTGTAGCTCTCTGATTTTACCGTCGGGAACTTTTGCCACCGATTTGAAAAATAAGGGTTATGGGAAAGGCCTGCAGTCTCAGGATCTCTAGACATAAAACCTGTACCTGAGAACTTTAGCATATCTGGGAGACTGGCATGAAAGTGAACTTCATAATAACAGCCAGGCCTCCTAAATTCATATGAAAAGGAGGGCTTGTCCAACTTACCTCTGGGCCTTGCTTAGATGAGATGAAATGAGGGGGCGTGTGGGAAAGATATATACACCAAGTCTACTGGGAAGTCCAGCAAGAAGACTGTTGTCCCTTCAGAGCCTAAAGCAAAAGTACAGGGAGGGGGCACACTGGAGCCTTAACCTGACACAAGAGCTTCCTCCAGCCCTCAGCCCTTAGGCCCCAGGCATCAGACACAAAAGGCAGAGAATCACATCTGGGCGTTCTGCCCTTCCCTCAGCTTCAAACAAGGGCAGGGGTTAAAATGTGGGTGGGAGAGAAGGGATCATCAGATACACTGTCATTAGCATCTGAACCATATCTCTTCTTAAGTCAGAAACCCCAAGAGAAGAAAGAATAAGAGCAAAGTGAGAGGGGTTGTGCTTCCATCACATTAAAAAGGAAACTCTGTAGAGGCGGGGTAGGGTGGTTTCAAATCAGGATATTAATCACTTTGGCCAAGGGGAGGGGTTATGTGTAGTAGAGCTCTATGTGTTCTCCATCTCTTCATTCATCCTGTTTCCGTTTTGGCTTTTTGGGGTTCCGGGACCGACTCTTGGCTTTGCACAGAGGACATATAGGTGCATTCCGGTGAATTTGCTGATGACATGACAAGCAGGCCTGGTGGGAGGACACAGGACAAAGAAAGTTAGTGATCAGATTCTTCTAGCCTATGGTTCAACCTTCTGATACCTAAGGGTCCAGAAAGCAATTGTGATTTCCCAATATTTTCCCAAACCATGATTTATGCTAATAAGCTACAAATGGTTTTTGCCCAGTAGAGATGTAGATAATTTCTGTTCCAAAGAAAAGATAATCACAAAGATTACAGTTTATTGCCCTGTAGGACATCAACCAGTTCTGTATTTAATTTTGCAAACTTATTTCAGCATTCCTTTCCTTTTCTTACTATATAGTTATCTGTTTCTCAAATGCTTTTGGAACCAATTTGTAATCCTGCTGACTCCCTCATTAACAACACATGCTCACTACATATTTGCACAAATCTTGTTTCTAACTTTTTTAAAATTATGCTTTAGCAGAGCCTGCCAACCTTACTGCATTGTAGCCCTTTGGGGAATATGAAGCAATAAAAACAGCTGGTCTGCTATAGCACATATACACCAACCCTTCCTCTGTCCCAAGCAAAGGCTGTTTTAGAAAGTCACCAAATAGGTAACTACAAAGCCCCAATCCTAGTCTTCCATGGGGCTGCTTGAAGATACCTTGCTTCCTCCACAACCCCTACCCAGCTCACTTACCTTCATAGGTGGGGGCTGCTGCCTGAAGGTGGCTGTCTGCCGAGTGTCCTGCTTTCTAGCCACTTGGAGTTGCTGGGCAGCAGCAGCTGCAGCGGCCAGAGACTCAGGGATCGGGGGCTCCTGAGGCTCTGTCTGCCACTCCGCTTTCTGCTTCTCAAAGTAACTTTGGAGATGAAAGACATTAGCTGGATCATTCTGAAAGCAAGGAGAACCTTGCCGCTCTTAAAGACTCCATGCCACAGAACCAAAGGGGTTGGGCTGTGGCTCACTATAGAAAGTTCCTGCACCCTCCCCAGCACAAGGTTCTTCTCCCTGGGTACCTGGGCCATTGTCTGCTGGGAAGGGTAATCCTCCTCCTCCTTGGCTCTGACAGATCCAGAAAATCAAGACTCGTAGGGCTAGCAAAGTCCTTAAAGGGCACTTGCCTACTGTTCATCCCATGTACCCTTGCAATATTCGCATTAAGAGTCCTCAGGCCTCTGTTGACACACTTCTAGGAATATGAAGCTCACCACTTCCACAGGCAGCCTGCTGTACTTTAAGGAAGTGTGCTTCCTTCTACTGAACTGAACTCTCTCTGTAAGGTGAGTGTAGTTCTTAATTCTGGGTCTTAAGATGAAGTTCCAGGCTAGCCCCTGGAGACCATGAAAGCCCAGCCTTCTATGTTTTCAAAGGTTTCTAGACACCCCTGCTAGACCTTGACTTTGGAAGTGACCTCTTAAGAGTCACTCACACCCCCCCCACACACACACAGAGTCATAGACACAGTCTTGTGTTACCAAAATTGCACAAAAAATTAAAAAAAAAAACTACCTGGTAATACTAGTCTAACCATCCTTATTTTGATACATGGAGACTTGCCCAAGGTCCTACAATGAGTCAGTCACTGACAGGGCTGAAGCTAGGACTGGATACCATGGGTACCACTTTTAAACCAGGCTTTATGTGTGTATATGTGCCTCTGTATGTGTGCGTATATGTATGTGTGTGTGTTGTGTGTGTGTGTGTATGTGTGTTTGTTGTGTGTATGGTGCAGGGACAGGAAATAGGCAGCTTACTCCAAGGAGAGCTTCTCCTCCTCTTCACATAGGTCAGGGAGCCTCTGCAGGCCTAGAGTCATGCGTAGGGCATCCACATGTTCCTTCAGTGGCTTATACTCATCATGTAGCCGCCGGGTAGACTCTAGCAACTTATTTAGGTCATTCTCAGACTGTTTGATGGTGTTTTCCATCTGGAACACAGAGTGAGGTAGGTACAGAGAAAAGACACCATCATTCTCTACAAGGCTCTATAGCTAAGTGGATAAAATAGCCCAGGCTCCAGATCCAGACCAATCTATATGGTCAAGTCCTTCATTCACCATGTATTCTATGTGACTCTTGTCAAGCCTCAGTTTTTTTCATCTTTGTAATGGTGATAATAATAGTTCCTACTTCATATAGTCTTACGAAGACTCAGATATTGAATTCATATAAAGCTCTCAGTACAGGGGCTACCACAGAATAAAGGTTCAATAAATGGTAGGTATTATTCAAATATAGCACCTTAAAGCTAGAATGGCCCTTACAGCTTATTTAGTCTGCCCCCCCCCACCATTTTACAGATCAGAGAATTGAGACTCAGAAAGAAAAAACTTAAGAAAATTCCCCACAGAAATACTTCTTAGGGGCAAAGCATAGACAAAGCCTTGGGGCTTAAGCTTCCAAGGCTGGTGGTTTTTCTCTTAGATCAGTGGTTTTCAAAATGTAGTCACCAAATCAGCAGCATTAGCATCACCTGGAAACTCATTAGGAATGCAATTTCTCAGGCATGGCTTCAGACATATAAAAAGCAGAAATTCTGGGGTGGAGTCCAATAATCTATGTTTTAAGAACCTCTTCAGATGACTTTGATTCATGTTTAAGTTTGACATCCACTGGCTTAGATTTTCAGCCCCTCTGTGGCTAATGTTTTGTTATTTGTATTGGCTTTATATCCTTTGTTAGCGGGCAGCAGCTCATGAAACCCTGGAATCCTGTGATCTTGTGACACAGAAAATACCAAGTACCTACTGTCCAAATCACATTAATATTTCCTTTAAGATCCTAGGCTTGCCAATACCAGGAAATAAGCATCGCCATAGAAATGAGTTTCCCAAGAATAGAAACAACTCCTTCAAATGTAGTTTTTAAAAATGTTTCTCATTGTCCTAGGCTGTAAGGATTGGAAAGGACCTTATAAGACAGCACCTTCAACTTTCCTCCTGGTGCATCAGCACTGCAGCCCAGACAGGTGATCATTCACTCTACTTGAATAACTCCAAAAATTGGGGAACTTATCACCTTAGCAGGCAGTTCATTCCCCATGTTCCAAGTATCTCCAAAAGAGAGACTCTAATGAGGAAGCTACACTTTAGTAGGCTGGCAGAGATTGTTTAGCATACCTGGAAGCTTTGGAGCCCTTTGAGCTAGACCCCAGAGGCAGCTGGCTGCTCTGCTTTACCCCAAGGCTAGCTCTCAAATCCCAAACTCCCAGGATGAGAGCACATTAGTGCTAAAAGAGACCTTAGAGGTGAATGAAACCCTGTCATAGTAAAGAGAGAGAAAATGAGGCCCAGGAAAAAAAGGAACTTGTCGAGTGATATACAGTCAATCAGTGACAGACCTAGAGCTAGATCTCAGAACTCCTGGATTCTTCCATTCCACCACAGCCTGATGCTTACTTCCCCAAATTGGTCACAGCCACATCTCAAGGAGAGACCGCAGTACTCACTACTGTCTATTCCTCAAAGGGCTCAGCCACATACCACATTGATATCAGCATGGATCAGTCGGAGTTCCTCCACATGGGCCATCTTCTCCTGTAGCAGCAGGTCCATCTCCTGCTTGTATTCTTTCAGGTGCCTCTCCTCTGATTCAAGGGCCTCAAACTCAGCCTTCAAACGTGCCTTGATCTTCTCCATCTGCAGGGTCTTGTTCCTGCAATTACCAAAAAGCAAGAAACAGACGAGCAGGAAAGGGAGGAAAATGGGAATGCAGTACAGATTTAGGCCCTGAGCCAGGGCTATTTTCTAAGCCATCTTTCTAAGCTTTTCTTTCTCCAGGCAGATCCAACATGAAGCATCCCCCCACATTTAGAAGATCCTTTATTCTAAGATTGAAGCTCAGTGGGTCTCAAAAGGGGATAATTTTATTCCTGTATGGGACATTTGCAAACTTGGATCTTTGAGAAACTCTTAAAGGTCAACTGTCCATTGCATTTTCTACAATGATGAAAATTTTCTATACCTATACTTTCCCATAGAGTAACCACTAGGCACGTGTAGCTACTGGGTACTTAAAATGTGGCTAGTGCAGCTGAAGAACTGAATTTTGAATTTTATTTAATTTTAATTAATTTTTTAAATAATTTTTATTATGTTATGTTAGTCACCATACAATATACCCTTAGTTTTTGATGTAATGTTCCATGATTCATTATTTGCATATAACGCCCAGTGCACCATGCAATATAGTGCCCTCCTTAATACCCATCACCGGCCTATCCCAATCCCCCACCCCCCTCCCCTCTGAAGCCTTCAGTTTGTTTCCCCGACTCCACAGTCTCTCATGGTTCATTCCCCCTTCTGTTTACCCCCCCTTCATTCTTCCCTTCCTTCTCCTACTGATCTTCCTACTATTTCTTATGTTCCATAAATGAGTGAAACCATATGATAATTGTCTTTCTCTGCTTGACTTATTTCACTTAGCATAATCTCCTCCAGTCCTGTCCACGTTGCTGCAAATGTTGTGTAATCGTTCTTTCTGATAGCTGAGTAATATTCCATTGTATATATGGACCACATCTTCTTAATCCAGTCATCTGTTGAAGGGCACCTCGGCTCCTTCCATGATTTAGCTATTGTGGACAATGCTGTTATGAACATTGGGGTGCATATGGCCCTTCTCTTCACTATGTCTGTATCTCTGAGGTAAATACCCAGTAGTGCTAATTTTAATTAATTTAACTTTAAACAATCATATGTGGTTACTTGGACAGCACAGCTCTACAGGGTCTACTCCTTGGTTCCAGAAGAGGAAGGGGAATGGAATAACTATAGCTCATTTCTTTTCCAAAAAAATAAAACCTGTATCTGGTTGTTAAACCCCAATTGTATACTCTGGTTCAGTAATCTCACACCTGTGAATTTTTTTTCTTTTTTTTTTAAGATTTTATTTATTTCTTGGACAGAGAGAGACACAGTGAGAGGGGGAACACCAGCAGGGGGAGTGGCAGAGGGAGAAGCAGGCTTCCTGCCAAGCAGGGAGCCTGATGCAGGGCTCGATCTCAGGACCCTGGGATCATGACCTGAGCCGAAGGCAGATGATTAAGGACTGAGCCACCCAGGCGCCCCCTGTGAATTTTTTCTAAGGAAATAATTAAGGGAAACAGAAAGTTAATACACAGGAATGTTCATTCTGGACTATGAGCAAAATTACGATATTTAGGAAGCCATTAAAAGGAATCACTATGAAGACTTGTGACATGGAAAATGTTGAAGATATGATACTCAATGAAAAAGTATATTACACTTAGGTTGCGTTTTTCAAAATACACATGCACAAAATATACTGGCACAGTTTCAAGGACTTTTAAGACCATTTGAAGCCTGCCTAAGTGAAAGCGCCACAAAACTTCGGAAGGAGGCCCCTCTAGAGCATATTGTTATCATCCGACTGGCTCTCTCTACTCTCTGTTTTTCAGGTACTGCCTAGCTGTTATCCATCACTCAGATTTGGCATCTCCTTTCTTCTGCATCAGTACTTGGCTTTCACCTTTGCTCCAGCCCATCCCCACCTCTTGTTCTACACCCTAGACCCTGGCCTCTGACATTAGCTTGTTTCTGTCTTTAGTCTCTCTCTCCTGTGGTTCCTGCTTAAAGAGGTGACCTTCAATGGCACAGAACCACAAAGAGAATTGTGTTAGATGGACAGGATAATGAGAGAAATTTTTCTTTCTTTATTCAAAACTTCTTTTCATGTTATTATATTTTGTTAACCTTAGAAAAGGGTAAAAAAAAATATGGGTGTTATTATCCCATTTGTAAAAAAAGGAAATTGAGGTTCAGGGTAGTAACTTGCCCAAGACTACAGAACTAGTAAATGGCATGTTGACATTTGAATGGAGGGCTCTCTAACACCACCCACTATTCCACACTGCCTGAGTGGAGTTGCCCAGACTAATGAGCATAAACATATTGAGGGTTCTTGGAATACCTGTTCAACTGTCTTGCAGAGGATGAAACTGACTTGTATTGGACAATTAATTAACCATTTAGAGCACCTCCTATTTAGACTTCCATTTACCTCCTCTAGGTTACATGCAGAGCAATCTGAACATCACCTATCCTTATCCCAATTTACATTTGAGAAATTAACAAGATTTAAAGTCATACAGTATATCACACTAAGTCATACAGACAGTTTGTGGCAGTGCTCACCCTACGACCCATTTCTGTAAGCAGAGCAATATTACAAAAGGAACACAAACTTTAATTTCAGACCTGGGTATAAATCTGGTTTCTGCCCTTGACTGGCTATTTGGTTTTAGACAATAATAGCAACAGCTGTTATATGCAACTGATGAATTATTGAACACTACATCTGAAACTCATGATATACTATATGTTGACTAATTGAATTTAAATTTAAAAAAAAGAAAAAAGGGGGAGGCAGGATAGCAGCAGAGTAGGGGACCTTGTTTCATTTGGTCCCTCACATTTAGCTCGATATCTATGAAACCATTCTGAACACACACGAATTCAGCCTGAGATGTAAGAAAATATATCTGGAACTCTACAAGCAGAAAAACAACTGCTTTTTGCAAGGTAGGAAGTGCAGAATTATGAATCTTTAGGGAATATTGGAAGATAAAGGGAAGGGGGAGGGAGCTTCCATAAGCTACCTACCAGAAAGTGATGTAACACCAGAATGCAAAATCAGAACCCTCAGAAATCTGATCCAGTGAGAGACATCCCTTTCTGAAAGGGGCACATGGAATTAAAAGAGCAGAATACTAGGTGCATCATTGTTGTCTCAGGATCCCAGGAGACACAGAAAGAACAGGGGTGCCTGATCCAATAGAGTGCCCATGCAATGGAGCAGGGAAACTGGTTATGGTCAGTGAGCCCAGAAGGGACCATCAGCTCTGGTTGCCATAAACTGCAAGCCAGGCCAGTAGGTAGACTGCTCTCTTCCTGAGCATCCTGAAAAGGACTGGAACATGCAGGCCATTTAACATCCCGTGGGAGAGACGAAACAGCTGTGCCCATGACTGGGCAACAGCTCTCAGGGTGGCAGAGGCCCCAGAAAGGACAGTAGAATGGCATAGAGCCCTGACCTGGGAACAGTGGAGCAGGGTGCACATGAGACCCCCAAAAGCTCACAGTCACAAAGATACAAAGTGAAGTGTCAATTCTTGAGCCCTGGGGACTCCCCCCAGGGAGCATTGCAGTGGGGGCAAATCATGAGAGTCTGCAGATTTGGTGAACACAGAAGTGGAGATGGTTTGACCTGGAGGGTTTACTGAAGAAGGAGGACTGCAATCATGAAGCTCTGGGCCAGAGATCCGGGCACAGACATTTTTGCTCTGACCCTCTGAAGAGGTGCAGAAAGCCACCAGGGAACAAAAGCCAGACAGAGGACCAGCTCACCTTGAGCCCATCCCCCTGACAAGGGGTGGGGCAACTCTGCCCCAGCAAAGATACCTGAGAAACAAATCAGCAGGCCCCTCCCCCAGAAGACAGACTGGAAAAACAGGCAAATGACAAGCCTATAGATATCACAGGATTTAAAACTCCAGCATCAGGGGAAAACAATATATTGAGCTCCAGGTGATTCCTCCTGAAATGTTTATCCTTCAGTCTAAAATTTTACATTTCTTCTTCTTCTTTTTTAACCTTTTTCCTGTTACAACTAGATTCTAATTTTACCAACTTAGGTTTTTAAGTCACTTCTTACTTTTTTTCCCTCACATCTACATTTTATAGATTTATGCCTCACTCTACTCCTTTTTTCACTTTACCCAATTATATATATATATATATATATATATATGATATATAATATATCATATATATACAAAAGTATTGCTTTCTTTGCAATTTTGGGATGTAGTATCCACTAACACACAACCAAAAGTCACTCAAGAACAAGATCACCCTGCTTTGTCCACCCTGTGAGACTATAGTCTCTGCCCCGCCATTTGTGTGTGTGTGTGTGTGTGTGTGTGTGTGTGTGTGTTTTATTTTAATGTTTTTTATTATGTTAGTCACCATACAGTACATCCCTGGTTTCTGATGTAAAGTTCGATGATTCATTAGTTGCGTATAAAACCCAGTGCACCATGCAATATGTGTCCTTCTTACTAACCATGACCAGTCTATCCCATTCCCCAAACCCCTCCCCTCTGAAGCCCTCAGTTTGTTTCTCATAGTCCATAGTCTCTCATGCTTCATTCCCCCATCTGATTACCCCCCCTTTCTTTATCCCTTTCTTCTCCTACCGATCTTCCTACTTCTTATGTTCCATAGATGAGAGAAATCATATGATAATTGTCTTTCTCTGCTTGACTTATTTCATTTAGCATTATCTCCTCCAGTGCCGCCCATGTTGCAGCAAATGTTGAGAACTCGTTCTTTCTGATAGCTGAGTAATATTCCATTGTATATATGGACCACAACTTCTTAATCCAGTTATCTGTTGAAGGGCATCTCGGTTCCTTCCACGATTTAGCTATTGTGGACAATGCTGCTATGAACATTGGGGTGCATATGGCCCTTCACTTCACTACATCTGTATCTTTGGGGTAAATACCCAGTATTGCAATGGCTGGGTCATAGGGTAGCTCAATTTTTAACTTCTTAAGGGAACTCCACATTGTTTTCCAGAGTGGCTGCACCAACGGGCATTCCCACCAACAATGTAGGAGGGATCCCCTTTCTCCACATCCTCTCCAGCAATTGTTTCTTGCCCTGTCAATTTTTGCCATTCTAACTGGCGTAAGATGGTATCTTAGTGTGGTTTTGGTTTGAATTTCCCTGATGGCTAATGATTTTGAACATTTTTTCATGTGTCTGTTAGCCATTTGTATGTCCTCATTGGAAAAGTGTCTGTTCATATCTTCTGCCCATTTTATGATTTGTTTCTTTGTTTCTCACGTATTGAGTTTTAGAAGTTCTTTGTAGATCTTGGATACCAGTCTTTTATCTGTAGCATCATTTACAAATATCTTCTCCCATTCTGTGGGATGCCTCTTAGTTTTTCTGACTGTTTCCTTGGCTGTGCAGAAGCATTTTATCTTGATAAAGTCCCACAAGTTCATTTTATCTTTTGTTTCTCTTGCCTTTGGAGATGTGTCATGAAAAAGGTTGCTTTGGCCAATGTCGTCGAGGTTGCTGCCTATGTTCTCCTCTAGAATTTTGATGGATTCCTGTCTCACATCGAGGTCTTTCATCCATTTGGAGTTTATTTTTGTGTATGGTATGAGAGAGTGGTCAAGTTTCATTCTTTTACATGTAGCTGTCCAATTTTCCCAGCACAATTTATTGAAGAGACTGTCTTTTTTCACTGGAGGTTTTTTCCTCCTTTTTCAAATATTAGTTGCCCAAAGAGCTGAGGGTCCATTTCTGGGTTCTCTATTCTGTTCCATTGGTCTACAGGACTGTTTTTGTGCCAGTACCATGCTGTCTTTGTGATCACAGCTTTGTAGTACAGCTCGAAATCCGGCATTGTCATGCCTCCAGCTTTGTTTTTCCTTTCAACAGTTCCTTGGTGATTCGGGGCCTTTTCTGGTTCCATACAAATTTAAGGACTATTTGTTCCAGTTCTTTCAAAAATGTCATCGGTATTTTGATCGGGATGGCATTGAAAGTGTAGATTGCTCTGGGTAGCATGGACATTTTAACTATGTTAATTCTTCCGATCCATGAGCATGGAATATTTTCCCATCTTTTTGTGTCTTCCTCAATGTCTTTCAAGAGTGATTTATAGTTTCTAGAATATAGGTCCTTTACATCTGTGGTTAAGTTAATTCCAAGGTAACGTATGGTTTTTGGTGCTATTGTAAATGGGATCGATTTGCTAATCTCTCTTTCTTCAGTCTCATTATTCGTGTATAGAAATGCAACTGATTTCTGAGCATTGATTTTGTATCCCGCCACATTGCTGAATTGCTCTATAACTTCTAATAGTTTGGGCATGGATTCTTTTGGGTTTTCCATATAGAGTATCATGTCATCTGCGAAGAGAGACATTTTGACTTCTTCTTTGCCAAATTGGATACCTTTAATCCCTTTTTGTTGTCTGATTGCTGTTGCAAGGACTTCTAGTACTATGTTGAATAGTAGTGGCGAGAGTGGGCATCCTTGTCGTGTTCCTGATCTTAAGGGAAAGGCTTCCAGCTTTTCCCCATTGAGAATGATATTTGCTGTAGGCTTTTCATAGGTGGTTTTTATGAGATTGAGGAAGGTACCCTCTATCCGTACACTCTGAAGGGTTTTAATCAGGAAAGGATGCTCTATTTTGTCAAATGCTTTTACTGCATCAATTGAGAAGATCATATGGTTCCTGAGTCTTTTCTTGTTGATATGATGCATCACACTGATTGATTTGCAAAGGTTGAACCACGCTTGCAACCCAGGTATGAATCCCACTTGGTCATGTGGATAATCCTTTTAAAGTGCTGTTGGATTCTATTAGGCAGGATCTTGTTGAGAATTTTGGTGTCCATAATCATTAGGGAAATCGGTTTGTAATTCTCCTTTTTGATGGGGTCTTTGCCTGGTTTGGTGACCAAGGTAATATTGGCCTCATAGAATGAGTTTGGTAGCTTTCCTTCTGTTTCTATTTTTTGAAATAGCTTTAGGAGAATAGGTATTATTCTTCTTTAAATTTGGTAGAATTCCCCAGGAAAACCGTCCGGGCCTAGAGTTTTGTTATTTGGAAGGTTGTTTATCACTGACTCAATTTCTTCATAATTAATTGGCCTGTTTAAGAAATCAAGTTCTTCCTGTTTCAGTCTTAGTAGTTTATGGGTTTCCAGGAAGGCCTCCATTACTTCCAGATTGCTTAATTTATTGGCATATAGCTGTTGATAAAATTTGTAATAATCCTTTACAATTTCATTGGTGTTCATCGTGACCTCTCCTTTTTCATTCATAATTTTATTAATTTGGGTCCTTTCTCTATTCTTTTGGAGAAGCCTTGCCAGCGGTCTGTCAATTTTATTGATTCTCTCTAAGAACCAGCATCTAGTTCTGTTGATTTGCTCTACTGTACTCCTGGTTCCTAATTCATTGATTTCTGCTCTAATCTTGGTCAACTGCTTCCTCGTGCATGGATTAGGCCTGTCCCTCTGTTGCTGTTCCAGCTTCTTGAGGTGAGAATATAAAAACTGCATTTTAGATTTTTCTATTCTTTTGAGTGAGGCTTGGATGGCTATGTATTTCCCCCTTAGGACTGCTTTTGCAGTATTCCATAGGTTTTGGACCATTGTGTTTTCATTCCCATTGGTCTCCATAAATTGTTTAAATTGATTTTTGATTTCCTGGTTTATCAAGTCATTTCTGAGCAGGATGGTTCTTAGTCTCCAAGTGTTTGAGTTTCTTCCAAATTTTTCCTTGTGGTTGAGTTCCAATTTCAGAGAGTTGTGGTCTGAAAATATTCAGGGAATACTTTCAGTCTTTTGGTATAGGTTGAGACCTGTTTTGTGAACCAGAACGTGGTCTGTTCTTCAGAATGTTCCATGGGCATTAGAATAGAATGAGCATTCTTTGGTTCTGGGGTGTAGTGTTCTATATATATCTATGAGGTCCAACTCGTCGAGTATGGCATTCAAAGCTCTTGTTTCTTTACTGATTTCTTGCTTAAGTGATGTATCTATTGCTGATAGGGGGGTGTTGAGGTCTCTTAATATTAGTGTATTTTTATCTATATGTCTATTTATTGTGGTTAAGAGCTGGCTTGTGTATCTTGCTGCTCCCCTGTTGGGGGCATAGTTATTTATAATTGTCATATCCACTGTTGGATACATCCTTTAAGAATAATATAGTGGCCTTCTGTGTCTCTAACTATAGTCTTTAGTTTAAAATCCAATCTGTTATGAGAATTGCTACCCCAGCTTTCTTTTGAGGTCCATTGGTGTGAAAGATGGTATTTCACCCTTTTACTTTCAGTCTGAATGTATCCTTAGGTTCAAAATGAGTCTTCTAGACAGCAAATGGATGGGTCATGTCTTCTTATTCAATCTGCAACCCTGTGGCGTTTATAGGAACATTTGTGCCATTTACATTGAGACTGATTATTGAGAGATATGATTTTAATGATGCCATGTGGCCAGTAAAGTCTTTGTTTCTATATATTATGACTTTCTGTTTTGTATCACTCTTGGGGTCTTTTTACTTATATAGAACCCCCTTTAATATCTCCTGTAGGGCTGGTTTCATGGTTATGAATTTGGTCAATGACTGGCGATTCTGGAAGGTCTTTATCTCTCCATCAATTCTGAATGACAGCCTTGCTGGATAAAGGATTGTTGGCTGCATGTTTCTCTCTGAAAGAGCTTTAAAAATGCCCCCCCCCACAACCCTTTCTCTCATTCCAGGTCCGTGTAGACATGTCTGCCGTAATTCTGATACCTTTGCTTTGGAACATGAGAAATTTCTTTGCCCTTTCAATACTGTATCCTTGGATCTAATATTTGCGAAATGCACTATGACGTGACGTGGTGTAGGTTTGTCATGGTTGAGCTTGGGAGGGGTCCTCTCTGCCTCTTGGACATGAATGTTTGTTTCCCTTGCTAGATTAGGGAAGTTTTCAGCTAGAATTTGTTCAAATATCTCTTCTAGACCTCTGTTTTTCTACACCCCCTCGGGGATGCCGATGATTCTGACATTGGAACATTTCATTAAGTCAGTAATCTCCCATAACCTGCATTCTTGAGAATGGATTTTTTTGAGCCAAGTTTCTGTCTTAGCTTTCTCTTCTACTAACCCATCCTCTAATTCACTGATACGTTCTTCTGCCTCATTCACCCTGGCCGTCAGAGGATCTAGTTTTGACTGCACTTGGCTCATAGAATTTTTAATTTCTGCCAGATTCACTCTCATTTCCGCCCTTAGAGATTCTATATTCTCTGTAACATTTTCGTTAATACTTTTTTCAAGTCTACACATCATCTTGACTATTGTTACTCTGAACGCCATTTCTGATAATTTGGTTGTATCTATATCCATTAGTTCTGTGGCAGAGGCCACAGACGCATTGTCTTTTCTTTGCTGGGGGGGATTTCTCCTTCTCTTTATTCTGATGAGGAGAGGTTGTGGGGTTGTCCAGAGCCCAGATTATTGACTAGGGCCCAGGCATTGTGCACTCGTTTTATAGGGACCTTAGGGATGTGGGCTTCTTGATTTTTCAGTCGGCCTTCTGGGTGAGGGGCCTGCCGCGCCAATACTCAGGCAACCCTGTTTAGGTAGAGTCTCCGTGTCCCCTGCAAGGGGGTTGGGGATGGGCACACTGTGATCTGGTATTTCCAGGCTTTTGTTCTCTGGCGGCTTTCCCTGGCGGTTTGCTGTGCCTCTTCTGATAGTCAGAGCAGCAGTAGCTGAATCTCAGCCTCTGTCTCAGAACAGAGTGATCTCAGACCTCTCTCCACTGGTATTCTGGCCACTTTAACTCTGTTTCTGTTGGTGCTGCTCAACCCTGCAGCATCCCGGGATGTGCACCCCACACGCAGCGTCCCAGCCCTCACTTCCAGGGCCAGCACATCTCTGTCCTTTGTGTTTCTAACACTGCCAGCCGCCAGCTGCCCCTGTACGCTCCAGAGCTCCATCTCAGTGTGGTTTGCGTGCATTCTGGTGCTCCAGTTTTCAGACTGGTCGCGCACGTTCACAGGCTTATGGTCTCAGTCTGCTCTCTCTTGATTGCCGGTCCGCGAGTCCACCCGCTCCCCAGGCAGTTGGCTACCACTTCCCGGTGCCCGAACGTGGCGGCTCCCTCCCTCTTCCATTTATCTTCCGATATCTGTGCGTGGTTTCACGGCTCCCTGCTTCGCACCTCAATACTCATCGCTGGAGATGTTCATGTGTAGAGATCCAGATGTATCTTCCTGCATCTCAGGCTGATTCCGTAGATGTTCAGGATGGTCTGGTACCTATCCAATTTGACTCAGGGGACCAGCTGAAAAAGGGGACCTCTACTCCTCTGCCTTCTTAACTCCTCCCCCCACAAATAAATTTTAAAACAAAGACAGTAGTAATAGATATAGAGGAACACTATATCATACTTACAGGGTCTATCCAACAAGAATATTTAACAATTGTAAATATCCATGCACCAAATATGGGAGCAGCCAACTACATAAACCAACTATTAACCAGAATAATGAATCGTATTTATAATAATCATTAATAGTAGGAGACTTCAAAACACTCCCCTCACAACAATGGACAGATCATCTAATCAGAAGATGAACAAAGAAACAAGAGCTTTCAAGGACACATTCGACCAGATGGACTTTGTAGATACATACAGACCATTACATCCTAAAACAACAGAATACTCATTCATCTCGAGTGCACTCAGAATGGTCTCCAGAATAGATCACATACTCGGTCACAAATCAGTTCTCAACTGATACCAAAAGACTGAGATTATTCCCTGCATATTTTCAGACCAAAATGCACTGAAACTGGAACTCAATCAGAAGGAAAATTTGGAAGGAATGCAAACATTCGGAAGTTAAAAAGAACCCTTCGAAAGAATGAATGGGTCAAACAAGAAATTAAAGAACTTAGTAGAGCAGATCAACAGAACTAGAAGCTGGTTCTTCGAAAGAATAAATAAGATCGATAAGCCACTGGCAAGACTTATTCAAAAGAAATAGGAAGGATCATTAGAAACTTTAATCAACAGCTTTGTGCCAATAAATTAAACAACCTGGAAGAAATGGATGCCTTCCTGGAAACTTATAAACTACCAAGACTGAAAGAGGAAGAAATTGATTGTTTAAACAGACCAATTAATCATGAAGAGATTGAAGCAGTGATCAAAAAACTCCTGAAAAACAAGACTCTTGTGGAATTCTACCAAACATTCAAAGAAGAAATAATACCTATTCTCCTAAAGCTGTTTCAAAAAATAGAAACAGAAGGAAAACTACCAAACTCATTCTATGAGGCCAGTATCTATATTCTAGAAACTAGAAATCACTCTTGAAAGACATTGAGGAAGACACAAAAAGATGGAAAAATATCCCATGCTCATGGATTGGAAGAATTAACATAGTTAAAATGTCTATGCTACCCAGAGCATTCTACACTGTCAATGCCATCCTGATCAAAATACCAATGACATTTTTCAAAGAACTGGAACAAACAGCCCTTAAATTTGTGTGGAACCAAAAAAGACCCCGATCACCAAGGAATTGTTGAAAAGGAAAAAGCAAAGCTGGGGCCATAACGTTGCCAGATTTCAAGCTATACTACAAAGCTGTGATCACAAAGACAGCATGGTACTGGCACAAAAACATACACATAGACCAATGGAACAGAATAGAGAACCCAGAAATGGACCCTCAGCGCTTTGGGCAACAAATCTGTGACAAAACAGGAAAAAACATCCAGTGGAAAAAAAGACAGTCTCTTCAATAAATGGTGCTGGGAAAATTGGTCAGCTACATGCAGAAGAATGAAACTTGACCACTGTCTCCCACCATACACAAAGATAAACTCCAAATGGATGAAAGACCTCAATGTGAGACAGGAATCCATCAAAATCCTAGAGGAGAACATAGGCAGTAATCTCTTTGACATCGGCCACAGCAACTTCTTTCGTGACACATCTCCAAAGGCAAGAGAAGGAAAAGAAAAAACTAACTTGTGAGACGTCATCAAGATAAAAATCCTCTGCAGAGCCAAGAAAACAGTCAAAAAAACTAAGACGCAGCCCATGGAATGGGAGAAGATATTTGCGAATGACACTACAGATAAAAGACTGGTATCCAAGATCTACAAAGAACTTCTCAAAATCAATACACAAGAAACAAAGAAATCAAAAAATGGGCAGAAGATATGAACAGACACTTTTCCAATGAGGACATACAAATGGCTAACAGACACATGAAAAAAAGTTCAAAATCATTAGCCATCAGGGAAATTCAAATCAAAACCACACTGAGATACCACCTTATGCCAGTTAGAATGGCAAAAATAGACAAGGCAGGAAACAACAAATTTTGGAGAGGATGTGGAGAAAGGGGATCCCTCCTACTTTGTTGGTGGGAATGCAAGTTGGTACAGCCACTCTGGAAAACAGTGTGGAGGTCCCTCAAAAAGTTAAAAATTGAGCTACCCTTTGATCCCGACATTGCACTACTCAGTATTTACCTCAAAGATACAGACGTAGTGAAGAGAAGGGCCATATGCACCCCAATGTTCATAGCAGCATTGTCCACAATAGCTAAATCGTGGAAGGTGCTGAGATGCCCTTCAGCGGATGACTGGATTAAGAAGCTGTGGTCCATATATACAATGGAATATTACTCAGCCATCAGAAAGAACGATTACCCAACATTTGCAGCAAAATGGACAGGAGTGGAGGAGATAATGCTAAGCAAAATAAGTCAAGCAGAGAAAGACAGTTATCATATGCTTTCACTCATTTATGGAACATAATAAGTAGGAAGATCGGTAGGAAAAGAAAGGGAAGAAGAAAGGGGGGGTAAAGAGAAGGGGGAATGAACCACGAGAGACTATGGACTCTGGGAAACAAACTGAGGGTTTCAGGGTGGGGGAATGGAATAAGCCGGTGATGGGTATTAAGGAGGGCAAGTATTGCATGGTGCAGTGGGTGTTATACGCCAAGTAATGAATCATGGAACTTTACATCAAAAACCAGGGATGACTAACAGAATATAATAAAAAAATTATTATTAAAAAAAACAAAACTAAAAGACATCCTCTGATATATGGGTATATATACTGGGTAGTTTGGGCTATGATTAAATTCAAGGGAAATGTCCTTTTTTTCTTAAATCTACAGAGTAGACATCATAATAGCTTCCTTCTCCTCACATATTCTATCCACCAAGTGGACAAAGAAATTTTATTAAGCAAGTACCATTTACTCTAACAGTGTGCTGGATCCTATGGGTAACTGATGAGTAGACCTCTTCCTTCAAATAAAAAATTGTGATCCAATATAGAAAATAGAACAAACTGTAACTATTATGGCTGAAGTGGAAGTGGGACCCCCAGCGTCCTTATTCTCTCTTCAAATCCAACTCTGCCTGATTCTATTAGAGTGACCTGTTATATACCTCTATGGAAATCCTAGGGCTCCTCAGAACATATTTCAAAGCCACCAATCAAATTCATCCTCTTCATTTCAGAGATGAAGAAACAAATGTTCAGAAAGGGCAAGGAACTAGCCTAAGAGCATGCGGCTATGTTCCGCTGGGTCCTCTAAATGTACAGACTTACACATGAAGCAATTTAAAATACAGATAATTATACACACAAGAGCTTTCTGGAGACTGGCACAATTTCATACTTCTCTCTGTAAACTCCTGTCACCCCTCACACTGCTTTGGCCATAAGCAGGGCTCAGCAATTACACCTGGAGTGACAAAATGAAACCAAATAGGTAGTAAGTTTAGGGTATTGACTGTAATTTAAGTAGACTTAGAGAAAGACATTACCATGGGTAGGGGGATTTGATTCATTCAGTCAACATTTACTGAGTCTATAAGTGCAAGGAACTGAGATGAAATTGGGTGTTCAGAAAAGTTCTGTTTAATCATAGTAGAGGTGTGTGTGTGTGTGTGTGTGTGTGTGTGTGTGTGTGTGTTTGTACTATGTTCCAGCAATTGTGCAAGGCATTTTATATGTCATCTGATTTAATCCCCATCATGACAATATGAATAGGTATGTTTAGTTTCATTTTCACAGATGAAAATTCTGAGGCTGAGAGAAGTAAAGTGCCTTGCCAATGATCACAAAGCCAGGTAGTGGAGACTCCACTGTGGTGAGCCTAATCAACTTTGGCACCATACCAAGGAACTTTCCTCATATGATAGATCTCAAGAGATAGAAAATAAGCCAATGGAGGTTAATGCTTGTCCTGGTGTAGTCATCGATTTTCAGGGTGAAATGAGGCATATCATGGAACCTCCTGGAACCTTGGAAATTCTACCTGAGAAATAGAACTCAGTGTAACTTTGCACAGAGGTCTTAGATGACTCCATGAGGTAGACTCTGCAACATATTTTGCCTTACAAGTGAGGAAAGCAACCAAGTCATTAAAGATGTGATTTTATGTGGAAAGTTTTGTAATGAAATCCTCCCAAGAGGCTAAAGTGCACCAGGTGTGGCCACGGAATCACAGGAAAACCACAACATACTTCCTTAACGTTACCCACATTCACTGGGGTCATAGTCTTACTTAACTATCGAACCAGGATATCTGACCTCCCTAGTCCATAGCCTATCCAGACAGAATCCTGAGTCAAAACAAAAACCACTCAGCTGACTTCTTTCCAATGGCTTTTTGCTAGCTAACATGGAGTAGGAAGTGTAGAGAGGAGGGGAGGTTCTAGGGCAATGGAATATCCATTTCTGGGTCAAGCTTGGCAGACTCATCTGTCATCCAGCTTTGGAGGTGACTTAGCCCCAATACTCACACAACAAGCAGGGAAGGACAGCTGGGACCTGTAGGACTTGAGGACAGGCTGATCAAGTGAAGCCACTGGGTAGTGAAGATGGATGGAAAACTGCACATATTTGTTGATGAGCTATGAAAATGGTGAGAAGTGGACAGATTCAGAATATATTATATAGGTATAACCCACCAGGTCTTACTAATGCAGTGGTTTTTCAAGTGTGATCCCTGAAATAGCAGTAACACTATTGCCTGGGAACTTGTTAGAAATGCATACGCTTAGGCCCCACCTCTGATCTACTGAATCAGAAACTCTGGAGATGGGACCCAGCAATCTGTTTCAATGGTCCTCCGGGTAGAGCCTGATGCAAAACCAGTGTGCTAATGTTTGATAATCACTATGCCAATGTTTCCATGTAGGGGGTCAGAGAGAGGGAGGGATGAAGAATGATTCCAGATTTGGGGTAGGGGAGATATTTACTACTGATGGGGCAGACTAAGAAAGGAGAATGTTGGGGTAGGAGTGGAATTGAAAGTTCTGTTGGAGCCTGTTTGAGATCCAGTGACACATCCAATGGGTTTAGTTAAGTGGGAAGTTGGATATATGAGTCTGGAACTCAGGGAAGAGATCACAGCTATTTGTCTAAATTCTAAGATCCTTGAGAACAGGTCTAATTCACCTTAATGGTCCTCACAGAATATACCAGTCCAGTGTATGGCCCAAAACAGGTGGTTGGTAAATGTCACTGAATGAACAAAGGGGAGCAAGCTTTTCCTGCTTTCTCTGGTCTAGCTAGAATACTCCCTAAGTACTAAGTGTTCTTCCATTTAATACTTATTTGTTCATCTGGGAAAATAGCTACGTGAGAAAAGCAGATACCTTAGAACAGTTGAATTTGAAGACTTTCTTACAGCTCACTAGCAAATGCCAACTCTTTCCCATTCTCTTTCCTGTGATTAGCATTGTTTGGCTTGAATTGCCCATTCCTAAATTCCAGAGGTACCAGATCTCCTGTAACTGGCTGTTGAGTGAGCACTGGGGCTGTGTCAGTTCTCAAGCCAGATGAGAGAGGAACCTGCTGAAGCTTCCAGAACAATTACGGAAGGAAGGAAGGAAAGAAGGAAGGAAGGAAGGAAGGAGAAAGGAAGATACACGACAATTCAAAACTTGATAATGAGACAGAATGATGAGTGCAACAATAAATCTCCATATAGCTCCCTGTGGGAGCCCAAAAAGGTAGTAATCCCTTTGGACTGGTGAATTTGGAAGATTTTGGACAAGAAGTGGGGCTTGTTCTGGGTGTTTCTTGAGGCATAAGTAGGACTTACAGGCTTGGAATGAGGCAAGGGTGTTCAAGAAGAAGGGAATGACATTGGCAAAGGCCTGGGGGAGTAAAAGTGTATAAGAGAGCAAGGAACGTTCATGTAGATAAAGGATAGGTTGAATGAAGAGAAGTAGTAGCAGATGAGATTGGAAATGTGGGTCTGGGCCAGACTTGTGGGACAGAGGGGCATGAATGCAACAAATGTATGCAAATATCTGTCCAATAGACATACAGTAAGAAATGACCTACAGCAAGAAATTATTTTCAGAGTGTGACCCAATATACACATACATAGATAAAAACTTGAAACAAAATTTCTGAAAGGAATACTTACCATTTCATATGTAATGTATGCTGATATTTTCGATAATATTTTGTTATTTAAAAAAATGTTTTATAGGATTGGAACAAGATAGTGGAAGAGTAGGGGATCTCATGTCATCCGGTCCCTTGAATTTAGCTAGTTAGCTATCAAATCATTCTGAACACCCATGAATTCAACCTAAGATGTAAGAAAAGACTTGCTAGAACTCTACAAATAGGAAAGTGATCACTTTTTGCAAAGTAGGAGGTGTGGAGAAGTGAATCAGAGGGTATATATAGCAAGATAAAGGGTTGGGGGAAGGATCCTCCATAAGACAGCTACCAGAAAGTGATATAGCCCCTGAGTGCAAAATCAGAACTTTCAGAAGTCTGCTCTAGTGAGAGATGTCCCTGCCTGAAAAGTGCTCAGGTGGTGAAGCAGGGCAGAATTATAGGTGGGACAGTGTGGTCTCAGGATCCCCAGGGTAACAGAAAGAATGGGGGTGCCTGAGCTGTGAGAGTTCCCAAGCACTGGATCAGGGAAATCGGTTGGGGTCAGGAAGCCCAGGAGTGGGCTTTCCTCTCGGTTTGCCATAAACCATGCACCATGGCACAATCAGGCTATGCTCTCCATGCGGCGGCCCTGCAAAGGGCAGAAACGTGGCCAAACCTTCTCCTTCCTTGGGGAGGGGGCACAGATCACCAGTAATTGGGCAACTGTTCTCACTGTGGGGGCCCTGTAAGTGGCAGGCCTCTGCAACCTTCCTCCCTCTCCCAGGAGGATCAGTGCGGGTATGCACTGCAAGAGTCTGCAGAGTTTGGTGCACACAAAAGTGAAGACTGCTTTTCCCTAATGGTTTACTGAAGAGAGGGGTCTGTGAATTTTTAGCTCTGGGGCTGGAGATCAGGGTGTCACCATTTTTGTTTTCATCCCTAAAACACCTCAGAAAGCCTTCAGGGAACAAAAGCCACAGAAAGCAACCCGAAGCAGCTTACACTGAGCCCAGACCCCTGGAAAAGAGCAGTGCAACTGCAACCAGGCAAACACCTGAGATTCAGTAAAGCAGGTCCCTCCCCCAGAAGACCAGCTGGCAAATACCAAGGTTACAAAGCACACAGAACTATAAAACTCCAGCATTAGGGAAAAATAGTATATAGAATTCAAAGTTGTTTTTTTCCCTCATGAATCTTTTATCTTTAAGTTTAAAATTTTCCTTTTCTTTTTTTCCCTATTTTTCCTTTACAACTAGTTTCTTATTTTATCAGCACACTGTTTTTAAGTCTTTTTTTTAATTTCAGTTTTACCTTTATGTTTTATAGCTATATTCTTCATTTTTGGTTTTCTCTCTCTCTCTCTCTCTCTCTCTATATATATATATATATATGTGTGTGTGTGTGTGTGTGTGTGTGTGTGTGTTTTGGCTTTCTTTACAATTTTGGGATTTAATGTCTTCTAACAAACAGTACAACATACATGATATGATGAGCACTGGGTGTAATATGCAACTGATGAATCATTCAACACTACATCAAAAACTAATGATGTACTATATGTTGGCTAATTGAATTTAAATTAAAAAATACACCTAGAACCAAGTGGATCACCTGTTTTGTCCACCTGGGAGTTTATATTCTCCTTTTTCCTTTTTTTTTTCATTCTCTCTCTCTCTCTCTCTTTTTTTTTTTTTTGGCCTCACCTCTTCAGATTTGTCTAGTGTGTATTTAGCTTGGGTCATGGCTGATATTTTTTATTTTATTCTCTCATACAATCATTCTTCTCTAGGAAAAATGACTAGAAGGAGGAATTCACAACAAAGGAAAGAACCAGAGGTAATACTTACTGCCACAGATCTAATTGATATGAATATAGGTATAATGTCAGAACTGGAACTCAAGATAAGGATTATAAAGTTACTAGCTGGGCTTGAAAAAGCATAAAATACCAGAGAATTTCATAGTGCAGAAATAAAATCTAAAAGGGCTAAAATAAAAATGCCTTAACTGAGATACAGTCTAAAATGGATGATCTAACAGCTAGGGTAAATGAGGCAGAAGAGAGAGTCAGTGACATAGAAGACAAGACGATGAAAAGGAAAGAAGCTGAGGAAAAGAGATGAAAACAACTAATGGGCCATGAGGGGAGGCTCTGAGATATCAGCGATACAAAAAATGAAACAATATTAGAATTACTGGGGTCCCAGAGGAAGAAGAAAGAGAGATAGGGAGACAGAAGATATAGATGAGCACATCATAGCTGAGTACTTTCCTAATCAGGGAAAGGAAACCAGCATTCAGGCCCAGGAGGTAGAGAAGCTGCCTCAAAATCAATAAATAAAGATCAACACCCCAACATATAATAGGGAAGCTTGCACATTTCAGAGATAAAGAGACAATCCTGAAAGCAGCATGAGACAGGAGGTTCTTAACCTAAGGTGGTAGAACTATTAGGCTGGTGGAAGACCTATCCACAGAGACCTGGCAGGCCAGAAATCTCTGGCATGTTATATTCAGGGTAATAAATAAGAAAAACATACAACGAAGAATACTTTATCCACCAAGGCTGTTATTCAGAATGGAAGGAGAGATAAAGAGCTTCCAGGACAGACAGAAACTAAAAGAATTTGTGACCACTAAACCTGTCCTTCAAGAAATATTAAAGGGGGGGCGCCTGGGTGGCACAGTCGTTAAGCGTCTGCCTTCGGCTCAGGGCGTGGTCCCGGTGTTCTGGGATCGAGCCCCACATCAGGCTCTTCTGCTATGAGCCTGCTTCTTCCTCTCCCACTCCACCTGCTGTGTTCCCTCTCTCGCTGGCTGTCTCTGTCAAATAAATAAATAAAATCTTTAAAAAAATATATTAAAGGGGATCCTGTAAGCAAGGTGAGAGCCCAAAAGTAACATAAACCAGAAACAGAGACAATCTGCAGAAACAGGAACTTTCCAGGCAATACAATGGCACTAAATTCATATCTTTCAATAGTTACTCTGAATGTAAATTGGCTCAATGCTCCAATCAAAAAACATGTATCAGAATGGATAAAAAAACAAGACCCATCCATGTGCTGTCTACAAGAGACACATTTGAGACCTAAAGACACCTCCAGATTGAAAGTGAGGGGGTGGAGAACAATTTACCATGCTAACGGACCTCAAAAGAAAGCTCGGGTAGCAATCCTCATATCAGACAAATTAGATTTTAAACCAAAGACTGGAGTAAGGGATGAAGAGGGACACTATATCATACTTAAGGGTCTATCCAACCAGAAGATCTAACAATTGTAAATATTTGTGCCTCCAACACAGGAGCAGCCAATTATACAAACCAATTAATAACCAAAGTAAAGAAACATTGATAATAATAAATTAATAGTAGGGGACTTCAACACCTCATTCACAGCAATGGACAGATCATCTAAGCAGAAGATCAACAAGGAAACAAGGACTTTGAATGACACACTGGACCAGATGGACTTCACAGATATATACAGAACATTTCATCCTAAAGCAACAGAATATACATTCTTCTTGAGTGTACATGGAACATTCTCCAGAATAGATCACATACAGGGTCACAAATCAGGTTTCAACCAGTATCAAAAGATTAGGATTATTCTCTGCTTATTTTCAGACCACAGTGCTTTGAAATGTGAATTCAATCACAAGAGGAAATATGGAAGGAACTCAAACACTTGGAGGTTAAAGAGCATCCTACCAAAGAACGAATAGGTCAACCAGGACATTAAAAAAGAGTTAAAAGAATTCATGGAAACAAAGGAAAATGAAAACTCAGCTGTTCGAAACATTGGGATACAGCAAAGGTGGTCCTAAGAGGAAAGTGCATAGCAATACATCTAAGCCTTTCTCAAAAAATTAGAGAAGTCTCAAATACACGAGCTTAACTTACACCTAAAGGAGTTGGAGAAAGAACAGCAAATAATGTCTAAACCAAGCAGAAAAAGAGAAATAATCAAGATTAGAGCAAAAATTAATGAAACAGAAGCCACAACAACACTAGAACAGATCAATGAAACTAGAAGTTGGTTCTTTTAAAGAATTAATAAGATTGATGTTCCCAAGAACATAAGCCAAGATGGTGGAAGAGTAGGTAGGGGTCTCAGTTCATCTGGTCACTTGAATTAAGCTGTATAACTATCAAACCATTCTGAACACCCATGAATTCATCCTGAGATATAAGAAAAATTTATCTAGAAATCTACAAGTAGAAAGCCTACTTATTGAAAGGTAGGAGGTGTGGAGAAGTGAATCTGAAGGGAGATATCAGAAGATAAACAGAGAGGGGAGGGAGCCTCAATAACTGGCTAGAGCCCCAAAGTGATAGAGCCCCGAAGGGCAAAACTGGGACCCTTAGAAATCTGCACCAGATACATCCCTTCCTGAAAGGTGTGCAGGTGGCAGAACGGAGCAGGATCCTAGGTGTGACAGGGTGGTCTCAGGATCCCTGGGGTCACAGAAAGAATGGGGGTGCCTGAGGTGGCAGAGTTCCCAAGTATTGGAGTGGGGAAATGGATTGCAGTCAGTGAGCTGAGGAGGGGACTCTGAGCTCAGGTGGCCATAATCCGTGAGTAGGACCCAATCAAGTGACTGCTCTCCACTTGGGCACCAAGCAGCAGACTGGAATGCAGAGATCATCCACCACCCCCCAGGAGGGGTGGGATGGGTGTGCCCACAATCTGGCAACAGCTTTCAGGGCAGGGGTCCCATAAACAATAGTACAGAGACACTCAGCTGCCCCCCTCCCATGGCGAGGGGCAGACGCAGAACACGCATGATCACAGGACCACTCTTGGCATCAGGGCCTTACAAAAGGCAGTAATGCGAGACCCTTGGACTCCCCTGGGGAGGATTGCTATGGGCATGCACCGCACATTCTGCAGAGTTTGACACACAAGAAAGTGAAGATGTTCTATCCCAGAGGGTTAACTAAATAAAAGGACTGCGATCTTTTGACTCTCGGCTGGAGAATGGGGCATGACCATCTTTATTTTGATCCTCTAACGAGGCAAAGAAAGCCTTCAGAGAACAAAAGCCACGCAGAGGACCAGCTCATATGGAGCCTATCCCCCTGACAAAGGGGTGGTGCAAAGCTGTCCAGAAAAAGACACGTGAGAAGTAGCACAGCAGGGCCCTACCCCAGAAGACCAATTGTAAGAATAGGTGCACAACAAATTTATGGATCCCACAAGACTGTTAAAATCAATTGCTAGGGGAAAACAGCATATAGAACTTGTGGAATTTCTCATGATTCGATTATCTCTCAGTCTAAAATTTTCCATTTCTTTTTTTTTTTCACTTTTCAACTAGTTTCTTATTTTATCGACACTTTCTTTCTAAGTTGCTTTTTAACTTTTATTTTATACATATATATGCTTCAGTTTTGGCTGTTTTTTGATCTATTCAATTTTATTTTTGTATATATGTACACATACACACATACATAAGTTTTCTATCTTTGCAATATTGGGATTCAGTGTCTTCCAACACACAGACCAAAACTCATTCAGAAATAAGTGGATCGATGGGGAGGGGTTAAGATGGCAGAGGAGTAGGGGACTCCTTTTACAGCTGGTTCCCTGAGTCGAGTTGGATAGGTAACAGACCAGCCCGAACATCAACGGAATCAGCCTGAGACGCAAGAAGATACATCTGGATCTCTACAAATGAACATCTCCAGCGCTGAGTATTGAGGTACAAAGCAGGGAGCCATGAAACCACGCACAGATATTGGAAGATAAACAGAAGGGGGACAGAGCTGCCGTATTCCGGCACTGGGAAGTGGTAGCCACCTGCACTGGGGAGTGGGTGGACTCGCGGACGGGGTGGACTCACGGACAGACACTCTAGAGAGAGCAGATTGACACCCTGAGCCTGGAAACGTGTGCGACCAGTCTGAAAACTGGAGCACTGAAATGCGCACAAACCACACTGAAATGGAGCTCTGGAGCGCGCGGGGGCAGCTGGGGGCTGGCGGTGTTAGAAACACAAAGGACAGAGACGCGCCGGCCCTGGAAGTGAGGCCTGGGACGCCGGGTGTGGGGCGCAAATCCCAGGACGCTGCAGGGTTGAGCAGCACCAACAGAAACAGAGTTAAAGTGCCCAGATCATCAGTGGAGAACGGCCCGCGATCCCCTCTGTTCTGTGACAGAGGCTGAGATTCGGCCACTGCTGCTCTGTCTCTCAGAAAAGGCACAGCAAACCGCCAGTGAAAGCCACCAGAGAACAAAAGCCTGGAAATACCGGCTCACAGCGTGCCCATCCCCATCCCCCCTCACAGGAGACATGGAGACCCGACCCAAACAGGGTTGCCTGAGTATTGGCATGGCAGGTCCCTCCCCCAGAAGGCAGGCTGAAAAATCAAGAAGCCCACATCCCTAAGATCACTATAAAACAAGGGCACACGGCCTGGGTCCTGGTCAATAATTTGGGCTCTGGACAGCCCTGCAACCTCTCCTCATCAGGATGACTAGAAAGAGAAATCCTCCCCAAGCAAAGAAAAGACAATGAGTCTGTGGCCTCTGGCACGGAACTAATGGATATGAATGTAACCAAATTCTCAGAAATGGAAGTCAGAGTAACAATGGTCAAGATGATGTGTAGACTTGAAAAAAGTATTAACCAAAATGTTAATGAGAATATAGAATCTCTATGGGCAGAAATGAGAGCGAATCTGGCAGAAATTAAAAATTCTATGAGCCAAAAGTAGTCAAAACTAGAGGCTATGACGGCCAGGGTAAATGAGGCAGAGGAACGTATTAGCGAATTGAAGGATGGGTTAGTAGAAGAAAAAGCGAAAATAGAAGCTAGACTTAAAAAAATCCACGCCCACGAATGTAGGTTATGGGAGATTACTGACTCAATGAAACGATCCAATGTCAGAATCATCAGCATCCCCGAGGGAGTGGAGAAAAACAAAGATCTAGAAGAGATATTTGAACAAATTATAGGTGAGAACTTCCCTAAAATAGCAAGGGAAACAAACATTCGTGTCCAAGAGGCAGAGAGGACCCCTCCCAAGCTCAACCACGACAAAGCTATGCCACATCACATCATAGTGCATTTTGCAAATATTAGATCCAAGGATACAGTAATGAAAGCGGCCAGGGCAAAGAAATTTCTCATGTTCCAAAGCAAAGGTATCAGAATTACATCAGACCTGTCTACACAGACCTGGAATGAGAGAAAGGGTGGGGGGGGGCATTTTTAAAGCTCTTTCAGAGAAAAACATGCAGCCAAGGATCCTTTATCCAGCAAGGCTGTCATTCAGAATGGATGGAGAAATAAAGACCTTCCAGAATCGCCAGTCATTAACCAATTTCATGACGACGAAACCAGCCCTACAGGAGATATTTAGGGGGGTTCTATAAAGGTAAAAAGGCCCCAAGAGTGATACAGAACAGAAAGTCACAACCGATACAAACAAAGACTTTACAGGCAACATGGCATCATTAAAATCATAACTCTCAGGATTCATCTCAATGCTAATAGCTTAAATGCTCCCATAAAACGCCACAGGGTTGCAGATTGGATAAAAAGAAATGACCCATCCATTTGCTGTCTACAAGAGACTCATTTTGAACCCAAAGATACATTCAGACTGAAAGTAAAGGGATGGAGTACCATCTTTCATGCATGTGGACCTCAAAAGAAAGCTGGATAGCAATTCTCATATCAGACAGATTGGATTTTAAACTAAAGACTATAGTTAGAGACACAGAAGGGCACTATATTATTCTTAAAGGATGTATCCAACAAGTGGATATGACAATTATAAATATATATGCCCCCAACAGGGGAGCAGCAAGATACACAAGCCAACTATTAACCAGAATAAAGAGACATAGAGATAAAAATATGTTAATAGTAGGGGACCTCAACACCCCACTATCAGAAATAGACAGAACACCCTTACAAAAACTAAGCAAAGAATCAAAAGCTCTGAATGCCATACTCGATGAGTTGGACCTCATAAGTATATATAGAACACTATACCGCAGAACCAAAGAATACTCATTCTATTCTAATGCCCATGGAACATTCTCATGAACAGACCACGTTCTGTGACACAAAACAGGTCTCAACCAATACCAAAAGAGTGAAATTATTCCCTGCATATTCTCAGACCATAATGCTTTGAAGGTGGAACTCAACCACAAGGAAAAATTTGGAAGAAATTAAAACACTTGGAGACTAAGAACCATCCAGCTCAGGAATGATTCGAAAAAACAGGAAATGAAAAATCAAATTAAACAATTTATGGAGACCAACAAGAATGAAAACACAATGGTCCAAAACCTATGGAATACTGCAAAGGCAGTCCTAAGGGGGAAATAAATAGCCATCCAAGCCTCACTCAAAAGAACAGAAAAATCTAAAATGCAGTTTATATACCTCACCTCAAGATGCTGGAACAGCATCAGAGGGGCAGGTCTAATCCATGCACTAGGAAGCACTTCACCAAAATTAGAGCAGAAATCAACGAATTAGAAACCAGGAGCACAGTAGAGCAGATCAACAGAGCTAGAAGCTGGTTCTTTGAGAGAATTAATAACATTGACAGACCTCTGGCAAGGCTTCTCCAAAAGAATAGAGAAAGGACCCAAATTAATAAAATTATGAATGAAAAAGAGAGGTCACAACCAACACAAATGAAATTGGAAGGATTATTAGAAACTTTTAACAACAGCTTTATGCAAATGAATTAAGCAATCTGGAAGAGATGGAGGCCTTCCTGGAAACCCATAAACTACCAAGACTGAAACAGGAAGAAATTGATTTTTGAAACAGGCCAATTTATTATGAAGAGATTGAGTCAGGGATAAACAATATTCCAAAAAATAACACTCCAGGCCAGGATGGTTTTCCTGGGGAATTCTACCAAACATTCAATGAAGAAATAATACCTATTTTCCCAAAGCTATTTCAAAAAATAGAAACAGAAGGAAAGCTGCCAAACTCATTCTATGAGGCCAATATTACCTTGATCCCCAAAGCAGGCAAAGCCCCCCCAGAAAAGGAGAAGTACAGACCGATTTCCCTAATGAATATGGATGCCAAAATCCTCAACAAGATCCTGGTAAATACAATCCAACTGTACATTGAAAAGATTATCCATCATGACAAGTGGGATTCATCCCTGGGATGCAGGGGTGGTACAACATTCACAAATCTATCAGTGTCTTAGATTTTATTCAGAAACAGAAATTCAGAAATCATATGATTCTCTCAATACATGCAGAAAAAGCATTTGACAAAATACAGCATCCTATCCTGATTAAAATCTTCAGAGCGTAGGAATAGAGGGTTCATTTCTCAAGCTCATAAAAGACATCTATGAAAAGCCTACAGTAAATATTATTCTCAATGGGGAAAAGCTGGAAGCCTTTCCCTTAAGATCAGGAACACGACAAGGATGCCCACTCTCGCCACTATTATTCAACATAGTACTAGAAGTCCTAGCAACAGCAATCAGACAACAAAAAGGGATCACAGGTATCCAAATTGGCAAAGAAGAAGTCAAACTGTCTCTCCTTGCAGATGACATGATACTCTATATGGAAAACCCAAAAGAATCCACTCCCAAACTATTAGAAATTATAGAGCAGTTCAGGAATGTGGTGGGATACAAAATCAATGCTCAGAAATCAGTTGCTTTTCTACACACGAACAATGACACTGAAGAAAGAGAAATTAGGGAATCCATTCCAATTAAAATAGCACCAAAAACCATAGGTTACCTTGGAATTAACTTAACCAGAGATGTAAAGGACCTATATTCTAGAAACTATAAATCACTCTTGAAAGACATTGAAGAAGACACAAAAAGATGGAAAAATATTCCATGCTCATGGATCAGAAGAATTAACATAGTTAAAATATCCATGCTACCCAGATCAATCTACACTTTCAATGATATCCCTATCAAAATACCGATGATATTTTTCAAGGAACTGGAACAAATAGTCCTTAAATTTGTATGGAACTGGAAAAGGACCCGAATCGCCAAGGAACTGTTGAAAAGGAAAAACAAAGCTGGGGGCATCACAATGCCAGATTTCGAGCTGTACTACAAAGCTGTGATCACAAAGACAGCATGGAACTGGCACAAAAACAGACACATAGACCAATGGAACAGAATAGAGAACCCAGAAATGGACCCTCGGCTCTTTGGGCAACTAATCTTTGATAAAGCAGGAAAAAATATCCGGTGGAAAAAAGACAGTCTCTTCAATAAATGGTGCTGGGAAAATTGGACAGCTACATGCAAAAGAATTAAACTTGACCACTCTCTCACACCATACACAAAGATAAACTCCAAATGGATGAAAGATCTCGATGTGAGACAGGAATCCATCAAAATGCTGGAGGACAACATAGGCAACAACCTCTACGACATTGGCCAAAGCAACCTTTTTCATGGCACATCTCCAAAAGCAAGAGAAACAAAAGATAAAATGAACATGTGGGACTTCATCAAAATAAAAAGCTTCTGCATAGCCAAGGAAACAATAAAAAAAACTAAGATGCAGACCACGAAATGGGAGAAGATATTTGCGAATGACACTACAGATAAAAGACTGGTATCCAAGATCTACAAAAAACTTCTCAAACTCAATACATGAGAAACAAATAAACAAATCATAAAATGGGCAGAAGATATGAACAGACACTTTTCCAATGAGGACATACAAACGGCTAACAGACACATGAAAAAATGTTCAAAATCATTAGCCATCAGGGAAATTCAAATCAAAACCACACTAAGATACCACCTTATGCCAGTTCGAATGGCACAAATAAACAAGGCAGGAAACAGCAATTGCTGGAGAGGATGTGGAGAAAGGGGATCCCTCCTACATTGTTGGTGGGAATGCAGGTTGGTGCAGCCACTCTGGAAAACAGTGTGGAGGTCCCTTAGAAAGTTAAAAATTGAGCTACCCTATGACCCAGCCATTGCAATACCAGGTATTTACCCAAAAGATACAGACGTAGTGAAGAGAAGGGCCATATGCACCCCAATGTTCATAGCAGCATTATCCACAATAGCCAAATCGTGGAAGGAACCGAGACGCCCTTCAACGGATGACTGGATTAAGAAGCTATGGTCCATATATACAATGGAATATTACTCAGCTATCAGAAAGAACGAGTTCTCAACATTTGCTGTAACATGGACGGCACTGGAGGAGATAATGCTAAGTGAAATAAGTCAAGCAGAGAAAGACAATTATATGATTTCTCTCATCTATGGAACATAAGAACTAGGAAGATCGGTAGGGGAAGAATGGATAAAGAAAAGGGGGTAATCAGATGGGGGAGTGAAGCATTGGAGACTATGGACTCTGAGAAACAAACTGAGGGCTTCAGAGGGGAGGGGGTGGGGGAATGGGATAGACTGGTGATGGGTAGTAAGGAGGGCACATATTGCATGGTGCACTGGGTGTTATACGCAACTAATGAATCATCGAACCTTGCATCAGAAACCAGGGATGTACTGTATGGTGACTAACATAATGTAATTAAAAAACATTAAAAAAAAAAAAGAAATCACTTAAAAATAAAATCTTAAAAAAAAAGGAATAAGTGGATCACCCATTTTGTCTACCTTGTGAGATTATATTCTTTCTCCCCCCACTAACATTTTCTTTGTTTCCTTTTCTTCTGTTTTGTTTTTGTTTGCTTTTCTGGTTTGTTTTCTGACTGCTTCAGATTTTTCTACTCTGTATTTTGCTTGGGTCATGGTTGATATTTTTTGATTCTCCTCACTCGCTCATCCATTGTACTTTGGGCAAATTAACTGCAGGAGGAAATGGCAATAAAAGAAAGAAGTAGAGGTAATATTCTCTGCCACACACCTAACCAATAAGGATATAAGTACGATGTCAGAGATGGAATTCAGGATAACAATTATAAAGTTAATACACAAATAATGAATCATGGAACACTACATCAAAAACTAAGGATGTACTGCACGGTGACTAACATAACATAATAAAAAATTATTATTAAAAAAATAAATAAAAGTGGGGCGCCTGGGAGGCACAGCGGTTAAGCGTCTGCCTTCGGCTCAGGGCGTGATCCCAGCATTGTGGGATTGAGCCCCACATCAGGCTCCTCCGCTGTGAGCCTGCTTCTTCCTCTCCCACTCCCCTGCTTGTGTTCCCTCTCTCGCTGGCTGTCTCTATCTCTGTCGAATAAATAAATAAAATCTTTAAAACTAACTAAATAAATAAAGTTAATAGCTGGGCTTGAAAAAAACAAAAGGCACTAGAGAATCTCATAGTACATAAATGAGATCTAATCAGGCTGAAATTAAAATGCTATAACTGAGATGCAGTCTAAATTGGATGCTAAAACAGCTATGGTGACTGAGGCAGAAGAGAGAGTAAGTAATCTACAATACAGGTTGAGGAAGAGGGAAAAAGATGGCAAAGGAGAAGGGGTCCCCTCTTTCAGCTGGCCCCCTGAGTCGAGCTGAATATGTACCAGACCATCCTGAAGACCCACAGAATCAGCCTTAGACGCAGGAAGATACATCTAGATCTCTACAAATGAACATCTCCAGCATTGAGTATTGAGGTATGAAGCAGGGAGCTGTGAATCTGCGCACAGATATTGGAAGATAAATGGAATGGGGAGGGAGCCGCCATGTTCAGATGCCGGGGAGCAGTAGACTCCTGCACTGGGGAGCTGGCCGGACTGGTGGACTGGCACCCTCAAAAAAACAGATGGAGACCGTGAGCCTAGGAATGTATGTGACCATACTGAAAACTGGAGCTCCGGAGCGCTCACTAGAACTGGACTAAAACTGGGAGCTTGGGAGCATGCACTTCCAAACTAAAAACTGGAGCTCTGGAGCGCTCACTCGAACTACACTGAAACCGAGTGCTCGGGAGCGGGCGCGCACACAACCAGACTGAAAACTGGAGCTCTGGTTTTAGAAACTTTCATCAACAGCTTTCTGCCAATAAATTAAACAATCTGGAAGAAATGGATGCCTTCCTGGAAACCTACAAACCACCAAGACAAAAACAGGAAGAAATTGATTATTTAAACAGATGGATTAAATATGAAGAGATTGAAGCAGTGATGAAAAACCTCCCCAAAAACAAGAGTCCAGGGCCCGATTGATTCCCTGGGGAATTCTACCAAACATTCAAAGAAGAAAAAATACCTGTTCTTCTGAAACTGTTTCAAAAAATAGAAACAGAAGGAAAACTACCAAACTCATTCTATGAGGCCAGTATTACCTTGATCCCCAAACCAGGCAAAGACCACATCAAAAAGAATTACAGACCGATAACCCTGATGAATATGGACGCCATAATTCTCAACAAGATCCAACAGTACATTAAAAGGATTATCCATCATAACCAAGTGGGATTCATCCCTGGGGTGCAAGGGTGGTTCAACATTCACAAATCGATCAGTGTGATAGATCATATCAACAAGAGTCACGAACCATACAATACTCTCAATTGATGCAGAAAAAGCATTTGACAAAATACTAGCATCCTTTCCTGATTAAAACACTTTAGAGTGTAAGGATAGAGGGTACATTCCTCAATTGCATAAAAACCATCTTTGAAAAGCCTACAGTGAATATCATTCTTAATGGGGAAAAGCTGAAAGCCTTTCCGTAAGATCAGGAACACGACAAGGATGCCCTCTCTTGCCATTATTATTCAACATAGTACTAGAATTCCTTGCAACAGCAATCAGACAACAAAAAGGGATAAAATGTATTAAAATTGGCAAAGAGGAAGTCAAACTGTCTCTCCTCACAGATGACATAATACTCTATATGGAAAACCCAAAAGAATCCACTCCCAAACTACTAAAAGTTATAGAGCAATTCAATAAACGGTGGGATACAAAATTAATGCTCAGAAGTCAGTTGCATTTCTACACATGAACAATGAGACTGAAGAAAGAGAAAAATCATACGATATCTCAGAATTAACTTAACCAGAGACGTAAAGGAACTATATTATAGAAACTACAAATCACTCTTGAAAGACATTGAAGAAGACAGAAAAAGATGGAAAAATATTCCATGCTCATGGATCGGAAGAATAAACATAGTTAAAAAGTCTATGCTACCCTTAGCAATTTACACTTACAATGCTGATCAAAATACCAATGACATTTTTCAAAGAACTGGAACAAACAGCCCTTAAATTTGTGTCAACCAGAAGAGGCCCTGAATCGCCAAGGGACTGGTGAAAAGGAAAAACAAAACTGGGGACATCACAATGCCGGATTTCAAGCTGTACTACAAAGCTGTGATCACAAAGACAGCATGGTACTGGCACAAAAACAGACACATAGACCAATGGAACAGAAGAGAGAACAGAATAGAGAATGGACCCTCGGCTCTTTGGGCAACTAATCCTTGACAAAGCAGGAAAAAACATCCGGTGTAAAAAGGACAGTCTCTTCACTCAATGGTGCTGGGAAAATTGGGCAGATATATGCAAAAGAATGAAACTTGACCACTCCCTCACACCATACACAATGATAAACTCCAAATGGATGAAAGACCTCGATGTGAGACAGGAATCCATCAAAATCCTAGAGGAGAACATAGGTAGCATCCTCTACGACATCAGACAAAGCAACCTTTTTCATGACACATCTCCAAAGGCAAGAGAAAAAAAAGAAAAAATGAACTTGTGGGACTTCATCAAGATAAAAAGCTTCTGCAAAGCCAAAGAAACAGTCAAAAAAACTAAGAGGCAGCCCACGGAATGGGAGAAGATATTTGCAAATGATACTACAGATGAAAGTTTACTATCCAGTATCTACAAAGAACCTCTCAAACTCAATACAAGGGAAACAAATAATCAAATCAAAAAATGGGCAGAAGATATGAACAGACATTTTTCCAATGAAGATGTAGAAATGGCTAAAAGACACATGAAAAAATGTTCAAAATCATTAGCCATCAGGGAAATTCAAATCAAAACCACACTAAGATACCACCTTATGCCAGTTAGAACGGCAAAAATTGACAAGGCAAGAAACAACAATTGCTGGAGAGGATGTGGAGAAAGGGGATCCCTCCCACATTGTTGGTGGGAATGCAAGTTGGTACAACCACTCTGGAAAACAGTGTGGAGGTCCCTTAAAAAGTTAAAAATTGAGCTGCCCTATGACCCAGCCATTGCAATACTGGGTATTTACCCCAAAGATACAGACGTAGTGAAGAGAAGGGCCATATGCACCCCAATGTTCATCCACAATAGCTAAATTGTGGAAGGAGCTGAGATGACCTTCAACCGATGACTGGATGAAGATGTGGTCCATATATACAACGGAGTATTACTGAGCCATCAAAAAGAACGATTTCACAACATTTGCAGCGACATGGATGGGAGTGGAAGAGATAATGCTGAGCGAAATAAGTCAAGCAGAGAAAGACAATTATCATATGGTTTCACTCATTTGTGGAACATAAGAAGTAGGAAGATCGGTAGGAGAAGAAAGGGAAGAAGAAAGGGGAGTAAACAGAAGGGGGAATGAGCCATGAGAAATTATGGACTCTGGGAAAAAAACTGAGGGCTTCAGAGGGGAGGGGCCTCGGGGAATGGGATAGGCTGGTGATAGGTAGTAAGGAGGGCACGTATTGCATGGTGCACTGGGTGTTATATGCAACTAATGAATCATGGAACTTTACAACAAAAACTAAGGATGTACTGTATGGAGACTAACATAATATAGTAAAAAATTATTATTAAAAAAAGAACACAAGTTGGTCCATATATACAATGGAATATTACTCAGCTATCAGAAAGAATGAGTTCTCAACATTTGCTGCAACATGGATGGCACTGGAGGAGATAATGCTAAGTGAAATAAGTCAAGCAGAGAAAGACAACTATCATATGATTTCTCTCATCTATGGAACATAAGAACTAGGATGATCAGTAGGGGAAGAAAGGGATAAAGAAAGGGGGGTAATCAGAAGGGGGAATGAAACATGAGAGACTATGGACTATGAGAAACAAACTGAGGGCCTCAGAGGGGAGGGGGTGGGGGAATGGGATAGGCCGGTGATGGGTAGTAAGGAGGGCACGTATTGCATGGTGCACTGGGTGTTATATGCAACTAATGAATCATCGAGCCCTACATCGGAAACCAGGGATGTACTGTATGGTGACTAATATAATATAATATAATATAATATAATATAACATAATATAATAAAAAATCATTAAAAAAAAGAACACAAGTTGATAGAAATAAAGGAAATTGAGAAAAAGAGAAAAACTACTAATAGCCCATGAAAATAGACTTCAAGAAATCAATGATGTCCTGAAACGTACCAATGTTAAATTAATGGGGTGCTGGAGGGTGAAGAGAGAGAGAGCCAGAAGGTATATTTGAGCAAATCATAGGTGAGAACTCCCCTAATATGGGGAAGGAAACAGGTATTTATGTCCAGGAGGTAGAGAGGATTCGCTTCCCACGTCAGTAAGAATAGATCAACACCCTAATATACAATAGTGAGGCTTGCAAATTTCAGAGAAAAAGAGAAAAATCCTAGAGCAGCTCAAGACAAAAGTCTCCTTAGCTACAGAGGGAGGAATTTCAGAATAACATGAGACCTATTCACAGAAACCTGGCAGGCCAGAAAGGGCTGGCATCATATACTCAGGGTACTAAATGAGAAGAACATGTAGCCAAGAATACTTTATCCAACAAGGCCGTCATTCAGAATGGAAGGGAAGATAAAGAGCTGCCAGGACAGACAGAAACTGAAGGAATACGATACCACCAAACCAACCTTCAACAAATATTAAGGGGATTCTGTAGTCTGACAGCCCGAGAGAAAACAGACCAGAAAGAAACAGACAAGCTACAGAAACAGGGACATTACAGGTAATACAGTGACACTAAATTCGTATCTTTCAATAGTTACTCTGAATGTAAATTGGCTCAATGCTCCAATCAAAAGACACAGGGTATCAGCATGGATAAAAAAGCAAGACCTATCTATATGCTGTCTATAAGAGACTCATTTTAGACCTAAAGTCATCTCCAGACTGAAAGTGGAGAACCAGTTATCACACTAATGGACCTCAAAAGAAGTTGGGGTAACAATCGTCATATCAGACAAATTAGATTTAAACCAAAGACTGGAGTAAGGGATGAAGAGGGACACTATATCATCCTTAACGGTCTATCCAACCATAAGCTCTAAAAATTGTAAATATTTGTACCCCCAACATGGGAGCAGCCAATTATACCAACCAATTAAAAACCAAAGTAAAGAAATATATTGAAAATAATAAATTAATAGTAAGGGACTTCAACACCTCACTCACAGCAATGGACAGATCATCTAAGCAGAAGATCAACAAGGAAACAAGGATTTTGAATGATATAATGGACCAGATGGACTTCACAGATATATACGGAACATTCCAAACTAAAACAACAGAATACTCATTCTTCTCCAGTGCACATGGAATTTTCTCCAGAATAGATAACACACTGGATCACAATTCAGGTCTCAACCAATACCAGAAGACTGGGATTATTCCCTGCATATTTTCAGACCACAATACTTTGAAATGTGAATTCAGTCATGAGAGGAAATTTGGAAGGAATTTATACACATGGAGGTTAAAAAGAGTCCTATGAAACAAAGAATGGGTCAAAACAGAAATTAAAGAATTTTCATTGAACACTACACCAAAAACTAATGATGTTGGCTAATTATATTTAAATAAAAAAGGAAGAATTTTAAAATTTCGTGGAAACTAATAAGAATAAAAACACATCTGCTCAAAATCTTTGGGATACAAGAAAGGCAGTCCTAAAAGGGAAGTACATTGCAGTACAAGCCTCTCTCAAGAAATTAGAAAAATCTGAAATACACACGCTAACTTTACATCTAAAGGAGCTGGAGAAAGAACAGCAAATAAACCCTAAACCAAGCAGTAGAAGACAAATAATGAAGATTGGAGGCAATTTCAATGAAATAGAAACCAGAACAACAGTAGAACAGATCAACAAAGCACCCAAATTGCTAAACTGATGAATGAAAGGAGAGAGATCATGACCAAAACCAAAGAAATACCAAAAATCTTAAGTATTATGTGCAAGTATATGGCAAAAAATTAAGCAATCTGGAAGAAATGGATGCATATACGGAAACTTATAAACTACCATAACTGAAACAAGAAGAAGTAGAATATCTTAACAGACCATAATGAGCAAGGAAATAGAAGTATTCAAAACCCTCCAAGAAAACAAGGCTGCAGGGCCAGATGGCTTTCCAGGGGAACATTTAAACAAATGTTTAAATGAGGAAATAATACCTATTCTACTGAAGCTGTTTCAAAAAACAGAAATGGAAGGAAAACTTCCAAACTCATTCTTTGAGGCCAGCATTACTGTGATACCAAAACCAGAGAAAGACCCCATCAAAAAGGAGAATTATAGACAATATCACTGATGGACAAGGATGCCAAAATACTTACCAAGATATTAGCCAATAGAATCCAACACTGCATTCAAAGGTTTATTCACCTCGACTATGTGGGACTTACTCCTGGTGTGGAAGGGTGGTTCAGCATTCACAAACAAATCAATGTGATAGAGTACATCAATAAAAGAAAAAACAAAAACATATGATCCTCTCAATTGATGCAGGAAAAACATTTGACAAAAAATAGCATCCCTTCTTGATTAAAACGGTTAAAAGTGTAGGAATAGAGGCAACATACCTCAATATCATTAAAGCCATCTATGAAAAACCCACAGTGAATATCATTTTGAATGTGGAAAAACTGAATGCATTTCTCCTAAGGCCAGGAACATGACAGGGATGCCCACTTCCACCACTGTTGTTCAACATAATACGAGAACTCCTAGCCTCAGCATAAGAAAATAAAAATAAATAAAAGGCATTCAAATAGGAAAAGAAGAAATCAAACTCTCATTCTTCACCGATGACATGATACTTTATGTGTAAAATAAAAAAGACTTCACCCCAAAATTGCTAGAACTCATACAGGAATTGAACAATGTGGCAGAATATAACATCAATGCATATAAATCAGTTGCAATGCTATACATTAACAATGTGACTGAAGAAAGAGAAATCAAGGAGTTCATCCAATTTACAGTTGCACCAAAAACCATAATACACCTAGGAATAAAAGTAACCAAAGAAGTAAAATGTCTGTACTCTAAAGACTATAGAACACTTATGAAATAAATTAAGGAAGACACAAAGAGATGAAAAAACATTTCATGCTCGTGGGTCAGAAGAACTGATATTGTGAAAATATTTATGCTGCCTAGAGCAATCTACACATTCAATGCAATCCCTGTTAAAATACCATTGACAATTTTCACAAAGCTATAACAACCAATCCTAAAATTTCTATGAAACCAGAAAAGACCCTGAATAGCCTGGGTAATGTTGAAAAATAAAATCAAACCTGGGGCAATACAATGCCTGACTTCAAGCTATATTACAAAGCTGTGCCCATCAATATAGCATGGTACTGGCACAAAAACAAACACATAGATCAATGGGACAGAATAGAGAACTCAGAAACGGACCCTCAAGTCTATGGTCAATTAATCTTTGACAAAGCAGGAAAGAATTTCCAATGGAAAAAGACAGTCTCTTCAATAAATGGTGCTGGGAAAATTGGACAGCCATATGCAGAAGAATGAAACTGGACCATTCTATTACACCATATACAAAGGTAAACTCAATATGGATGAAAGACATGAAGCTGAGACAGGAATTCATCAAAATACTAGAGGAGGACACGGGCAGCACCCTCTTCGACCTCAGCCACAGCAACAATCTTGCAAAAGACGTCTATAAAGGCAAAGGAAACAAAAGCAAAAATGAACTATTGGGATTTCATCAAGATAAAAAGTTTCTCCACGGCAAAGGAAACAGTCAACAAAACTAAAAAGCAACTTATGGAATGGGAGAAGATATTTGAATATGACATATCACATAAAGGGCTGGTATCCAAGATTTATAAAAAACTTATCAAACTCAACACCCAAAAAAAACAAATATTCCAGTCAAGAAAAGGGCAGAAGACATGAACAGACACATCTCCAAAGAAGACACACAAATGGCCAATAGAGACCTGAAAAAATGCTCAAAATCATCTGTCATCAGGGAAATACAAATCAATACCACAATGAGATACCATCTTAGACCAGTCAGAAGGGCAAAAATTAAGAAGACAGGAAACCATAAATGTTCACGAGGATGTGGAGAAAGGGCAACCTTCTCACAGTGTTGTTGGGAATTCAAGCTGGTACACGCACTCTGGAAAACAGTATGGAGGTTCCTCAATAAGTTAAAAATAGAGCTAAATGAAGACCCAGCAATCGCAGTACTGGGTATCACACAAAGATAAAGATAGAGTAAAATGCTGGGGTACAGGCACCCCAAAGTTCAGAGTAGCAATGACTACAATAGCCAAACTGTGGAAGGAGCCGAGACATCCTTCAAGAGATGAATGGATAAAGAAGATGTGGCTCATACATACAATGGACTATTACTCAGCCGTCAGAAAGGATGAATACCTACCATTTACGTGGATGGAACTGGAGGCCATTATGCTAAGTGAAATAAATCAAGCAGAGAAAGACAATTATCACATGGTTTGACTCATATGTGGAATATAAGAAATAGCACAGAGGATCATAAGGGAAGGGAAGGAATGGTAAGAAATCAGAGAGGGAGCCAAACCAAAAGAGACTCTTGACTCTGTGAAACAAACTGTGGGTTACAGAATGGGAGGTTGGTGGGTAGATGGGGTAACTGTATGATGGGCATTAAGGAGGGCACAGGATGTGATGAGCCCTGAGTGTCATATGCAACTGATGAATCATTGAACACTGTATCTGAAACTAATGATGTTGGCTAATTGAATTTCAATAAAAAAGATTAATAATTCCCCAGCCAGACTTATTAAAAGAAGAGAAAGTACCCCAATTAATAAAATCATGAACATAAGGAGAGATCACAACCAACACCAAGGAAATACAAACAATTTTAAGAATCTGTTATGAGCAATTATACACCAACAGATTAGGCAATCTGGAAGAAATGGATGCATTCCTAGAAAATTATACCCTACCAAACTGAAACAGGAAGAACATCTGAACAGACCCATAACCAGCAAGGATATCGAAGCAGTAATCAAACATCTACCGACAAACAAGGGTCCAGGACCAGATGGCTTCCCAGGGGGAATTCTACCAAACCTTTAAGTAAGAACTAATACCTATTCTTCTGAACTGTTTAAAAAAATAAAAAGGGAAGGAAAGTCATTCTATGAGCACAGCATTACCTTGATCAAAAACCAGAGAAAGATCCCATCAAAAAGAATTACAGATCAATATCCCTCATGAACATAGATGCCAAAATACTCAACAAGATCCTAGCCAATAAGATCCAACAGTACAATAAAAGGATTATTCACCACAACAAAGTGGGATTTATTCCTGTGATGCAAGGGTGGATCAATATTCACAAATCAATCAACATGACATCACATTAATAAAAGAAAGGACAAGAACCTTATGATCCTCTCAATTGATGCAGAAAAAGCATTTGACAAAATACAGCATCCTTTCTTGATAAAAGCTCTTCAAATTGTAGGGATAGAGGGAACTTACCTCAATATCATAAAAGCCATCTACAAAAGCCCACAGCAAATACCATTCTCAATGGGGAAAAACAGAGCTTTTCCCCTAAGGTCAGGAACATGACAGCAATGCCCACTCTCACCACTGTTGTGTCATAGTACATCAATCAGACAACAAAAAGAAATAAAAGGCATTCAAATTGGAAAAGAAGTCAAACTCTCACTCTATGCAGATGATATGATACTTTATGTAGAAAACCCAAAAGACCCTACCCCAAAATCACTATAATTCATATAGTAATTCAACATCGTGGCAGATTACAAAATCAATGCACAAAAATCAGTTGCATTTCTTTTTTTTTAAGATTTTATTTATTTGACAGAGAGAGAGACAGCCAGCAAGAGAGGGAACACAAGCAGGGGGAGTGGGAGAGGAAGAAGCAGGCTCCCAGCAGAGGAGCCTGATGTGGGGCTCGATCCTAGAATGCCAGGATCATGCCCTGAGCCGAAGGCAGATGCTTAACAACTGAGCCACCCAGGCGCCCCGCTTTTCTATACACTAACAATGAGACAAATGAAAAAGAAACTAAGGAATCAATCCCATTTACAATTACACCAAGAACCATACGATTCCTAGGAATAAGCCTAAGCAAAGAGGCAAAGATCTGTACTCAGAAAACTAGAAAACTTATGAAAGAAATTGAGGAAGACACAAAGAAATGGAAAAACAGTCCATGCTCATGGTTTGGAAGGACAAATATTGTGAAAATGTCTATGCTACCCAGAGCAATCTACACATTCAATGCAATCCTTATCAAAATATCATCGATTTTTCTCAGAGCTGAAACAAATAATCCTAAAATTTGTATGGAACAAGAAAGGACCATGAATTGCCAGGGAAATGTTGAAAAATAAAACCAAAGCTGGGCACACCACAATGCCAGACTTCAAGCTACATTACAAAGCTATGAGCATCAAGACAGTATGGTCCTGGCAGAAAAAGAGGCACATGGATCAATGGAACAGAATAGAGAACCCAGAAAGGGACCCTCAACTCTATGGTCAACTAATCTTCAATAAACAGGAAATAATATCTAAGAGAAAAAAAATGTCAGACTCTTTAATAAATGGTGTTGGGAAAATTAAACAGCCACAAGTAGAAGAATGAAAGTGGACCATTTTCTTACACCATACACAAAGATAAACTCTAAATGGATGAAAGATGGAAATTTGAGACAGGATTCTATCAAAACCCTAGAGGAGAACACAGGCAGCAACCTCTTCCACCCTGGCCCCAGCAACTTATTGCTAGGTATGTCCCTAAAGGCAAGGGAAATAAAAGCAAATTAAACTATTGGAACTTCATCAAGATAAAAGGCTTCTGCACAGCAAAGGAAACTAAACTAAATGACAACCTATGGAATTGGAGAAGAAATATACAAATGACATATCAGATAAAGGGCTGGTATCTAAGATCTATAAGGGACTTATCAAACTCAACACCCAAAAAACAAAAAAATCCGGCCAAGAAATGGCAAAAGACATGAACAGACATTTATCCAAAGAAGACATACAAATGGCCAACAGAGACCTGAAAAATTCTCAAGATCACTTGTCATCAGGAAAATACAAATTAAAACCATAGTGAGTTACCACCTCATACAAGTCAGAATGGCTAAAATTAACAAGATAAGAAAGAACAAATGTTGGCAAGGATGTGGAGAAAGGGGAAACCTCTTACACTGTTGGTGGGAATGCAAGCTGGTACAGCTACTCTGGAAAACAGTATGGATGTTCCTCATAAAGTTAAAAATAGTGCTACCCTATGGCCCAGTAATTGCACTACTAGGTACTTACCCCAAAGATAGAAATGTAGTGACCCAATGGGGCACCTGCTCCCCTATGTTTTTGGCAGCAATGTCCACAATAGCCAAACTGTGCAAAGAGCTGAGATGTCCACCGACATATGAATGGATAAAGAAGTGGTATACATATACAATAGAATATTACTCAGCCATCAAAAAGGATGAATACTTACCATTTACATGGATGTGGATGGAACTAGATGGTATGCTGAGCAAAATAGGTCAGTCAGAGAAAGACAATCATCATATGCTTTCACTCATATGTGGATTATAAGAAACAGCACAGAGGCCTGTAGGGGAAGGGAGGGAAAACTGAATGGGAAGTCATCAGAGAGGGAGAAAAAACATGAGAGAACCTGAGGCTTGCCAAAAGGGGTAATTGGGTGATGAGCATTAAGGAGGGCATGTGATGTGATGAGCACTGGGTGTTACATGCAACTGATATTATTGAACACTACATCTGAAACTAATGAGGTACATATAGTAGTTGATGGCTAGTTGCATTTAAATAAAAAATATATTTAAAATATTTTTTAGATGCTACTGGCAACTGATTAATCTTCTCATGAAACATAACATTCATGATCTGTGTTTTGAAAACTATTGCTATAGGCAATGGGAAGTTAATAAATGTGTTTCAGGGAGAACATAACAACACTAATGCTTTAGGAAGATAGTTCTTATAGCAACATGGATGGCATTGAATACAGGGAAGGAGAATGAAGACAGGAAAGAATTCTATAGGTAGAATTACAAATATGCAGTTCAGTCATGATGAAGGCATAAAATGTGGCAGTCATTGTGGAAGTGGAGGGTGAGGCAGAAATTTGACCCATATGGCAAACATAGAAACAGTATGACTTGCTAAGAGACAGAGATAGAGATAAACTGTAAAAAAGAAAGTGTAAGCAACACTGACACTTAGGTTTCAGTAGTTATATTCAGAGAATAATGGCATTAAACCAGAACCTGGACTGGGGTAGGGAGAGACAAAGTCATAAGAGTTGGCCAACTTAAGCAGCATCTGTGGAACAACCAGGTGGACAAAGCCACTACAGTGTGGGATGTATTGGGCTGAAGTTTGAAAGGAAGCTAGGGGAATAGAGATTGGGGATTTGAAGATAATATTTGAAGCCATGGGAGTATAGCTGGTCATCCAGGAGAATGTATAAAGAAAGAAAAAGAGAGGACTCAGAGTAGAAACTTACACTTAAGGGAATCTACTTCACACCACAAAACAGACATGTCTCTGAGATAGTGTGGGTTCTATTCCAGATCACTGCAATACAGTGAATATTGCAATAAGAAGAGCCAATATATTTTTGTTTCCCAGTGCATAAAAAGCTGTGTTTACACTGTACTGTAGTCTATTAAGTGTGCAATAGCATTATGTCTAAAAAAGATGTACATACATTAAGCAAAAAATACTTTATTGCTGGGGCGCCTGGGTGGCACAGCGGTTAAGCGCCTGCCTTCAGCTCAGGGCGTGATCCCGGCATTGTGGGATCGAGCCCCACATCAGGCTCCTCCACTATGAGCCTGCTTCTTCCTCTCCCGCTCCCCCTGCTTGTGTTCCCTCTCTTGCTGGCTGTCTCTATCTCTGTCAAATAAATAAATAAAAATCTTTAAAAAAATACTTTATTGCTAGAAAACTGCTAACTATCGTGTGACCTTTTAATGGGTCATAATCTTCTTGCTAATGGAGGGTCTTCCCTTGATCTTGATGTCTGCTGACTGATCAGGGTGATGGTTGACAAAAGGTGGGGTTGCTTTGGCAATTTCTTAAAGGAAGACAATGAAGTTTGCCATATCAATTGACTGTTCCTTTCATGAACGATGTCTCTGTGGCATGTGATGTTGTTTGATACCATTTTGCCCACAGAAGTTGTTTCAAAATTGGAGTCAATCCTCTCAAATGTTGCTGCTGCTTTAACAACTAATATTTATGTACTATTCTAAATCTTTTGTTGTCAATTCAACAATCTTCACAGCATCTTCACCAGAAGTAGATTCCATCTCAAGAAACCACTTCCATTCCTTGTCTATTTAAGTTCTATCATGAGATTGCAGCAATTCAGTCATATCTTCAGGTCTTATTTCTAATTTCAGTTCTCCTGCTATTTCTACTACATCTGCAGTTACTTCCTTCATTGAGGTCTTGAACCCCTCAAAGTCATCTGAGAGGGTGCAATTAATTTCTTCCAAACTCTTGTCAATGTTGATATTTTGACTACTTCCCATGAACCATGAGTGTTTTTAATGACATCTAGAATGAACCTTTTCCAGAAGGTTTTCAATTTACTTTGCCCAGATCCATCAGAGGAATCACCATCTATGGCAGCTACGCCCTTAGCAAATCTATTTCTTAAAGGTGAAATTACTCCTTGATCCATAGGCTACATAATGGATGCTGTGTTAGCAAGTATGGAAACAATATTAATCTCGTCATTTGTTTCCATCAGAGCTCTTGGATGACCAGGTGCATTGTCAATGATTAGCAATATTCTGAAAGGAATTATTATTTTTTCTTAATAGTAGGTCTCGACAGTAGGCTTAAAATATTCAGTAAGCCATATTGCAAACAGATGTGCTCTCATCAAGGCTTTGTTGTTCCATTTACGGACCACAGGCAGTATAGATATAGGATAATTCTTAAGGGAACTAGGACCTTCAAAATGGTAAATGAGCCTTGGCTTCAACTTAAAGTCACCAGCTGCATCGGCCCTTAACAAGAGAGTCAGCCTGTTCTTTGAAACTTTGAAACTAGGCATTGACTTCTCTCTAGCTATGAAAGCCCTCAATGGCCTCTACTTCCAATATAAGGCTATTTAATTTACATTGAAAATCTGTTTTTTTTCATGTAGCCACCTTCATGAATGATCTTAGCTACATTTCTGGATAACTTGCTGCAGCTTCTAGATCAGTTCTTGCTGCTTCCCTTATATTTCTGTGTTATGGAGAAGGCTTCTTTCCTTAAACCATATGAACTAACCTCTGCTAACTGCAAACTTCTTCTGCAGCTTTCTCAACTCTCCCAGCCTTCACAGAAATGAAAAATGTTAGCATCTTGCTCTGGATTAGACTTTGGCTTAAGGGAATGTTGTGACTTGTTTTATCTTCTATCCAGATCACTAAAACTTTTTCCATATCAGCAATAAGGTTGTTTTGCTTTCTTATCATTCACTGGAGCAGTACTTTCAACTCCTTCAAGAACTTTTCCTTTGCATTCACAACTTAGTGAACTGTTTGGCACAAGAAGCCTAGCTGCTGGCCTATCTCAGCTTTTGACTTGCCTTCCTCAATAAGTTTAATAATTTCTAGCTTTTGATTTAAAGTGAGAGATGCATTCCTCTCACTTGAATACTTAGATCATTGTAGGCTTATTAATTTGCCTAATTTCAATATTGATGAGTCTCATTGAATAGCGAGGCTCAAGGTGTTGGAGAAAGGTGGAAAAACAGTTGGGCAGTATTACAGTCAAAACAGACATTGGTTGATTAAGTCCACCATTTTATATGGGTGCAGTTCAGGACACCCTGAAACAATTACAATAGTACATCAAAGATCACTAACCACTGATCACCATAACAAAAACAGTAATAACGAAAAAGTTTGAAATACTACAAGAATTACCAAAATATGACATGGAGACATGAAGTGAGCAAATGCTATAGGAAAAACGTCACCCAAAATCTTGCTTGATGCAGGGTTGACACAAACCTTTAATTTGTAAACAAAGGAAAACAAACAAAACTCTCTGCAAAGCACAATAAAATGAGGTACACCTGTTTTTACTTCCAAAATGTGTTTTTCTTTCCTAAGTGGGGAAAACTTATTGTGTATAGATATGTGTGCACCAGGGCATGGGAGAATGTAATGTGTGTGTATGAATGGAATGTGCATGATAAGGGGATACTAGTATGCATTTCTGGAGCTGGTGAAGGTCTTTGGTTCATCTAGTGGTGGCTGTATTCGCTTTCTCCGCCTCAGCTTCTTTTCTCCTTTTCTTTCCATCTTTTCTTTTGTTCTTGTCTCCTCCTCCCCTTTCTACATATCTGCATGCTCCTTCACCACCAATTGAAAGCCTAATGAATGGGTTGGCAAAACAGACCAGTGTGAGATTTGGGGGCTGTGTTTTGAAACACAGTATTGGGAGTGTGGTTGGGACTGGAAGGAAAGACAGGGCTGGACATGTGGTCAGAGTCAGGAGTGGGGAGTGGTATGTGGTTGGAGAATTTGAAACATTTCCCTTTTTTTAAATATTTTTTATTATGTTATGTTAGTCACCATACAGTACATCCCTGGTTTTTGATGTAAAGTTCGATGATTCATTAGTTGCATATAACACCCAGTGCACCATGCAATACGTGCCCTCCTTATTACCCATCACCAGCCTATCCCATTTCAAATTCTGCCATTGTTATGCATTAACACTGAGTATGAATGTGTTTCTTTCTGGACCTGGGCCTGGGGGTCTGTCTAGCTTCCAGTTTGTTTTAATCAGGCCTTTTGGTGAGGTTGCCCTCATCACTGCTACTTAAGCTCAGAAGTGACATTATTATTTTTTAGCAGAAATAGGCTGCTCTGCTCATACCTTCTAGGGATTTCAGACTAGAGCAGTTGAAGAACTGTAAATAATAGTTAATGAGAGTATCAGCATTTACTGAAATGCATATGCCATGTGAATAGGAGGATATATTCTCTCTTCCTTTCTAGCTGTGTGACCATAGATAGGTTACCTCACCTCTCTGAACCTCAGTATCCTAAATGTAAAATGGGGATAATAATTCCTACCATAGATTTCTACTACAAAGATTAAATATAAATGAGCCAAGGGCTCTGAAATTAAGTGATTGACAAATGTGAGTTCCTTTCTCCAGTTCCTTCTACCCCTTCCTTTGCTCCCTCCTTCTTTCCCCCTCCCATTACATGTTTACCTGTGCCACGTGTGAACATACGTATTTATAGTACTTATCCCCACTTTAAATTCTTAAACAAAGTGACGTAACCTTTGTATATTACTGTAAAATTGTCTAAAGCAAGCTGTCTGATGAGAAATCTGTTGTCTTCTAAATTTTTCCCCCTGAAGGTTTAAAGTGTTGTTTCTCTTTGGTTGCTTTCTAGATCTTTTCTTTGCCCTTTGTTTTCAGAAGGTTGATTATGATGTGTCTTGGTGTGAATTTCTTCATGTTTATCCTGATGGTGTTTGTTTTGCTTGTTGAATCTGGGGGTTCATATCCTTTGCTCAATTTGGGAAGTTTTAGCCACTATTTCTTTAAGTACTTTCCTAGTCCTGAATCTTTCTCTTCCCTTCCTGAGAGTCTGTTGACATATATGTTAGATCTTTTGTTATAGTTCCAAAGGCCTGGAGGCTCTGCTTAATTCTTTCTTTTTTCTGGGGGGAGAATCTAATTCTCCTTCGTTTGGATTGTGAGATGTCTACTGTTTGATGTTTAAGTTGTCTGACTTTTTTCCTTTGTCTTCTCCATCTTGCTGTGGAGCCCATCTATTCAGTGTGTGTGTGTGTGTGTGTGTGTGTGTGTGTGTGTGTGTATTTTGGCTATTGTATTTTTTTCAGTTCACAAATTTCTATTTGGTTCTCCCTTATGTTTGATATAACCTTGCTGAGACTTCCTATTTATATGCTGAGATATTTGATTTTACTATTTGTTTTAAGTATGTTGCAATCACTTAGTGAATCATTTTTGCAATAGCCTTTAAAATCTTTGTAAGATAATTCTTATATCTGTGTCATCTCAATATTCTCAAGGGTTTACTTTCTCTTGTCATTGAAATTGATAATCTTGGTATGGCAAGTGATTTTTCTAAAAATTAAATTTGGACAATAGATCTCTTTTAAATCTTTTGGTTTTGCAGACCTGACATGTTCCTTGTGCAGGAAATGAGGAGTATAAGTTCAGGTTCTTCACTAGGTCTCTGGTTGACCCCCAGGTTTGCAAGGGACTCCTTGTTATTGCTGGTTGCTGGTGGGAGTTCAGCCCTCTCTGCAGGACTCTGATGTAGCCATCCCAGCTAGCAGTAGGAATGCCTGGTTTATACTGGTGAGGGTAGTCTCCCCATGTGGTCTCCACTAGGAAGGGCTACTTCTTCTCCCAACCATACCTTCTTTTGGGGGTTGGGCAGAGGCTTCTTTAAAGTTCAGTAAGAGTAGAAATCTAGTCTCTTCACTTGCAGGCCTAAGCTTCTTACTAGCTACATTGTTATTATGATAGCTGGCCTTTTGGCACACCAAAGTAACTCACTCCTTATGATTCTGCAGAAAAATATTGCAACATAACCCCCCTCTCCAGCCTTTCCTAGACCCTCTGTGGGATAGAGTGTGAAAACCAGAGCCTCTGCACACAAATTGACTGGGTTCCTGTCAAAATCTGGCATTTTCAAGCTGTTTGGTTCTGGGAGAGTTACCTAAATGTTCTGAGTTTCCATTTCCCAGTTGTAATGAGGTGTAGGAAGCTCTCAGGACTCTTGCTGAAATAAGCAATAGTGGGTCAATGAACTGGGCACACCAGGTGCTCAATAAATCACAGTTCCCTTCCCTTTACACCCCTGCAGAAGTAGAGATGCAATCCCTCCAAAGGACAAAAAAGCTCAAGTGCTTCCCTACACCACCTACAATGTGTGAGTCTCACCAAAGACATTCATTCCAAGGGTTAAGTCTCTTGATCCAAAGTCTTATTTCTTAAAGAGACACATTTGATATCCACATCCTTTTCCCCAGGTTCGATGAAAACACTAAAGGGAGACTGTCCAACCCAGGCCACTCTCAGAATGAGGGTGGAAGCTGGGGCCGGCGAGGACTGGTTCTGGCAAAGCAGAGTAGGTGAAGGAAAAGCCTGGCGCCAGCCCAGACAGTCCACTTGTCCGGCGATATTGTGTTCTGAGCAAGGACAACATCATCTCCTGCCAAAGCTGTGCCTGGAAGGAAGGGGTCGCAGGCAACTTCCACTTTGCTGGCCTGCCCTTGACCTCTGGCACCTTAGAGCTGCAGCTGAGCTCCCACCATCTGGCGCAGCCACCGCCTCCCCCGTCCCCATTGCTCCCATCCCCCTTACAGAGCACCGGGTAGGAGAGGAAGAAGGTGGTGAATGAATGCAAAAAATACACACGCGCGAGTGCTTGCCTTCCTACCAGTCCCAGCCTGCAGGCTACTTCTGCACCCCCAGCTCTCAGTTCCTGGCAGCGACCACCAGCCCCAGTGCGCTGGACTTTGCTCTCTAAAAGGCTAGCTTGAGCTCTAGGTCCTGAAGTTGATCAGGAGATTGGAAAAAATCTTGACTCCGAAAGAGCAAGGAGTCACATACACCATGGAGCAAACAAACACTAAAAAAAAAAAAATGGATCTAAGAATGCTGTCCCCCAACTCCCACCCCAAGATGAAAAAAGCTGTCTTGGAACCAACACTCCCACCACCCACCGCCCACTCCCACCCCCGCCCCGTCCTCCCCAACTCCCTTGTGTCTCCATCTGGCTTTCTCTCTGACATCTGGCAAGAAGTCTCTCCTGGTCAGTCTCTCCGCTAGCCTCAGTTCCGACACTTTCCAGCCTCCCTCCCATGCTTGAATTCCGTAAGGTGTTCCTTTCCGGCCCCTCTCCACAAGTAGCTTAACAATAGATACTTTCCATAGGCAACTCAGCTCTCTCCCGCAGCGGGGGATTTGGGGGGCCTCAAGGGGTCTGAGGGGCACTGCAATGTTCCACTTACCTGATCTCTTTAATGCTTTCCAATTTGCACATGATTTCTTGCTCATCTGCCATGCTTTTCACTCTCAATTTCACCTCCCGAGAAGTGTACAAACACACAGGACCAGGGATACAATAGACACAGCGTAACCACCGCCTCCGGGCATGGGGCTCTGAGCCTGTGCGGTAGGGATTCAGAGCAGCCCTGGGAGCTGTAGTCCTCAGCTCCAGGACCAGCCAGGCAGCCCAGGGACCAGCGGGACTACAACTCCCAGAAGGCCAAGCGAGACAAGCCTGTTTCTCTTCCTGCAGTCACATTTTAAATCAATTTGTCACAGATTATCATGTCAAAGGTTCTGAGGTGTTCAAGGGAACGAGGATATTCGACTGGCCTGTGCGGAAAAAAATGGGGAAAAAATACCCCAGAATGCAACTGGAGATATAAAAGATGTACTCACACCCTTCCCGGGGCCCTTACGCCTACCCACTCCCAAAAAGGTAACCAGGAGTCCCTAATTAGTGGACGCTTTCCTGCTGGTGAAAAACTCTGTAGAAGAATTCTGTTTTGAGATGTTGAGTGTTCCGGCTGCTGCCTGGGAATTAGTGGCTTTGGCATTCAGATGGAGATGGGGGGGGGGTGGGATTAGAGAAGAGGCGGGGGAGGAAGGAGGGAGCAGATGCTAAAGCTGGGGGAATGGGGGAGTGACCTAGTTCCTTTCAGCCCTCCATCCATTCTAAAAACAGTTACTGAGCTCAGATCTTTTTATTCTTTTTTTAAAATTCAAAGTAGTGTAGTGTTCAATGATTCATTAGTTGTGTATAACACCTAATGCTCATCAGATCAGGTGCCCTCCTTAATGCCCATTACCCAGTTACCCCATCCCCCCACCCACTCCTTTTCTACAACCCTCAGTTTGTTTCCCAGAGTCAAGAGTCTCTCATGGCTTGTCTCCCTCTCTGATTTCTTCCCATTTAGTTTTCCTTCCCTTCCACTATGATCTCTGTGCTATTATATTCCACATATGAGTGAAACCGTATGATAATTGTCTTTCTCTGAATGACTTATTTCACTTAGCATAATATCATACCCTCCAGTTCCATCCATGTTGATATAAATAGTAGGTATTCATCCTTTCTGATGGCTGGGTAATATTCCATTGTATGTATGAACCACATCTTCTTCTTCCATTCATCTGTTGAAGGACATCTCGGCTCCTTCCACAGTTCGGCTATTTTGAACAGATTTTGCCAGTCAATGAAGGAGGTACTTGGGGGGGGGGTCACTGGGTGAGGCAAAAATAAATAAAAACAAGTCCTCAGCTTTGAGGAACAGGAGACTGTAAGGTGACCCATTAATTACAGTGCAGTGTTCTATCATAATACAGGAATGGATAAGGAGTAACCGGAGCAGAGAAGATGTAAATAGGTCTCAAAAGATGACTGAGAATTTGTCAGACCATTGAGGAGGATGGACTTTCCAGGGGAGGGCACAATACATATAGAAAGGAAAGGATAAGTGGGCCATGGTGTCTGAGGTATAAGGTTCATATATGGGGTGTGGAGGTGGGAAAAGTATGTAGAAAAGATAAGTTGGAGCCAGAATGTGAAAGACTTTGAATGTCACACTAAAGAATTTGGTCTTAATCATATAAGCACATATTTATTCAATATGCATTTATTAAGTGCTTACTGTGTGCCAAATAATGCCAAATTATTTTCTGTTTCAAAGCATGGGAGTAGTAAGATTGGAGGGATGTCTTAGGGAGGTGACTCTAGTGGCAAAGTGGAAAATGATTAAGAGATGATGAGAGCATGTAAGAAACAGTTGCTCTGAGAGCACAGGCCCAGAGAGCTGGGCTTCAGACAAAAAGAGGACTTTGGTTCACTCCCAACTAAAGGTGAATCAGAACTCTCTCTGAGCTTGTTCTTTCTTTTTCTTGGTCTCAGTTTTCTCATTTGAAAAATGAACCTATTTAGCCCCACTTTAAAGGCTTGCTGTGAGTGCTCAATGAAAACATCCCCAGTGGTGCAGAATACAGGGCTTGATATTTTTTAGATGCTAGAGAAAAGTTAGTGGAATATAAATCTCAGGACATTCTGAATATCCACACTGAGTTAAAGAGTTCTCTAGGGAAAAAATTAAAGGCCTTCTCTTCTTTGGATCCCAGACATACCTTTCACAACCAGGAAATTCTCAGCGGTATCGTCTAATACTTTCTTCACAGTCTTGAAGATCCCTGTCATATAGTGCTACTAGCAAGCATTTGAAGACTATAGAGTTAGTTGGTCACAAAGACTGTGGGTATGAGCTACACTACCATAGAGTCCAGAGGCAAGAATTGGCCCCAGTCCTGTCTTGCAAGAGGAGGGTGAAGGGAACAAGTCCGTGTAAATGTGTGACCTACATCAGCTACTGTGCTGAGAGGTGCATGTGCAGTCCTTCATTTCATCTTCACAACCACTATGAAAGTGGTAAGTAGATTCATCCCCCTTTACAAGGAAGAAAACTGACTCATATAGGGAAAGTGGCTTGGCCCAAGGTCACACATTAAGTTATAAAACTAGAGCCTGGGCTCAGGTTGAACCAAGTTAGTTGTAGATTAAAAAGGAAATCTGTATGAAAAAAATATGTATATCAAAAGTAAAATGGGGTCTTAGATGTATGTATTTATGTCAAACATAAATTGCTTAATAATATGAATTAACTCTGGTTTAAGGAGAAATGGAAGGTGTGTATGGTGATGTGTGGGAAGCAATTTTGGAATTTCCTTATAGATTTTAAAACTAATGTTTCTTCTTTCACTATCCACTTACTCTTAGAGTATTAATCTTGCTCTGTTCACATATCTGGTAAGGGTCTAGACGTGGCTTTGCATCTGTGTAAATGAAATGTGTTGATAGCTTCACAGTCTGATTTTGAAAGTAATTTTGCAAATATCTTGTCTTTCAAGCCTCACTAAAACCCCATTTCACAGATGAGGAAACAGGCCAAGAGAGGCAAAGGACTGTCCAAAGTCACCCACCCTGTCTGACACAGAAACAAGACTCCCAATTCAGGGTCTTCTACTCTTCCTGTAGCCCCCACACTGCCTGTATCAAGCTGCTGTGGTCCCCATGGAATCCAAATGTCTGTTATTTCAGGAAAATGGTATTCTCCAATATGGGTAGCCTGCAGAGGGCCAAGTATGTCCTATGCACCCAATCCATAGACATTAAAAAGAGATGACAGTTAATCTAGGAGGAGGGATCTTGGGAGCACCTAGAGCTTGGAAGGTTTGTGCTATGTGTAACAATCAAGGTGTCAAATTAAGGAAAGTGTTCATCTATGAGTTTATCTTGACTTCTTGACCTCTTTAATGACAGGTATCTCACCTGCTCTTTACTGAGTTGTAAGAAACCAGGCTAGCAAGGAAGGGGAGGAAAATTTTAAAGATAAGAGAGGGGAATAGAAATAAATTATAGCCTTCTTCCCCTTCTCCTGAAGCAGTACTTAAAACAATACCTTCAAGCCAAGCTGGTAGTCTTCCTATAGCAAGTCTTCAGTAACTCTCAGTTGATTAGGAGTCTGTGATGGATGAGAGGACATTTATAAGATGTGCTAGCAGTGGGTTCTAATGCATTATTTTATTAGAAAAACTGATTTGAGGTGGCAGGGGAAAAAAAAACCTTAGTCCTATCAGGACCAACATTGTCCTTCTTTGTAAGAAACAAGTAAGAAGGGCAAGGGATGTTGGGGTGAATACCATTAAAATGCAAGGAATTGGCAAAGGAGAAGCCAGCCAGTTGCTTGTTGACATGATGCTTTCAGGAAATAGATCAAGATTTAAGAGGAGAGCCAAAATGTTTGAATTCATGTGTCTTTTCCTGTGCTTCAATACTGAACTGAACCAAAAGAGGAGGCAGAGATGCAACAACAACTTTAAATCTGAATTGCATTTCAAAAAGTACTGCAAACTGAGGGCTTCAGAGGGGAGAGGGGTAGGGGAATGGGATTAAGGAGGGCACGTATTGCATGGTGCACTGTGTGTTATACACTAGTAATGAACCATGGAACTTTACATAAAAAACTAGGAATGTACTGTACGGTGACTAACATAATATAAAATATTATTTAAAAAAGAAGAAGATGTGGTCCATACATACAATGGAATATTACTCAGCCATCAGAAAGAACGATTACCCAACATTTGCAGTAACATGGACAGGACTGGAGGAGATTATGTTAAGTGAAATAAGTCAAGCAGAGAAAGACAACTATCATATGGTTTCACTCATTTATGGAACATAAGAAATAGCAGGAAGATCGGTAGGAGAAGGAAGGGAATGAAGGGGGGTAAACAGAAGTGGGAATGAGCCATGAGAGACTATGGACTCTGGGAAACAAACTGAGGGCTTCAGAGGGGAGGGGGTGGGGGGATTGGGATAGGCTGATGATGGGTATTAAGGAGGGCACATATTGCATGGAGCACTGGGTGGTATACGCAAATAATGAATCATGGAACACTACATCAAAAACTAATGATGTACTCTATGGTGACAAACATAACATAATAACAAATTATTATAAAAAATTTTTTTAAAAAGTACTGAAAAGTACTTATTAAGTTTCTCAAATCATGTTTCTTAAGTAACATTTATTTTTTTTAACGATTTTATTTATTTATTTGACAGAGAGGCAATGAGAGAAGGAACACAAGCCAGGGGAGTGGGAGAGGGAGAATCAGGCTTCCCGCTGAGCAGGGAGCCCGATTCAGGGCTCCACGCAGGGCTCGATCCCAGAACGCTGGGATCATGACCTGAGCCAAACGCTTAACAACTGAGCCACCCAGACGCCCTTTAAGTAGCATTTCTAAGAGAAAAATGAGTCAAAGTTTTTTGGTCATTCATCTAAAAAATATTTATTGTGTACCTATTATGTCAGGCACTATGGTATGTAAGCGAGATCCCATAGTAGATATAACAGACATAGGCCCTGGCCTCAGCAAGATTGCAGGTTTTTTTGGAGACAGAGCAGTTATACTACAAAGATCACACACAAATATATAGCTATACCCAGCAATTAGGGATTGGAAGAAGTCTGGGTTCTGTGAGTAGACATAACAGGAGGACAAACTTAGTCCTGGGCAGAGGGCAGGGTTATAGTCAGAGAAAATCTTCTCAAAGGAAACAAGGCAGGAAAGGAGGGAAAGAGTAGGAGGCATCAAGGATTCATTCATGCAGTCAGCCCTCAAATATTTCTTGGGCATTTACTATATACCAGACACTCTTCTAGATACTGAGGATATAGTGCTTTGCATGTATTAATTCAGATTAATTTTTGCAACAACTCAAGGAAGTATTACTGTTATTATCCCCATTTTTTGGCTGATTGAGGGGAGCATGAGTAGATTGAAGAGATAGGTGGAGATAATATCTTTGTAAACCCATAGAGAGAAGTGCGGACTTTATTTTAATTACAATGGCATCCATTGAGGGTTTTAAGTAGTGGAGTAACATGATCTAGTTTTTTGTTTTTATTTCTACTTTTATTTTTTTAAGATTTTATTTATTTGAGAGAGAGAGAGAGCATGAGCACCAGCAGAGGGAGGGGCAGAGGGACAAGCAGACCTCCCACTGGGTGTGGAGCCCAATGAGGGGCTCCATCCCAGGTCCTTGAGATCATGACCTGAGCCAAAGTCAGACTGAACCACCCAGGCACCCCATGATCTAGTTTTGAAAGATCACTCTGACTGCTATGAGAATAATAGATTCTACTGGGTCAAGAGTGGAAGCAGGAAAACCATTGAAGGACTATTGTAGTTATCCAGGAAATAGATGATGGTGGCTTGGATTGGGGTAGTAACAGTGGGTATGAAGAAAAACAGACTGATTGGAAACATATTATTGGGTCCAGAACTGGTACGATTTGCTCACAGATTGGATAAAGAAGTACAGAAGGAAAGATAGGGCATCTAAAATGATTCCTGGATTTTTAGAGTGGATAATAGGGTAGTGCCATTCATTGAGACAGGCAAGAATGGAAGAGAATAATAGTACATTAGATTTAGAAGGGGTCCCACATGTGGCATATAAAAAAACTGAAGATCAGAAATGGTAATTGACCTGTCTGGGGTCAACCAGTAAGTTGGGAGCAGAGATAGGCAATCCCATTTTCACAGTCTTCCAGAAACGTTTATGTTCTTCATCTCTTCAATTATTCTGGCCTAATAATTCTTATAATGTGTGTGGGGGGGTAATTGAAGACATACTCAAGATTCCCTTAGGAGATGGGAATTGTGGGTGATTAGTATATAATTTGCATCTGCCTACCTGGATTGTGCTAGGTATTTTCAGGCAATGTTTCAGTTGAGATTCTTGCTACTTTTGATGGCTTTTTGTCACTGAACTTTCTTGCTCCTCTATCCTTTCTCACCTACCCAATGTTACTGACCTAAATTCCCCAAAATGAAAGTGCAGAGTATAAAAGAAATGCTGTCAGAATAGGGAAGCTCCACGCCAAGTCTGTGAACCCTATTGTGAAAAACCCTATTATAAAAGTAACCAAGTGTACCTCTACTGAATTTTCTTAGTAAACATTCATCAGCTTCCTCCAGAACTCAAGGAAAAAGATACACTGACTACTGAGTCTATGACCTTGGATTCAAATTCCACCTTTCACACTACCTCCCTGTGTCTTGGGAAAGTATCTTCCCCTACTGGGTCTTAGTCTTCCCATCTTTAAAATGATAGGATGGCACTCTCTAATGTACCTTGGAACATAAAAGAAAATATCTAACAGAGTATACATGCTTAAAAGCCCCATTTTCTAAGCCCAACAAGATGTGAACCTAGGGCCCTCTCTTATTTGTTTCCCTGTGTCATCCATTCCCCCAACTCCCAGTAGATGTGAGTCATTTAAGCCATCGGCCCTTGCTCTTTCCTGTTTATCCTGTTCTAAAGGATACAGTCATTCATTTCCTTGAACTTTCTTCTTATGTGCTTGTTCCCATAGTACTTGTATTCTGACTAGGACCGGTGAGAAATCATGTGAATAACTGCTTTGTTGTATTTATTTCTTAAATGTATTGCAGGTTTTCTAAATCTGTATGGATCAGCTTCCATGAAGGGACAAGCTAAGGATGTAGGAGAGCTGTGTTGAGAAACTGGCTGCACCGGTAACCAGCCAAGTACTCTTTGGGCCTCAGTTTCCTTATTTGTAAAATAACCTCACACTAGATGATGAACTCCAGGGCCTGTTCTATTAATGACATTCTGAGATTCTATTTTCTACCACATATGCTTTTAAAAATTCATCAACTTACTGGGAACATTTGCCAACATTCCTTCCCTCATTCTTTTCTCATTTACTCTGAATCATGCAAAGGAGAGAAGGAGACAGGAGACCTGGCTTCTCTGCCCAGCTTTACCATGAACTCTCTGTGTGACCTGTGCAGGTCTGTTTCCTTTTCTCTGCTTCCATTCCAACATTTCTAACACAAAGGGGTTTGACTAGCTGGTCTGGTATTCTAGTTTAGTGACTTTGGGATACTATGATGCTGTACTTGAGTATCTTTGAGGATTGCTGGGTAGACAAAAGAGCTGGATAACTATATTTGTCTCTTTTCTTACTCCTTGAATATTACCCCCAAACACATAAGCTGATAATGGTCAGAATTTTCCAAGATGTGTGTTCACTTGTGTGTGAATATGTTTGCTGTTCTACTAAATGCTTTCATCTGTATGTTTCATTTTTGCTGCAACCTGTCCTAGTTCTCATTTGGCTTCTATGATAGAGGAGCAGCAGGCTTGATGCTGGGCTTTATCTATGTTGCTGCCCGGAGAGATGGCCAGAGCATTGTTCCCGGAATGACATCATACTGAAATGACATTCCTTCCCTTGGCTTTCAAGCCACAGCACTGCTTTTACTGCCTTTTTCTCTGAGTGTGTTTCTCCTTTGCTCCTTTTCTTCCTCCTGACTTCAAAATAGAAACAATCCCTGAGGTATTGGCATGAAATCTCTTCTTTTTTTCTGCTTTCTCCGTCAGGAAACTGACAACAGCCCTCCCTCTTCCTTCAATTCTTACCTCTTTGAGGATGATCAAACTGTCTAGCTCAAATGGCCTTCAGACCCTCATTACCAAATGCCTGCTTTATATCTCCAGGACGAGGTATGGAGCTGGGCTGAGTGTTACCAGGGTCCTCTCACATTTTTCCCAGTTTGGGGCACCTTGGAACCATCCATAGATCCCCCCTCATTCAGCTGTTTAAGGATTATATGAAAAAAGATAAGGTGTGAAAAAGCACCCAGCATAATGGCTGAAATATAGTAGGCATTCAGTACCTATTAATATAATCACTGTCCTCTCCACTTCTCCTAATTCTCAGAGTTGCTTTGTGCCCCCAAATTCAGAGATAATTTAATGAATAGAAATAGAAGCAGAACACGAAAAATGATAGTTTTTCTTGCATGAGAAGACAATGATAGAGGTTTCACTTAGAGATCTCAAAATGGACAGGGCAACATATGATATGAAGGTTGGAGTCATCATCTCTCCCTGAATATAAGGCAAAAAACAGTTTTAATTATAGTAGAGGCTTAGAGGGATGGTAACTTTAAAGCCACAGTGACAGAGAAACAACCCCAAAGGAAAATATGGACAGATTCAACTACATAAAGATTGAAACTGTACAATAAAAAGTAATATTCACAAAATAAAAACAGACTAGGAAAATAAAAATAACTCTTAAGTCTAAGTGTTACCTCACCAAAGGATTGGCTGCATTATGAACAGCAGACCAAATCTTAAGTTAAAGGAATGAATCTTAATTAATGAAACATCTTCAGTTATCTTCAAGTGAATGGATTGAGAGATGAGTGAAAGGCAAATGTCTTTTCCCTGAGTTTTCAAAATCCCCTTGCATAGAGCCCATATAATTGCCCAGCTTGACTGTACCATATATCCCTTCCTTTCTTAGCACAAGTGGCAGTATGCAGAGTGCTGAGACACCCAGACTTTGCAGGTAGGCTGCACGTCTGTGCCTCAATGTTTAACTATTTGACTTATGGACAAATCACTTGCTTTCTCTAAATGTTGTTCTTCTCATCTGGAAAAAGTGGATAATAGTAATATTATATACCAGGACACCGGGATCACGCCCTGAGCCAAAGGCAGATGCTTAACGACTGAGCCACCCAGGCACCCCAGAAACATTTTTTTTCTTGATCCAACATTTCACTTCAACGAATGTTTATTGAATAAGCTCTCTATTTTGGGTGTTATTCTAGGTGCTGGAGGTCCAGAGATATAAGAACAGTCCCTACTTTCAGAAAGTTTAAAGCCTAATTTGAGATGGGCTGGTAAACAAGCAACAGCAATACATTGTGAGTTGTGTTATAATGGAGAAGTGGATAGCATGCTCTGGGATCACACACAAAAGATGAAGGAATTCCAAATTGAAGAATCAGGAGGGTTTTCCCAGGCAGGTATTATCAGAGCTGGGTCTTCTGCAGGCACCATTAGAAAGCTTGAATCAATTTCCCTATGGCAGGCAAAGGCATGCATGTTCCTAGAACCCATGCCCCTCTAAACCAACACATCTTGAATAAAGACTGACTCAACATTTCTCCTCCTCTTGACCCTCTTACTTCTTGGTTTATTTAATGCTACAAAAGCTAGTGAATATCAGCTCTGGAAAGGCCTCTCGAAAGTCAATGGTTTTCAATGGTTTTCAAATTGGGTTTGAGAAAGCCCTAAGATTTCAGAATAAAGGGAAGTTACCCCATTCCTGGTTCAACTAGAGCTCAACTGGTATTGTTTTTATATTTGGGGTTTTCATAAAAGAGATTTTTCAACGTAGTGTTCTGTTGCTTAAAAAAACCCTGGATTTTAAAGAAAAACAGTAATTTAGTCCTACTTGTCTTTATTTTAAAGATAGGTAAACTGAGGATTAGAGTAAGCAGGACCTGGCCAAAGACCAAAGAAATGCAAGAAGAAAACAAGTGCTATTGAGACAAACATGTTTATCTTCTATTTGTCAAAAACAGCTTTGTCAAAGTGCCTTTTTTAGACTCTAAGTCCTCCAGTCCCAAGCTAGAAGCCCTGCCTAGGAGTACCTGGGTGGCTCAGTTGGTTAAGCATCTGCCTTTGGCTCAGATCATGATCTTAGTGTCCTGGTATGGGATCCAACCCTGGGTCAGTCTCCCTGCTCAGCAAGAAGTCTGCTTCTCCTCTCCCTCTCCCCCTCCCCCAACTCCCTCTCTCAGGTACTCTCTCTCTCTCTCTCAAATAAATAAATAAATAAAATCTTTATTATTTTTTTAAAAGAGGCCCTGCCTAGTGTGGCCTTGATAGCAGTGGAAAGCCAGGTAAAGCTAAAGAAGACCAGAATCCAGGGCCAAGAATTTTCCCCATTCAGCTGTTACCACATATGCACATTGGTGTTAGATGAGCGTTTGAGGGAAGACTCAGGTCCCACATAGAAAGCTGGACTAGGCACATTAACTGACAAGCCACAGACCAGAGAGTTAGTTGGAGTGTGATGTGAATTAACAGAAATATCCCCACAGGTGGAAGATGCAGAGCAAGAAGCCTCCAAAGGAGTAACATATTTGAAGATCCCGGTAGGCGGCTGACTCCAAAATGGTGTGTCCATAAAGACAAGGGATCTAGCCACTAGACTTCAGTTAGTCTCTGATATGAAAGCAATGGAGTAAAGTAGATACATTGTCCAGTGAGATAAAAGCAGGTCTCTGTTGTGGAGGGACTGGTGACCTGAGCAACAAATTAAGGCATAGGGAACAAGGTGAGAGCCTAATGATTAGCACTGGGACAAAATGTTGACACTTTCCAGATTGATACATAAGTTTAATGCAATTGATACCAAAATACAGGGGGAAAATGGGAGTAGCTAGAGGCAAGATAATTCTAAAATTGATATGGAAATGTAAAGGAACTGGAATAGCTAAAAACAATTTTGAAAGAGAAGACTAAAGTGAAAGAAATCACTGTAACCTATTTCAATACTTATTAAATAGCTACAGTCTTTAATACTATGTAGTATTTGTGGAGGAATAAACACAGAAATCAATGGAATAGCATAGAGAGCCTAGAAATAGACCCAGACAAATATACCCAACTGATTTTTGGCAAAGGTACAAAAGCATTTCAGTGGAATAAAGATGGGATTTTCAATACATGATGCTGGACCAAGTGGCCATCCAATGGCAAAACAACAATAACAAAAAAATAATCTTGACATAAACACATCTTATGCAAAAATTAACTCAAAATTGATGATGGACTTAAATGTAAAATGTAAAACTATAAAAATTTTAGGAAAGAAAAACAGGAGAAAATCCTTGGAATCTAGGGCTAAGCAAATACTTCTTAGATTTATGCCAAAAGCATAAACCATAAAAGGAGAAATTGATAAATTGGACTTTATCCAGATTTAAAACTTCTGTTGAGAGAAGATGAAAAGGCAAGCTATAACCTGTAAGAAAATGATTATATATATATATATATATATATATATATATATATATATATATATATAATTTATTTATTTGACAGAGAGAGACAGCGAGAGAGGGAACACAAGCAAGGGGAGTATGAGAGGGAGAAGCAGGCTTCCCGCTGAGCAGAACCCTGGGATCATGACCTGAGCTAAAGGCAGACGCTTAACAGCTGAGCCACCCAGGTGCCCCGAAAACGATATTCAACAAAGGACTAGCATCTAGAATATATAAAGAATGCTTAAAATTCAACAGTAAAAAACAACCGATCTGATTAGAAAATGGACAAAATATACGAAGAGATATTTCACGGAAGAGGATATACAGCTGGCAATTAAGTACATGAAAAGATGTTCAACATCATTAGCCATTTAGGGAGTACAAATTAAGACTACAATGAAATATTGCTACACACTGATCATAAAGGTTAAAATTTTAAAAATGGTGATAATACCAAATGGTGGCAAGGATTCAGAGAAACTGGATCACTCATATATTGCTGGTGAGCGTGCAAAATGGTATGACCATACTGGAAAACAGTGTGGGAGTTTCTTTTTAAAAAGGAACATGTAACTATTATACAACATGATAATTACACTCTTGGGTGTTTATCTAGAAAAGTGAAAATTTATGTTTACACTAAACCCATACATTTATAGCCATTTTATTTTTAATAGCCAAAAACTGGAAATAAACCAAATGTTCTTCAACACATGAATGTTTAAACAAGCTGTGGTACATTCATGCCATGGAATACTACTCAGCAATAAAAGCATAATTATGCTGAGTGAAAAAAATGATCTCCAATGGTTACATACTATATGATTTTATCATGTAACATTCTTGAAATGATAAAATTATAGAAACAGAGAACAAATTAATGGTTGCCAGGGTTAAGAGAGGGGATGGTAGTAAGAGGGAAGTGGGTATAGCTATAAAAGGGCAACACGAGGGATCCTTGCAGTGGTAAAAATGTTCTGTATCTTGACTATATCATCAGTTTCCTCTTTGTGATATTGTACTATAGTTTTTGCAAGAGTTACCATTGGGGAAAACACAGTAAAGGGTACCCAGGATCTATCTGTATTATTTTTGCAACTGTATATGAATCTACAATTAACTGAAAATAAAAAAATCAAGAAAAAAAATACTGTTTATCTTGATTATTATGTTTGTTGGATCCCCTTAAAATTCTTCCCAAAGCAAATACCTCCCTCATTTCACCTTAGTTCCAGCCTTTTTCCTTTTCTTCTGTATCTCAGGGCCTAGCATAGACCAGGCCCTCAATGGATTCACACTGTACAGGTGAGGAGTGGATAACTCCCTTTAGAAAAGTTATACCCAGTAATGCTACCTTCACAGGGAAAAACAGAATTCCTTTTCTCCTTCTGTCCATGTCTATTTATTTTCCTTTTGGCATAAAGATTAATTTTCAACATTGTTGAGACAATCTGGATTCAGTTTATGAGCCCAAATACATCAGTGATCTTCTACCTTTTCTAGAGATGTTAAAGAGCATACACTTCAGTGTCAAGGCGCCTAGACCAGGTGTTGAAAGCCTTAGCATCTAATGCAAGACCAGAAACTCACTGACTTTAGGACATTTGACAAGTCACTACTTCTTGGAGCCTCAGTTTCTTCATCTGTCAAATGGGAATAATAATGCCTTCCTGTCTAAAAAGCTTTGTAACCTGGAAAATACAGTGTATCTGAAAGACATATAAAAATCCATTTTACACCTCTCTATCTCCATGAAGTAAATAGATACAAGAAAGAAGGTGTGGGGAAAAAAGTAAGTAAGACTCCATTTGGGGGTGGCAGTTTTATATTGGTATAGTTCTTTCCGTTGCACCTTAAAGATCATCCCAGTAGTGAAAGCTGGTTAAGGACTGGATTTCTCAGTGGTGAAGAGCCTCAGATTTATTTCCATTTTTGAAGGCTCTTGGGAATATTAAAAAGGAAAAGTTGATAGTTCCTCAATAAGTCAAAGTTACCATGTAACCCATTAATTCCACACCTAGGCATATGCCCAAGAGAAATGAAAATTAAATTAAAAAATAAAAAGAAATGAAAACCTATGCCTATGTCTACACAAAAACCTGTATATGAATATAGCAGCATTATTCATAAAACCCCAAAAGGTAGAAATAAGTCCCCAAAGTCTATCAACTGACAAATGGATAACTAAAATATAGTCTATCCTTACAATGAAATATTATTTATCCATAAAAGAATGAAATACTGATCACCTGCTAAAACGTGGATAAAACTTGAAAACATGCTAAGTGAAAGAGCCCAGATTGAAAAGGCCACATATTGTATGATTCCATTTATATGTAATATTCAGAATAGGCAAATCCATAGACAGAAGGTAGATTGCCAGAGGATCAGAGGGGTGAGGAATACAGAGTGACTTCTTAATGGGTATGGGTTTTCTTTTGGTGGTTATGAAAATGTTCTAGAATTAGACAGTGGAAATGGTTGCACAACACTGTGAATGTAATAAAAGCCACTGAACTGTACATTTAAAAAGTAATTGTACCTTTTTAAAAGGGTTAAATTTATGCTATGTGAGCTATATCTAAAAAAAATGTCAAATCATGTCTTACATCAGTGACAGTATTTAAACTTATCTGGAGATAATGCCAAAAGTCTCAAGACCTTACATGAATGTGACTTTTAAGCCAACTGGGTCTTCTCATCCCATATACCTCCTGACCCTGCCCTGTGATAGGCTGTGATTGAGAATCCCTCAATGTATGCCATCCACATGACTTAAAATTGTAGCTGAATCCACTAATGCTGCTATCCAGGCAATCTCCTTGTGTCTGAGAACTTGGCAAGACATAGAACCTTGCCCACTGCTCTATGGGGTTTAGAATTACTCACATTCTCAAATTTGGATGTCCCTTCACAATAGCTGAAGGCCCTAAGCCTTCTTTCTCCCAGGCATACTCACTACGACTTGGTCGTGTCATTGATGTCATTCCCTAACTCCAACTTGCTGGCTCTGCCCTACTTGTGCTCAAGTCTGCAGAGTGAAGTTTCTGCTATTTTCCCATTTTCCCATTACTGGTTACTGTGGCTGATGCTGCCAAGTTTCACTTCCTCTTTTCCTTCCACACATACAAAACACTACCATGGTACATCATTCTTCACCCTGCTTTTATTGATGGCCAGTGCCTTTACTTGGGACAGATCTGACCCCCACTCTTCCTGGCCACTGATTATGTCCTGAAGTAGACTATTCCAGAGCCCCAGAGGCTACCTCCCTGCTGATTCCTTAGTATTGTGCAAGAGTCTGGATATATGGCTGCCTGACCCACCTACTGCAAGGCTTAACTTAATATTGCCACTTCAGGAATTGGACCTTGGTCTTAGACCATTTAACTGTGCAATCTTTAGCCAACCTCTGCAAATGAGACTATTTCAACCCTCCCGCCAGACAGGATTATTAGATTTAGCAAATAAAGTATAGGACACCCAGTCAAATTTAAATTTCAGGTAAACAATACTTCTTTAGTATGCCTCATGTAATATCTCAGACATACTAATTTTTTTGTGGTTTATCTGAGATTCAAAGTTAGCTGAGCATCTTGTATTTTATTTGGCAACCCTGTCACCATGGGAGTTGGCATCAGCTTAGCCACCCCATCCCTTCAAGCTCCTTATCTTTTTTTTTTTAATTTTTTTATTATATTATGTTAGTCACCATACAGTACATCCCTGGTTTTTTATGTAAAGTTCGATGATTCATTAGTTGTGTATAACACCCAGTGCACCATGCAATACGTGCCCTCCTTACTACCCATCACCAGCCTATCCCATTCCCCCACCCCCTCCCCTCTGAAGCCCGCAGTTTGTTTCTCAGAGTCCATAGTCTCTCATGTTTCATTCCCCCTTCTGATTACCCCCCCATTCAAGCTCCTTATCTTGGTGTTAACCCCACTCCCTCTATACGCTGCCTGATTTATTTATTTAATTCTTAATCTCAAGCTTACTGGTTATTGCTAAGGGTTCTCTTTTTCCCCACTCTCCTTGGGCTCCTCTCTTCTCTATTTTAAACCTGCCTATTCCTTATTCCAGAATAATAACAAAAGCTATTTGAGCACTTATGTGTCAAGCACTGTGCTTGGTACTTTTATTTCATCCTCAAAGTAGTTATTATTTCAATGCCCACTTTACAGATGAGGAATCTTAGGTGCAAATACATGAAACAAATTTACCCAAAGACTCACTAAATGGCAAAGCCAGGATCTTAGCCATACTTATTTTCATGATTCTAATATAATTATTTACCATTAAAAGGGGTCTATATCACAATTTTTTAAAATTTTGTGGTTTCATTTTAAAAACAATTATCATATGGTTTCTCTTATCTATGGAACATAAGAACTAGGAAGATCGGTAGGAGAAGAAAGGGATAAAGAAAGGGGGGGTAATCAGAAGGGGGAATGAAGCATGAGAGACTATGAACTCTGAGAAACAAACTGCGGGCTTCAGAGGGGAGGGGGTGGGGGAATGGGATAGGCTGGTGATGGGTGGTGGGAAGGGCATGTATTGCATGGTGCACTGGGTGTTATATGCAACTAATGAATCATCGAACTTTACATCAAAAATCAGGGATGTACTGTATGGTGACTAACATAATAAAAAATACTTAAAAAATTAACTCTTTTATTTGCTAGTTATAGAAACACAACTTCATTATTTGCATGATGATTCATCATTGAATAATAATTAACATTTATTGAGTACTTACTATATTCTAGGTACTATGTTAAGCCTTTGCATGTATAAATAAATTTATCACAAAAGAACTTTATGAATTATGCATTACCATTATACTCATGTTAAAGCTGCAGTAACAGAGTCAGAGAGAGGTAGGTAATATAACTAGCCCAAGGTCACTTTGTTAATAAGTGATGTCCCTAGGATCAAACCTAGGCAAACTGGCTGAAAAGTTCATGTGCTCAACACTATGTCATACTCCATATGAATAAGTTAAATAAAATTTTAGTTTATTAGATCTGTGTTTTTTAAAATCAGGGTGTTCTTAGGGACCCAAAACACATTTTTCTTTATATTAATGTCCAGAAACTTTGTATTATTTTGTATTGTTGAGTTGTTGCAGTAATCATCTTTTCCAGCTTATGGACTTTAAGTTGAAAGGCAGGTTGAGGAACACAATTATGAATTATTAGCTATGATATGCTTTTTGTCTCTTCTTGGATTTTTTGTGCAATGATATAGTGTTAAAGCAACAGCACTTCAACAGATACTTAAAATGAATTCTTTCCCAGTTTTAAGATGGCTAGGTAGTAAGTGAAAATACTGGAATTTAAATCATATTCTCTTCTTTATATCTCACCTCCTTCCACAAAAAAAATTTTTTTTCATGCAGTTTAAGGAGTTACACACATTGTGAAAAAATAAATAAAGTGAAAAAGGAAAGAGGAACAAATAAATGAATACATAAGATAAAGGCAGAGGTAAATACAGAAAAACAAATTCTTGCATAATTGTTAGTGATAGCCATAACCTATCTGAGTTTCTGAGCAGCCAAGGTTAAAATGAAATTACAAACTCAATCATGCTTCCCATAGGATTCATTGGAGAAAACAACAACAACAAATTAGTTTCTCAGGATTCCTTTTTCCTTAAAAAAAAAAAAAAAGATTCTAGGCGACATCAAGAAAATGACAGAGCAGACAGCTCCATTC